>NC_058081.1:53106855-53423945 GCF_014858855.1 Bufo gargarizans | reverse complement strand
ATAGGACCTGTTATATAATATCACACTGTCTATACCTGTATATATAATATATAACATTCTATAGGACCTGTATATATAATATATCACACTGTATATAGGACCTGTATATATAATATATCACACTGTATTATGACCTGTATATATAATATATCACATTCTATAGGGACCTGTATATATAATATATACACATATAGGACCTGTATATATATATCACACTGTATATAGGACCTGTATATATAATATATCACACTGTATATAGACCTGTATATATAATATCACATTCTATATAGGACCTGTATATATAATATATCACACTGTATAGGACCTGTATATATATATCACACTGTATATATGACCTGTAATATAATATATCACACTGTATATAGGACCTGTATATATAATATCACATTCTATATAGGACCTGTATATATATATCACACTGTATATAGGACCTGTATATATAATATATCACACTGTATATATGACCTGTATATATATATATCACACTGTATATAGGACCTGTATATATAATATCACACTGTATATAGGACCTGTATATATAATATATCACACTGTATATATGACCTGTTATATAATATATCACACTGTATATAGGACCTGTATATATAATATATCACATTCTATATAGGACCTGTATATCACACTCTACTTATGCGGTTGTGTAATGTATATTTCCCCTGTAATACTAAACCTTTCACATAATTCGGAACAGCAGAGATGATGCAGTGCACGATCTGTGTTCCAGGTTACAACTTGCGTCTCTGCTATTTCCATCTCATATCTATATCTATCTATATATCTAACTCCTATCTATCTCTATATCTTTTACATTTGTCTGTCTTTCTCACATCTACCTATCTATCTTTCTATACATCTAGTGGGGAAAACACCACAGCACTCCCAGATATTGGTCAAGTGTAAGGTCCTTTATTTTCCAGTGCAACTTTTCAGTCTTTTTACTGGGACTTTTCTTTATATGGAAGTTTATTTTTCTGGAGTTCCTTTACTCTTTAGATGTATGGTCATGTCCTCAGCTGCTGGCACACTGCTACTTTGTTATCTCTGCTGCTTCTATCTATATCTATCAATTCTTATATCTATCCATATCTTTTTATCTATCTAATATCTATCTAATATCTATTTATCTCATATCTATCTATCTATCTATCTATCTATCTATCTATCTATTTATCTCATATCTATCTAATATCTGTCTATCTAATACCTATTTATCCCATATCTATTTATCTATCTAATATCAATTTATCTCATGTCTATCTATCCATCTATCTATCTAATATCTATTTATCCCATATCTATCTATCTATCTATCTATCTATCTATCTATCTATCTATCATATATCTATTATCTATCTTATCTAATATCTATTTATCTCATATCTATCTATCTGTCATCTTTCTATCTATTTATACATATCCAAAATGGCAGCAGCAGATCCAATACAAGAAAAGAAAAGACAAAAGTGAGGTACAAGCCCTATGGGACTAGACCAATGCCCAAAAAGATTTTAAAAAAAGTAAAAGCAAAATAGTGTTTATTCACCCATGTGGACACCACATTTCAGCTCAATGCTAAAGCCTTTCTAGTCTTCAGCCGAAACCTCAGGTCCACATGGGTGAATAAACACTTTATTTTGCTTCTTTTTTTTTATCTATCTATCTATTTGTCTGTCTATCCATCTAATATCTGTCTACCTAAATATCTATCTATTATCTATCTATCTCTCATATCTATCTATCATCTATTATCTATCTCACACACATAACATCCTGCTGAATATTCCTGGAAGCTTAGCACATCTCATGCTGTAGTATTATATATATACCTGGGTGCAGGGGCAGTAATATTATATATCTGGGTGCAGGGGCAGTAATATATATTATCTGGGTGCAGGGGCAGTATTATATTATATATCTGGGTGCAGGGACAGTATTATATTATATATCTGGGTGCAGGGGCAGTATTATATATATGGGTGCAGTATTATATTACATATCTGGGTGCAGGGGCAGTATTATATATCTGGGTGCAGTATTATATTACATATCTGGGTGCAGGGGCAGTATTATATTATATACCTGGGTGCAGTATTATACATACCTGGGCGCAGGGGCAGTATTATATCATATATCTGGGTGCAGGGGCAGTATTATATTATACCTGGGTGCAGTATTATATTATATATCTGGGTGCAGGGGCAGTATTATATTACATATATGGGTGCAGGGGCAGTATTATATTACATTTCTGTGTGCAGGGGCAGTATATATATCTGGGTGCAGGGGCAGTATTATATTACATATATGGGTAGCATAGAATGGTGCAAGGGCGTAATTATTCAAATCTTATCTGGGGGCAGGGGCAGTATTATATTATATATCTGGGTGCAGGGGCAGTATTATATATCTGGGTGCAGGGGCAGTATTATTATCTGGGTGCGGGGCAGTATTATATTACATATCTGGGTGCAAGGGGGCAGTATTATATTATATATCTGGGTGCAGGGGCAGTATTATATATCTGGGTGCAGGGGCAGTATTATATTACATATCCCCCAGAGGCACACACGGTGTACAATATGGTCCATGTATAAGAAGTAACCCGGTCCAGGCGGCAGTCCTGCAGCACACAGACATATAACGTGTCGCTCTCTTGCAGTGGGGTCGCCGTGTCCCGGCACATTTTGAGAAGCAACCTCCTTCAACTTACGGAAATCCAACTTCTTCCCTTCGTGCTGGCGCTGTATGACCGGCAGGGGGCAGCCCATAGAGATCGAGCGCACCACCTTCGTGGACTTCGTGGAGAATGATAAGGTGGGTTCACGTTACCTTGTAGATGATTTATATTATGAGCCTCATAGGACAGTATGTCACTGTACAGTGCGAGATGTCTGGGAGCATAGTAGACTGAGGGACCGACCCCATAAGTGTCTGTGAGCGCTGCTGTACATCATATAGACTGAGGGACCGACCCCATAAGTGTCTGTGAGACGCTGCTGTACATCATATAGACTGAGGGACGCCCCATAAGTGTCTGTAAGCGCTGCTGTACATCATATAGACTGAGGGACGGCCCCATAAGTGTCGGTAAGCGCTGCTGTAGATCATATAGACTGAGGGACGGCCCCATAAGTGTCTGTGAGCGCTGCTGTACATCATATAGACTGAGGGACCGACCCCATAAGTGTCTGTGTGCGCTGCTGTACATCATATAGACTGAGGGACGGCCCCATAAGTGTCTGTGAGCGCTGCTGTACATCATATAGACTGAGGGACGGCCCCATAAGTGTCTGTAAGCGCTGCTGTACATCATATAGACTGAGGGACGGCCCCATAAGTGTCTGTGAGCGCTGCTGTACATCATATAGACTGAGGGACGGCCCCATAAGTGTCTGTGAGCGCTGCTGTACATCATATAGACTGAGGGACCGACCCCATAAGTGTCTGTGAGCGCTGCTGTAGATCATATAGACTGAGGGACGGCCCCATAAGTGTAAGTGAGCGCTGCTGTACATCATATAGACTGAGGGACGGCCCCATAAGTGTCTGTGAGCGCTGCTGTACATCATATAGACTGAGGGACCAACCCCATAAGTGTCTGTGAGCGCTGCTGTACATCATATAGACTGAGGGACGGCCCCATAAGTGTCTGTGAGCGCTGCTGTACATCATATAGACTGAGGGACGGCCCCATAAGTGTCTGTGAGCGCTGCTGTACATCATATAGACTGAGGGCACGGCCCCATAAGTGTCTGTGAGCGCTGCTGTACATCATATAGACTGAGGGACGGCCCCATAAGTGTCTGTGAGCGCTGCTGTACATCATATAGACTGAGGGACCAACCCCATAAGTGTCTGTGAGCGCTGCTGTACATCATATAGACTGAGGACCGGCCCCATAAGTGTCTGTGAGCGCTGCTGTACATCATATAGACTGAGGGACGGCCCACATAAGTGTAAGTGAGCGCTGCTGTACATCATATAGACTGAGGGACGGCCCCATAAGTGTCTGTGAGCGATGCTGTACATCATATAGACTGAGGGACCAACCCCATAAGTGTCTGTGAGCGCTGCTGTACATCATATAGACTGAGGGACGGCCCCATAAGTGTCTGTGAGCGCTGCTGTACATCATATAGACTGAGGGACCGACCCCATAAGTGTCTGTGAGCGCTGCTGTACATCATATAGACTGAGGGACCGACCCCATAAGTGTCTGTGAGTGCTGCTGTACATCATATAGACTGAGGGACCGACCCCATAAGTGTCTGTGAGCGCTGCTGTACATCATATAGACTGAGGACCGGCCCCATAAGTGTCTGTGAGCGCTGCTGTACATCATATAGACTGAGGACCGGCCCCATAAGTGTCTGTGAGCGCTGCTGTACATCATATAGACTGAGGGACGGCCCCATAAGTGTAAGTGAGCGCTGCTGTACATCATATAGACTGAGGGACGGCCCCATAAGTGTCTGTGAGCGCTGCTGTGCATCATATAGACTGAGGGACCAACCCCATAAGTGTCTGTGAGCGCTGCTGTACATCATAGAGACTGAGGGACCGACCCCATAAGTGTCTGTGAGCGCTGCTGTACATCATATAGACTGAGGGACGGCCCCATAAGTGTCTGTGAGCGCTGCTGTACATCATATAGACTGAGGACCGGCCCCATAAGTGTCTGTGAGCGCTGCTGTACATCATATAGACTGAGGACCGGCCCCATAAGTGTCTGTGAGCGCTGCTGTAGATCATATAGACTGAGGGACGGCCCCATAAGTGTAAGTGAGCGCTGCTGTACATCATATAGACTGAGGACCGGCCCCATAAGTGTCTGTGAGCGCTGCTGTACATCATATAGACTGAGGACCGGCCCCATAAGTGTCTGTGAGCGCTGCTGTACATCATATAGACTGAGGGACGGCCCCATAAGTGTCTGTGAGCGCTGCTGTACATCATATAGACTGAGGGACGGCCCCATAAGTGTCTGTGAGCGCTGCTGTACATCATATAGACTGAGGGACCGACCCCATAAGTGTCTGTGAGCGCTGCTGTACATCATATAGACTTAGGGACCGACCCCATAAGTGTCTGTGAGCGCTGCTGTACATCATATACACTGAGGGACGGCCCCATAAGTGTCTGTGAGCGCTGCTGTACATCATATAGACTGAGGACTGGCCCCATAAGTGTCTGTGAGCGCTGCTGTACATCATATAGACTGAGGGACGGCCCCATAAGTGTCTGTGAGAGCTGCTGTACATCATATAGACTGAGGGACGGCCCCATAAGTGTCTGTGAGCGCTGCTGTACATCATATAGACTGAGGGACGGCCCCATAAGTGTCTGTGAGCGCTGCTGTACATCATATACACTGAGGGACGGCCCCATAAGTGTCTGTCAGCGCTGCTGTACATCATATAGACTGAGGGACGGCCCCATAAGTGTCTGTGAGCGCTGCTGTACATCATATAGACCGAGGGACAGCCCCATAAGTGTCTGTGAGCGCTGCTGTACATCATATAGACTGAGGGACGGCCCCATAAGTGTCTGTGAGCGCTGCTGTACATCATATAGACTGAGGGACGGCCCCATAAGTGTCTGTGAGCGCTGCTGTACATCATATAGACTGAGGGACGGCCCCATAAGTGTCTGTGAGCGCTGCTGTACATCATATAGACTGAGGACTGGCCCCATAAGTGTCTGTGAGCGCTGCTGTACATCATATAGACTGAGGGACGGCCTCATAAGTGTCTGTGAGCGCTGCTGTACATCATATAGACTGAGGACCGGCCCCATAAGTGTCTGTCAGCGCTGCTGTACATCATATAGACTGATGGACGGCCCCATAAGTGTCTGTGAGCGCTGCTGTACATCATATAGACTGAGGGACCGACCCCATAAGTGTCTGTGAGCGCTGCTGTACATCATATAGACTGAGGACCGGCCCCATAAGTGTCTGTGAGCGATGCTGTACATCATATAGACAGAGGGACGGCCCCATAAGTGTCTGTGAGCGCTGCTGTACATCATAGAGACTGAGGGACCGACCCCATAAGTGTCTGCAGACTGGTGTGTGGTCCAATGTGAAGGAATTGTATATCCAGAAGAGTCAGTATACTGCTCTGTGTGATATATAAAACCTCTATAGTGTCTGTACTGAGTTGTGCATAATTCGGGTCATTTATCAAACTGGGGTAAAGTAGTACTGGCTTAATTGCCCATAGCAACCAATCAGATTCCTCCTTTCATCTTTCAAAAGAGCTGTCCGAAATGAAAGGAGGCATCTGATTGGTTGCTATGGGCAACTAAGCCAGTTCTACTTTACCCCAGTTTGATAAATGACCCCAATATGTTCCTATGATTCTTAATAGTGCTGTATGTGGTATCGAATGAAGTCCATATAGAGCTTGTGATATAGAGAGGATGGTCGAAGAGGCTGTAGAGGGCTATATGGTATAGTAAATATTCTAGGATGGCCACAAAGTCTATAGAGAGCTGTGTTTGATATAGAGAGCATGCCTAATAGACTACAGGAGAAATCTCTGGTGTAGAGAATACAATGGTCTAAGAGCAAATAGAGAGCTGTATGTGGTATAGAGAGTATAACTGACTATGAGTATATAGAGAGCTGTATGTGGTGTAGAGAGTAGGATGTTCTAACAGTATATAGAGAGCTGTATGTGGTATAGAGAGTAGAATGATCTATAAGTATATAGAGAGCTGTATGTGGTATAGAGAGTAGGATGGTCTAACAGTATATAGAGAGCTGTATGTGGTATAGAGAGTAGGATGATCTAACAGTATATAGAGAGCTGTATGTGGTATAGAGAGTAGGATGGTCTAACAGTATATAGAGAGCTGTATGTGGTATAGAGAGTAGGATGGTCTAACAGTATATAGAGAGCTGTATGTGGTATAGAGAGTAGGATGATCTAACAGTATATAGAGAGCTGTATGTGGTATAGAGAGTAGGATGGTCTAACAGTATATAGAGAGCTGTATATGGTATAGAGAGTAGGATGGTCTAACAGTATATAGAGAGCTGTATGTGGTATAGAGAGTAGGATGGTCTAACAGTATATAGAGAGCTGTATATGGTATAGAGAGTAGGATGGTCTAACAGTATATAGAGAGCTGTATGTGGTATAGAAAGTAGGATGGTCTATGAGAATTTAGAGAGCTGTATGTGGTATAGAGCGTAGGATGATCTAACAGTACATAGAGATCTGTATGTGGTATAGAGAGTAGGATAATCTAATAGTATATAGACAGCTGTATGTAGTATATAGAGTAGGATAGTCTATGAGTATATAGGGAGCTGTATGTGGTATAGAGAGTAGGATGATCTAACAGTATATAGAGAGCTGTATGTGGTATAGAGAGTAGGATGATCTATGAGTATATAGAGAGCTGTATGTGGTATAAGTATATAGAGAGCTGTATGTGGTATAGAGAGTAGGATTATCTATGAGAATATAGAGAGCTGTATGTGGTATAGAGAGTGGGCTGATCTGTAAGAATATAGAGAGCTGTATGTGGTATAGAGAGTAGGATGATCTATGAGTATATAGAGAGCTGTATGTGGTATAGAGAGTAGGATGATCTATGAGTATATAGAGAGCTGTATGTGGTTTAGAGAGTAGGATGATCTAACAGTATATAGAGAGCTGTATGTGGTATAGAGAGTAGGATGATCTATGAGTATATAGAGAGCTGTATGTGGTATAGAGAGTAGGATTATCTATGAGAATATAGAGAGCTGTATGTGGTATAGAGAGTGGGCTGATCTATGAGTATATAGAGAGCTGTATGTGGTATAGAGAGTAGGATGATCTATGAGTATATAGAGAGCTGTATGTGGTATAAGTATATAGAGAGCTGTATGTGGTATAGAGAGTAGGATTATCTATGAGAATATAGAGAGCTGTATGTGGTATAGAGAGTGGGCTGATCTATGAGAATATAGAGAGCTGTATGTGGTATAGAGAGTGGGATGATCTAACAGTATATAGAGAGCTGTATGTGGTATAGAGAGTAGGATGATCTAACAGTATATAGAGAGCTGTATGTGGTATAGAGAGTAGGATGATCTAACAGTATATAGAGAGCTGTATGTGGTATAGAGAGTAGGATGATCTAACAGTATATAGAGAGCTGTATGTGGTCTAGAAAGTAGGATGGTCTATGAGAATATAGAGAGCTGTATGTGGTATAGAGAGTAGGATGGTCTATCAGTATATAGTGAACTGAACTCTATGTGATTTTAATCCTTCCGTTGACCTTATTACCCTCTATAGAGAGCTGTAGGTAATAGAGAGAGTCTGTGAGAGCTGTATGTGTTGGAGTCTATGAATTACTATATAGTGATTGCATCTATAATGTACTGGTTCTGGTGTAAAGGGAAGGACAGTCCGTGCAGTTCTGTATCTGATAGAATGGATTAATGCCTGTCACTGCCTTCAGTATAGGCTATAATGTATGTGGTATGGAGTATATGCTGCCTGTATACTGCAGTTTATATCCTCTCTGTAGTGGTGGTGAGATGTCACTACAGCCAGCACAGTAATGTATGTGGTATGGAGTATATGCTGCCTGTATACTGCACTTTATATCCTCTCTATAGTGGTGGTGGTGAGATGTCATGACGGCCAGCACAGTAATGTATGTGGTATGGAGTATATGCTGCCTGTATACTGCACTTTATATCCTCTCTATAGTGGTGGTGGTGAGATGTCATGACGGCCAGCACAGTAATGTATGTGGTATGGAGTATATGCTGCCTGTATACTGCAGTTTATATCCTCTCTATAGTGGTGGTGGTGAGATGTCATGACGGCCAGCACAGTAATGTATGTGGTATGGAGTATATGCTGCCTGTATACTGCAGTTTATATCCTCTCTGTAGTGGTGGTGAGATGTCATGACGGCCAGCACAGTAATGTATGTGGTATGGAGTATATGCTGCCTGTATACTGCAGTTTATATCCTCTCTGTAGTGGTGGTGAGATGTCACTACAGCCAGCACAGTAATGTATGTGGTATGGAGTATATGCTGCCTGTATACTGCACTTTATATCCATTCTGTAGTGGTGGTGAGATGTCATGACGGCCAGCACAGTAATGTATGTGGTATGAAGTATATGCTGCCTGTATACTGCACTTTATATCCTCTCTGTAGTGGTGGTGAGATGTCATGACAGCCAGCACAGTAATGTATGTGGTATGGAGTATATGCTGCCTGTATACTGCAGTTTATATCCTCTCTGTAGTGGTGGTGAGATGTCATGACAGCCAGCACAGTAATGTATGTGGTATGGAGTATATGCTGCCTGTATACTGCACTTTATATCCATTTTGTAGTGGTGGTGAGATGTCATGACGGCCAGCACAGTAATGTATGTGGTATGAAGTGTATGCTGCCTGTATACTGCACTTTATATCCTCTCTGTAGTGGTGGTGAGACGTCATGAGTAATGTATGTAATATGGAATATATGCTGCCTGTATACTGGACTTTATATCCTCTCTGTAGTGGTGGTGAGATGTCATGACGGCCAGCACAGTAATGTATGTGGTATGGAGTATATGCTGCCTGTATACTGGACTTTATATCCTCTCTGTAGTGGTGGTGAGATGTCATGACGGCCAGCACAGTAATGTATGTGGTATGGAGTATATGCTGCCTGTATACTGCACTTTATATCCTCTCTGTAGTGGAGGTGAGATGTCATGACGGCCAGCACAGTAATGTATGTGGTATGGAGTATATGCTGCCTGTATACTGCACTTTATATCCTCTCTGTAGTGGAGGTGAGATGTCATGACGGCCAGCACAGTAATGTATGTGGTATGGAGTATATGCTGCCTGTATACTGCACTTTATATCCTCTCTGTAGTGGAGGTGAGATGTCATGACGGCCAGCACAGTAATGTATGTGGTATATGGTGAATGCCGCCTTTGTGTTAACACTAAGAATACTTCCCCTGTTATTCATGTGGTTTTCATTGAAGCCGTGGCTCTTACATTATATGCCCTTACAAAAACCCTATATATTCTGCTCCATAGCGGCCTGCTGGGGTTCCCTATGGTCCTGTGCATATAGCTGGACAGTCCTACGTGACAGCTGGTATTTATCAGATATCCCCAGATGTCCAGTGTGATATGTGATATATGGCATATTGATCCCTGATATAGTATCCTCTTCTCATGGCTGATACTGAGGCACGAGGCACTAATTGACCATGAAGTATTGATTATTGACTGCCGATCCCGTACAATGATACATGACTAACGAGGGAATTCCCTTTGTAATGAGTATTAGGCTTTCTTTCTGTTCGGGGTTGTGTAATAATCATACCGTATACTATTGTTTTCATCTGTCACTTTTATTTCAAAGGAACTGAGCACTGAGAAAACCAATAATGGCACCCATTACCGGCTGCAACTCCTCTATAGTAACGGTGAGTCCATGTACTTAATACTAAGGGGGTGTATATAATATATAGGTATATATAAACTCATTGAAAAAAGAATGCTCTATGAGCTGTTGGGTGCCTCTAGCTTGGATACAAGATGAGATACGTTTGGACATAGAGGCATACAGGTTCTATATGGGATCCTACACCACATTTGCCCACAAATGTCACAGCTGGGTCTGTAGATCCTGCTCACTCGTAGATTGCTGAGGCTGGAGTCCCAGCTGATCCTATAAATGCTCGATTGGTGATAAGTCTGGTGGAAACATTCCTGGGAAACCCTTGCTGTGTGTGTGGGCAAGCATTATCCTGCCAAAAAATGCCATTTGGAAGTCCTGCCATGAGAGGAACACATGTGGCCGCAGAATGTCCTGCACATATCACTCCAGCAGTTGGGACAGTGTGTCGCAAAGGCAAAGTGCTCACCACAAGGCCTCCATACTTGAACCCTACCTGACCATTGTCGGATCCCAAACAAAACTTGGATTCATCTATATATATGATACGGTTCCACTCCGTAGCAGTCTAGATTTCTCATTCACGACACCACTGCAAACCAAGGAGGTGGTGGCTGGCTGTAAGGGGCAGGACACGTAATGAGCACCATGACATCAACTTTCCTTCTGCTAAGCTCCTGGAAATGGTCCAGGTAGAGACAGGGGTATGTAATGAAGGAGCCACCTGTGTCTGTATGGTGGACAACAAAACTGTGAAAGCTGCTTGTGTTTGTCAGTGGATCAAACAATCCTCTCCACTGGTGGTCTGTCTGGGCAGTCCAGAACCTGTCCTCTGTGTGTGCCTCACATAACCACTGCTCTCAACACCTCCTAACATCTAGAACAGAACAGCCTAACAGACGGGCAGTTCACCGATACGACCATCCTGCTTCTCTATGTCCATTGATGTGCCTCCTTTCAAAGTCTGTTCCCTGGGCAAAATGTCTTTGAGCATGTCGTAGAGACAAGTCTATCAGCCAATGGTACCTCACCGAGAGGAACACTCTTCAAGACTAATGGCAAAACCAAGAAGCACATTTATTAAGATCGGCATTTTAGACACTGGACTAAATAAAACCCTATAGCTGGCGGTAGATCCGCCGAAATTTCGAAGGGGCGCCGGCCTCTTCATAACTTTGCCGGATCTTCCAGCAGTTCTAAATAGACTGCTTCTTGGCTGTCTTACATTTAGACCTTTTTATAAGTCTAAAACCGGCATAGAAAATAGTAAATCAGACGGGCCTAACGCCCCCCCCCCCCCCCCCCTCTCCACCCAAGCCAGGCTCGTAATTTTAGACCTGTCGTGAGCGGGGAAACATTGCAGCAACTAAACCTGGAATACGCATAATATAGACATATTTCAATATAATAAATGACCCCCCAAGTGTCTAATTAGACCACACCTGTAATTATTTGCATATCTGCCTGAGACGTAAACGCATGCAGATTTTTACAGCAATTCGGCATTTCTAACTGGGCGCATTATGATTTTCTCTGTGTGAGTACATATATAGTTATTGTCTGCTATTTTATTTGCCTTCTCATGCCTTATTTTGTCTTTTAAGGTGTCCGAACGGAACAAGACCTATTTGTGAGGCTAATTGATTCAGTGACAAAACAGGTAGGTTCCATTGGGCACTGTTCTAAAGTGGCTAGTGTCTGGATTATCTTTTGTCTTCCCAAAGGAGTCTCTAAAATGGGTTCTCCTCTTCATAGAAGGGTCCCGTGAGAATAGCTAGTGTGTCCTTCCTCACAGATCAGCTTTAAAGCTACACCTTTGGGATAATTTTTTATTATTCAATTGTACTCATTTTGAGCTAAAGATCATTTTTTCAATTTGTCTTTACTAAAAAATATGGAGACCTTTTTCTGTACAGAGCTGAGATGCTCTAGTAGCAGCCTCTGGATTTTTTGTCTTTTCGGTCAGTTGGGGAGCTGACAGGCTCCTTATCTCTTCTCTCTGACCTTATAAACGCTCATTTTAGCTCATTTCTTATCTTACTGTTATGACCTCTAGTTTAGAGATAAGGGTTATTAGATGACGAAAATCACTGTGATGCACCACAATGATATGCAACTGCCAACACTGGCTAATCCCTCAGGCAGATGTTAAGAACTAAGACTTTAGCCAATGTATTCCTATCAGGAACACATCGGAGCTCTTTTGCACCACCGTCAAGGTATCTCAGTTTGGCATGGGTACCTACCACTAGACTACCTATGGTGTGTGAACATGGTCTAAGAGGTGCTAAGATACAATCTACAGCCAAGCTCCTACATACCTCCACAGTGAGATCACTCATGTAGTGGGAGAGCTGATAAGGCTGTAAGCCCCACCTATAACAGGCCATGTGACACAGGCCACCAGGTGCAACATAATGCTACCAGCAGTACGCAATGGCACATTCTAAACATAACAAGAAAAATAACTGAAATAAAGTGGCCTAAATGGGAGGAAATGCTCAAAAAACCAAAAAACTTTTCTTGATATGTTTAGAATGTGCCATTGCGTACTGCTGGTTCACAGACCATGTTCACACAGCGTAGGCAGTCTAGTGGTAGGACCCATGCCACACTGAGATACCTTGACGGGGTGCGCAGGGCTACGTTTTTTTCCTGACTTGAATACATTGGCTAAAGTCTCAGTTCTTAACATCAGCCTGAGGGATTAGCCAGTGTTGTCAGTTGCATATCATTGTGGTGCACCTTTTGTCGTGAATTATGTATTTTTATATTTGTATCCACACATTATCCCATCTTGTAGTGCATGTGGTCCGCTGCCGACATCCTCCATTGTGTGCATTTTTGCTGGGGATTGCCGTTAGCAACGGATCACATGCGGAGAAATGTCTCCCCCGGTTATAAACACACCACAGTGTTTGGGGTTTTTGAACATTTCCTCCCATTTAGGCCACTTTATTTCAGTTTTTTTTTTATTAGATGACGACAAAAAGTCACACAGTTAGAAAAAAAGTTAACCCTTTGTGACAGAACGACTCAATATTTTTTAATAAAGGTCAGTTGAAAATGTGATTTTTTTTTTTTGCCAAAAATGAGTAAAATGCAATCATAAACAAAAATTACCTCAGAAGGTGTACATAGTTTTTAATCTGTGGGAAAGTAAGTGTTCCATTTCCCTTCAGCGCCACCACAGGGGAAATTAAGTATTACAGTGCCTTGCAAAAGTATTCACCCCCCTTGACTTTTTCCGTATTTTGGTACATTACAGTCTTAAGTTCAATGTTTTGTTAATCTGAATTTTATGTGATGGATCAGAACACAATAGTCTAAGTTGGTGAAGTGAAATGAGAAAAATATATAAATAAAACTATTGTTTAGAAATAGAAAACAGAAAATTGCCATGTGCGTATGTATTCACCCCCTTTGTGAGGAAGCCCATAAAAAGCTCTGGTGCAACCAGTTACCTTCAGAAGTCACATAATTAGTGAAATGATGTCCACCTGTGTGCAATCTAAGGGAGCATTCACACGAACGTGTTTTTCTTCTGCATCCGTTCCGCAATTTTGGCGGACAATGCACGGACCCATTCATTTCTATGGGTCCGCGAAAATTTCGGAATGCCTTTTATTCTCATCCGTGTGCTGTCCGTTCCGTGTGTCCGTTCCTTTTATTTTAGAACATGTCCTATACTTGGCCGCAAATCGCGGTCCGGGGCCCCATAGAAAGTCATTGGGTCCGTGAAAAACTGATAGCACACGGAAATGCATCCGTATGTCATCCGTTTTTTGCGGACCCCTGGACTGAAAACATTCTAGGAAACCCCATTTCATGCCAACTTCCGTGCTCATGGAGCGTCCCCATCACCATGGGAACGCCTCCATACTAGAATGTACTGTCGGATTTGAGAATTACGTTGAAATCGCAATGCGATTAATATAACTTAAAGTTGAAATCGCAATGCGATTACTTCAAGTTATATTAATCGCATTGCGATTTTAACTTAGCACTGCTATATTCCATATTCGTGTTAATTCTAGCAAGCTGACCCATTAGAAACACAGCTCTAAGTTGAAATCGCAATGCGATTAATATAACGTTAAAGTAATCGCATTGCGATTTCAACTTAGACCTGGTTTACTATGGTTGGCTTGGTAGAATTAGCGATGATGAGGAATGGACATTTAATTTTAACCCTTCCGTTTTTTTTTCGGACCGTTAAAAAACGGATGACACACGTAAGCACCACGTCCCTATTATACGGACTTACGGAACTGAAACGGAAACATAACTAAAGACATACGGAACACACGGATCTGTGATTTACGGACCGCAAAACCAACACGGTCGTGTGAATGCTCCCTAAGGGTCACATGATCTGTCATTACATATACACACCTCTTTTGAAAGGCCCCAGAGGCTGCAACACCTAAGCAAGAGGCATCACTAACCAAACACTGCCATGAAGACCAAGGAACTCTCCAAACAAGTAAGGGACAATGTTGTTGAGAAGTACAAGTCAGGGTTAGGGTATACAAAAATATCCAAATCATTGATGATCCCTAGGAGCACCATCAAATCTATCATAACCAAATGGAAAGAACATGGCACAACATCAAACCTGCCAAGAGACGGCCGCCCACAAAAACGTCAAGGAGGGCATTAATCGGAGAGGCAGCACAGAGACCTAAGGTAACCCTGGAGCAGCTGCAGAGTTCCACAGCAGAGACTGGAATATCTGTACATAGGACGACAATAAGCCGGACGCTCCATAGAGTTGGACTTTATGGCAGAGTGGCCAGAAGAAAGCCATTACTTTCAGCTAAAACCAAAAAGGCACGTTGTGAGTTTGCGAAAAGGCGTGTGGGAGACTCCCAAAATGTATGGAGGAAGGTGCTCTGGTCTGATGAGACTAAAATGGAACTTTTCGGCCATCAAAGAAAACGCTATGTCTGGCGCAAACCCAACACATCACAACACCAAAATAACACCATCCCCACAGTGAAACATGGTGGTGGCAGCATCATGCTGTGGGGACTGGGAAACTGGTCAGAGTTGAGGGAAAGATGGACGGTGCTAAATACAGGGATATTCTTGAGCAAAACCTGTACCACTCTGTGCGTGATCTGAGGCTAGGACGGAGGTTCACCTTCCAGCAGGACAATGACCCCAAACACACGGCTAAAGCAACACCTGAGTGGTTGAAGGGGAAACATGTAAATGTGTTGGAATGGCCGAGTCAAAACCCAGATCTCAATCCAATAGAAAATCTGTGGTCAGACTTAAAGATTGCTGTTCACAAGCGCAAACATCCAACTTGAAGGAGCAAGGAGAAATGGGCAAAAGTCCCAGTGGTAAGATGTGGCAAGCTCAAAGAGACTTATCCAAAGCGACTTGGAGCTGTGATTGCCACAAAAGGTGGCTCTACAAAGTATTGACTTTAGGGGGGTGAATACATTTACTTTTTCTCTGGTATTTTGTCCTATTTGTTGTTTGCTTCACAATTAAAAAAAAAAAACATCTTCAAAGTTGTCGGCATGTTCTGTAAATTAAATGATGCAAATCCTTAAACAATCCATGTTAATTCCAGGTTGTGAGGCACCAAAACACAAAAAAAGTCAAGGGGGGTGAATAGTTTTGCAAGGCACTGTACACAATGTCCATTCACATTAATGGGTAGTCAATGTGATACAGGACAAGACGGGTCCTCCAGAGTGAAAGATGATTATTGTAACTTCTCTGACCAAAAGATGAGGATCCAGAACAGAAGGCTCGCTCTATTAATTCCCTATCATAGTATATGAAAATGGGTTTCCTAAACTGGACAACCCCTTTAGGTATCTGCTTGGGTCCTGTAGATATAGCTGGCATGATGGTGGAGTTGGCTTAAACCATCCTAAATAATAACTATAATGGGCACCTTCCGTTCATAGATCATATGGTCTCATGGGCACAATATAAAGATTTTATAATATCAGTAGGGTATGATTATAACTGGGCGGATAGACTATAGTTCTGTCTAGTATTGCGTGACGTTTGGGTGGTAGTTAATGTGTAACCCTATACCTATCCTAAATTTCTTGCAGCCTATAGCATACGAAGGACAAAATAAGAATCCAGAGATGTGCCGGGTTCTACTCACTCATGAGGTCATGTGCAGGTAAGGTTCACCCTACCTTGGACATTTTTCCATGTTGAAGCTTTGTATAGGGCTCCACAAAGATTATCTGGTAAAGATAATGTTGGCATCTATGCCTCGGGTGTGTTCCATCCTGACTGCTCTACTGGTGATGACCCTTGGCTCTGTTCCCAACTTTGCTACCAATTCATCTGCAACCTGAGCATGTTCCTTCAGCAAAGACAGTACCTCCTTGTGGCACCTCCTTAGTCCCCCCACCCCCCACCGTAGTCTTGATAGTGACAAATGGAATAAAGTATCCTTATAAAACCTGTGGGTTGGCCCAGTATACTGCCAACCAGTTCATTTGGAATTGGTAATATCAGTGATGGATTAGGAATGACAATGACACAAAGAAGTCACTGGATTCTAATCAATTGGTGGTTTCCATTTTCATCAATTATTAACGTGGCCTAAATAGTCATCTCCACAGAGTTAGGTGGCACTCCATATATACATTAATAACGTATATGGACACAGCTTAGACCTCCTGTACAGATTTTCTGCTGCCTGTAGGCAGTGAGCGAGCTCTACTCATACTCATTAAAGATTCTGTAATGCAAAAGTGGAAGAAAAAACGGAACAGATGAAAGGGTCTCCTACTTAGGTTGGCCATATGTTCTTCTTCTCCCAGGACGCTACCTGTTTATCTCACTCTAACACTTTAACTTTGAATTCTAATTTTCCTATAATTTAGACTTCTGAGTGAACTAGATTACCACAATCAGGCAGATTGGGAGTCTGTAACCCTTTCATTTCCGCTACAAATTATCCACCAGCCGTGTCCGGGAAAGCTTGTCGGATTTACAGAAGCAAACTCTGGATGGATAAATAGGAATATAGAGAGATAAAAATTAGATAATGGATTGATAGATGGACAGATAGATATAAGAAAGAAAGATAGATAGATAGATAGATAGATAGATAGATAGTGGATCAACAGATAATGAGCTATACAGATGATAGATAATTGATAGGTAAACAGATAAATGGATGGATAAATAGATAATAAGCTAAATCGATAGATAGATAGGAGAAGGAAAACTAGGTAACAGATAAACAGATAGATAATAGATAGATAGATAGATAGATAGATAGATAGATAATAGATAGATAGATAGATAATAGATAGATAGATAGATAGATAATAGATAGATAATAGATAGATAATAGATAGATAGATAGATAATAGATAGAAAGATAGATAGATAGATATGAGATAGATAGATAGATAGATAATAGATAGATAATAGACAGATAGATAGATAGATAGATAGATAGATAGATAGATAGATAGATAATAGATAGATAATAGATAGATAATAGATAGAAAGATAGATAGATAGATATGAGATAGATAGATAGATAGATAATAGATAGATAATAGATAGATAGATAATAGACAGATAGATAGATAGATAGATAGATAGATAGATAGATATGAGATAGATAGATAGATAGATATGAGATAGATAGATAGATAATAGATAGATAGATAGATAATAGATAGATAGATAATAGACAGATAGATAGATAGATAGATAGATAGATAATAGATAGATAATAGATAGATAGATAGATAGATAATAGATAGAAAGATAGATAGATAGATATGAGATAGAATGTGAAAACGAAGGGGAGCAGTGACAGTATTAAAACTTAACTTTTACTAAATGCATTCCCCCAATTGGGGAATAAGAAACCCCTTACAAACACAAATAACAAGAAGACAGACAAGACCCCTATAGAGGGGGTTTATACGACGGTATCGTGCAACATAGGTGGTGCTGCACACCAAAATAGGTCTCGTCCCCTCCCAAAAAGCCTGTGGAGGTTATCACACAGACCTGTGGTGGAGAGACCGAGTAATCCCTATTGTCTGCCTCCAATGATGGAAACAGACACAATAAAATGGAAAATTCTTACCAATTTATTTTGGGTCTCGCTTAGCGACCACATATAAGTGGGTTAAGGCAGGAGGAGGTCACTTGTGGCAGGTAGGTCCTTCATCCGGTATTCAAGGTAAACGGAGAAGGGCGTCAGGGATATCCAATTGGTCCGGTATCAGAGTGGTATCAGGAAAGAGACTCACCCTAGTACCTCCCTGCTTGGCCTGACCTAGCCCTAGTGACCTAACACGGGGTCCGTGCCCCGCAAGGGGTGGCCCCGTCCGGAACCTTACCCTGGTAAACAAGCCCTAGGTGACCCTAACAACGGGTGACTAGGGGAAAGGTTGTTTGACTCAAGGCAGGTAAAAACGTAAGTATAAATGAGTTGTAAATATCATACATATGTAAGGATACTGGAGACTGGGACGCACATATATAACTGCACGTATCCAATGATATGTCAACGTGTCATGGGGACACGTTGACATATCATTGGATACGTGCAGTTATATATGTGCGTCCCAGTCTCCAGTATCCTTACATATGTATGATATTTACAACTCATTTATACTTACGTTTTTACCTGCCTTGAGTCAAACAACCTTTCCCCTAGTCACCCGTCGTTAGGGTCACCTAGGGCTTGTTTACCAGGGTAAGGTTCCGGACGGGGCCACCCCTTGCGGGGCACGGACCCCGTGTTAGGTCACTAGGGCTAGGTCAGGCCAAGCAGGGAGGTACTAGGGTGAGTCTCTTTCCTGATACCACTCTGATACCGGACCAATTGGATATCCCTGACGCCCTTCTCCGTTTACCTTGAATACCGGATGAAGGACCTACCTGCCACAAGTGACCTCCTCCTGCCTTAACCCACTTATATGTGGTCGCTAAGCGAGACCCAAAATAAATTGGTAAGAATTTTCCATTTTATTGTGTCTGTTTCCATCATTGGAGGCAGACAATAGGGATTACTCGGTCTCTCCACCACAGGTCTGTGTGATAACCTCCACAGGCTTTTTGGGAGGGGACGAGACCTATTTTGGTGTGCAGCACCACCTATGTTGCACGATACCGTCGTATAAACCCCCTCTATAGGGGTCTTGTCTGTCTTCTTGTTATTTGTGTTTGTAAGGGGTTTCTTATTCCCCAATTGGGGGAATGCATTTAGTAAAAGTTAAGTTTTAATACTGTCACTGCTCCCCTTCGTTTTCACATTCTATTACCTCTCTGAGCAGTACCCAGGAGATCTGCCCCCGCAGTTAAATATCCTGGTAGGACATTCTATTCTTTAGATATGAGATAGATAGATAGATAGATAGATAGATAATAGACAGATAGATAATAGATAGAAAATAGATAGATAGATAGATAATAGATAGATAATAGATAGATAGATAGATAGATAGATAGATAGATAGATAGATAATAGATATGATCCCTTTGGGGTGTTGATCCATACATGTCTATTGGATATATTCCAGAGATTTGAAATTATCATACATTTATATATATATCTCTTTGAGTGGAAGTTTCTTCTCTCCATCTTCAGGTCACTTTACTCTCCGCTTGTAGATAGATGTCATTTACCGGTTCCCTCTTAGGACAGACACCGCTACATTAATAAGCTCTCTATTTATACACTTTGCCGCCATCTTTTCTAGTCCTGACTCCTTACTGATTCAGTCCAGGAACAAAAGGCTAATTAGTTACTGCACCCAATTAGTGACTTGTGTCTCTTCAGATCGGAGAATTGTCACCATTTTATCAGGAACTCTAAAAATGCAAAAATTACAACAAAGTTCTGACCCTGGAGACCGAAGGCAGAGAATGGCGTCATTAACCCAGTATATGCTGTCCTATAATAGCTAAATGGGGCACAGAGGTGGCCCTTTGTCACATAAGGCGACACTAGTAATCAGGGGTGTCATAAGTCACCAGGGGCCCACAACAAGAAATGTAGTGGGGTGACACACAACCATGGCCGCATTCAGCTGTAATATAGCAGAACACAAAAAGCAAAATATTACTTTGCTCTTCCTTATGCACAGGAATAATACACACAGTGATGTCACAGTACAGAGATAAACACAATGATGTCACAGTACAGGGATAATAAACACAGTGATGTCACAGTACAGGGAAAATAAACACAGTGATGTCACAGTACAGGGATAATACACACAGTGATGTCACAGTACAGGGATAATAAACACAGTGATGTCACAGTACAGGGATAATACACACAGTGATGTCACAGTACAGGGATAATAAACACAGTGATGTCACAGTACAGAGATAATAAACACAGTGATGTCACAGTACAGAGATAAAACACAGTGATGTCACAGTACAGGGATAATAAACACAGTGATGTCACAGTACAGGGATAATAAACACAGTGATGTCACAGTACAGGGATAATAAACACAGTGATGTCACAGTACAGGGATAATAAACACAGTGATGTCACAGTACAGAGATAATAAACACAGTGATGTCACAGTACAGGGATAATAAACACAGTGATGTCACAGTACAGAGATAATAAACACAGTGATGTCACAGTACAGGGATAATAAACACAGTGATGTCACAGTACAGAGATAATAAACACAGTGATGTCACAGTACAGAGATAATAAACACAGTGATGTCACAGTACAGGGATAATAAACACAGTGATGTCACAGTACAGGGATAATAAACACAGTGATGTCACAGTACAGGGATAATAAACACAGTGATGTCACAGTACAGGGATAATAAACACAGTGATGTCACAGTACAGGGATAATAAACACAGTGATGTCACAGTACAGGGATAATAAACACAGTGATGTCACAGTACAGAGATAATAAACACAGTGATGTCACAGTACAGAGATAATAAACACAGTGATGTCACAGTACAGGGATCATAAACACAGTGATGTCACAGTACAGAGATAATACACACAGTGATGTCACAGTACAGGGATAATAAACACAGTGATGTCACAGTACAGAGATAATAAACACAGTGATGTCACAGTACAGAGATAAACACAATGATGTCACAGTACAGGGATAATAAACACAGTGATGTCACAGTACAGAGATAATAAACACAGTGATGTCACAGTACAGGGATAATAAACACAGTGATGTCACAGTACAGAGATAATAAACACAGTGATGTCACAGTACAGAGATAAAACACAGTGATGTCACAGTACAGGGATAATAAACACAGTGATGTCACAGTACAGGGATAATAAACACAGTGATGTCACAGTACAGGGATAATAAACACAGTGATGTCACAGTACAGAGATAATAAACACAGTGATGTCACAGTACAGGGATAATAAACACAGTGATGTCACAGTACAGAGATAATAAGCACAGTGATGTCACAGTACAGAGATAAAACACAGTGATGTCACAGTACAGGGATAATAAACACAGTGATGTCACAGTACAGGGATAATAAACACAGTGATGTCACAGTACAGGGATAATAAACACAGTGATGTCACAGTACAGAGATAATAAACACAGTGATGTCACAGTACAGGGATAATAAACACAGTGATGTCACAGTACAGAGATAATAAGCACAGTGATGTCACAGTACAGGGATAATAAACACAGTGATGTCACAGTACAGGGATAATAAACACAGTGATGTCACAGTACAGAGATAATAAACACAGTGATGTCACAGTACAGAGATAATAAACACAGTGATGTCATATCACAGAGATGACATGAAAAGTGCAGCTTATAGAAGGGATGATGTACACATCAGGGGCAACCATGGGGCTTCATAGTGAAACTTGGGATGTTGCCACATTTGATCTTTCCATCATCCATGCTCATCACTAACTGACCATAAGTCTTAGTGGAAAGGGCCCCCTTAGTTGTTGGACCCCATAGCAGCTGTTCCCCTGGTGTTTATGCCCATGCCAGTAATATAAATGGCACTTGTTAGATGGGGACCTGCTTCAGATTTTGTGAAGTTAACCCTCTCTGTGTCCAGCTTCTTTTGCACAGTAGGTCATACTTGGACCCAGTTTGGAAGCTGATTATTGCACCGGGTCACCCATCAGGCTTGGCGGAGCTTCTCTGCCCCATGTCTTTGGGCTGCACACCACAATGGCGCAGTAACAATGCATTAAGGGCATTGTGATGTGTGGCAGACTGATGGGGGCTATGTCAGACCTACAGCTGCTTCAGAAGAGAGACATTGACAGCCTGCAATCCTCCCAGCTGGGGCTCAGCCCTGGGCCTGGGCGGCTGCTGGTCACCATGTCCTGCTCAGACAGATGGTGGGAATTTACACACTTTTGTTATGCAATCAGCAGGAGCAGAATGTAACACAAAGGATGATGGGGATCCAAGTGCGTGTGCAGAGCAATGTGTGGTGCAGAGACGAGTGTGTCTGCTGGCTAGCACTGCTATGTCCTTACATTCTTCATAGGCAATGCACGGTGCCCATTGTGCGACTATATCAGAAATTTTTTCGGGGTTATAGTTGTTTTCACCACTGAGAAGACATATCTTCCTTCATCTTCTACTAGTTTATGATGGTCCTGGACGGAGGGCATATTACTTCTTATATCGGGTTCATGAACATCATATCTAATACAATCTATCTATCTCTGTGTGTCTACGCGTCCATCCATCTCTCTATAAATCTTTTTATCTAATTATCTATCTATCTGTGTATCTATGAATGTATGTATGGATATATCTATCTATATGTGTTTGACCCAATGACTATGCAGTTAGGGTATGATATGTAATACTCCAGTACTGAATATAACTTCAGCTTGTTCTTGTATCTGCGCCGTCCTCTACTGCAGGGTGGTATTGGAGGCCCTTCATCTACTGCAGGGTAGTACTAATAGCCCGTCATCTACTGCAGGGTGGTATTGGGTGTCCGTCATCTACTGCAGCGTAGTACTAGTAGCCCGTCATCTACTGCAGGGTGGTATTGGGGGCCCGTCATCTACTGCAGGGTAGTGCTAGTAGCCCGTCATCTACTGCAGCGTAGTACTAGTAGCCCGTCATCTACTGCAGGGTGGTATTGGAGGCCCGTCATCTACTACAGGGTAGTACTGGGGACCCGTTATCTACTACAGGGTTGTATTGGTGGCCCGTCATCTACTGCAGGGTGGTAATGGAGGCCCGTCATCTACTGCAGGGTAGTACTAGTAGCCCGTCATCTACTGCAGGGTGGTATTAGGGGCCCGTCATCTACTGCAGGGTAGTACTAGTAGCCCGTCATCTACTGCAGGGTGGTATTGGGGGCCTGTCATCTACTGCAGGGTAGTACTAGGGGCCCATTATCTACTACAGGGTGGTATTGGGGGTCCATCATCTACTGCAGGGTTGTATTGGGGGCCCGTCATCTACTGCAGGGTGGTAATGGGGGCCCGTCATCTACTGCAGGGTGGCATTGTGGGCCCGTCATCTACTGCAGGGTGACATTGGGGGCCCATCATCTACTGCAGGGTAGTACTAGTAGCCCGTCATCTACTGCAGGGTGGTATTGGGGGCCCGCCATCTACTGCAGGGTAGTACTAGTAGCCCGTCATCTAGTGCAGGGTGGTATTGGGGGCCCGCCATCTACTGCAGGGTATTACTGGGGGCCTGTCATCTACTGCAGGGTGGTATTGTGGGCCCGTTATCTACTGCAGGGTGGCATTGTGGGCCCGTCATCTACTGCAGGGTGACATTGGGGGCCCATCATCTACTGCAGGGTAGTACTAGTAGCCCGTCATCTACTGCAGGGTGGTATTGGGGGCCTGCCATCTACTGCAGGGTATTACTGGAGGCCTGTCATCTACTGCAGGGTGGTATTGTGGGCCCGTCATCTACTGCAGGGTGGTATTGTGGGCCCGTCATCTACTGCAGGGTGGTAATGGGGGCCCAACATCTACTGAAGGGTGGCATTGGGGGCCCGTCATCTACTGCAGGGTGGTAATGGGGGCCCAACATCTACTGAAGGGTGGCATTGGGGGACTGTCATCTACTGCAGGGTGGAATTGGGAGCCGTTATTTACTGCAGGGTGGTATTGGGGGCCCGCTCTTGATCTGCTGTAGGTTGTTCTTTATCTGACCCATCTTTCTTTCTGCGTTTCAGTCGCTGTTGTGAGAAGAAAAGCTGCGGTAACCGGAATGAGACCCCATCTGACCCCGTCATCATTGACAGGTAGGACATCTGGGCTGACATGGCGGTCTGATCATGTACCTGGTTATCAGAGCGGAGGATCTGTGGTGACATGTGGACATGCGGTATTATAATGCTGCCTGCTGGGCTTGCCCATGCAATCTGCTGCTCTGGGCCTGCATTGTTGATGGTGTAGCAGGCTGACTGTAAGGCCGCTGTGCTGCATTGTGGTTGTTGTAGGGTGTGTCCTCCAAGTAACAGAGTGTCTCCTCCGCCTTGATAAATATTCTGTGCTCTTCTGTTGTCCTGTGAGACCTTTTGCTGCCCACAGCTTTCTGTACATTCCTAGGACCATCTGCTTCTCTCATCTGCAAAACCCATTGCTTCAGCGGATATGCACACCAGCACGCGATAGGCACATTAAGCGCGCACACACTGGAATGTAACATGCCACAATCCTGGGGTATCTGGTGAATTTGGTAGTGTCCATAAAGGCTAGGTCTGCAACAACAACTTGTTATATTCTTTGAAATCATTAAAAAAAAAATGAAACAACATTGCAATAAGTTTAAATTAAAAATGTCAGCTCCCATGCAGACCTATGTGTCTCCATGGTAACAGACAACAAACAAACCCTGTGTAGTCTGATCCTGAAGTCTTTTTCCCTTCTATCTGTCCTCTATTTCTGGGTAACCTACCAAAATAAATGGAAAAAAACTGAAGAAAGTAAGAAATTGCAAAACTGCAGGATAAGACTACATAGAATTTGTTTGTTGTCTGTTACCACGGAGATGTATTGTTTATATAACAATATGGAAACATTGTTTCATTCTAGATTTATAGGGATAATCCAAAAACTGGAGCCTTGAAGATCAGCACTAAAATGTGATTTTGTCAACCATGGCTCACATTTCATAAACACTTGTTTTCTGTACAGGTGTGCCCGCCGCATCTTTTGTGGCCCCATTGAGATGAAAGGGTCCGCACTTTTGCGGAACAGATGCTGACCCATTCATACGGTTGTCTGAAGGGGCCTTATAGGGAGAGATTAGTAAAGCAAAATTCAGTATTTTTTTAGGAAACAGCGCCACTCTTGTCTGTAGGCTATGCCTGGTATTGCACTTGGGTTAAGCTGCAATACTAAATGCTACACATGAGCAAGATGTGTTCTGATTGGGTGCCCCCTCTTCTATTAGGGGGACGTAATCACCAGGCACAAATCCAGATACACGGCACAGAAGACACACATAGGAGCCGTGTTTATGCAGTACACGGATGGAGCCATGCTGATTACCATACATTAGTATGGCCCAGGCTCCATCATGCCTCTTCACATGGGATGTGTGTGTGCTCGGAGTATAGATAATATGCTCCCTTGTTACTCCATGTTCCTTGCCGGTAATTACAGCCTAAGAATCGGATGTGAATTTTGCTTTACTATAGGCTTCCAGTCTCATGCGTGTTATCGCTCGGAGCTATTACTATGTAGACCAAACCCCCTCCCTTGCTGTACACTGGGCTTCTAGATTCCCTAGACGGCTAGTGAGTCTGTGCTAGCAAGCTGCCTCGTCTCTGCTTGGGATTTGTGCTATTCTGCCAAGGGCGTCCCAATGTGGCTGGTGTGGATGCCAGCATTCACAGCCCTCGCTTATCACCTACACGCTCTTCCGATGGCGAATTAAAAAATGAAATAGAATTATAATACATAGAAATAAATCCAAACTCCAGAAATGATGAATATAGTCACTCCAGAACTATATGTGTCTGCCATGTTCATTGCCACCGGACGTTATTCTGTGTGATGGCTAACAGCCGTAGCCGTAAGAAGTGCAATCGTATTGTAATCACCTTATGTAGGACAGCAAGCAGAGATCTTGAAAACTATGAGGAATCAAGCCTCTAAACTGTATTAAGCAATAGAATTGCTAAAAGTTAGAGAGGAGCGAATTGATTCTAAAATTTGGAAATTCAACCCAAATTTTTCACAAAGTTCTGATTCTACCGAGCCCGAATTTTGTGTCATTCGATTTGGGAGAATAAAGGAGAGAGAAAGAGAAACAGAAAGACAGAAAGAGAGACAGAGAGATAGAAAGAGAGACAGAAAGAGAGACAGAGAGATAGAAATAGAGACAGAAAGAGAGACAGAGAGATAGATAGAAAGAGAGACATAAAGAGAGACAGAGAGATAGAAAGAGAGACAGAAAGAGAGAGAGAGAGAGAGACAAAGAGATAGAAAGAGATAAAGAGAGACAGAGAGGTAGAAAAAGAGACAGAGAGATAGAAAGAGAGACAGAGATAGAAAGAGAGACAGAGAGAGATAGAAAGAGAGACAGATAGGAAGAGAGACAGAGAGATAGAAAGAGAGACAGAAAGAGAGACAGAGAGATAGAAATAGAGACAGAAAGAGAGACAGAGAGATAGAAATAGAGACAGAAAGAGAGACAGAGAGATAGATAGAAAGAGAGACATAAAGAGAGACAGAGAGATAGAAAGAGAGACAGAAAGAGAGAGAGAGACAAAGAGATAGAAAGAGATAAAGAGAGACAGAGAGGTAGAAAAAGAGACAGAGAGATAGAAAGAGAGACAGAGATAGAGAGAGAGAGATAGAAAGAGAGACAGATAGGAAGAGAGACAGAGAGAGAGAAAGAGAGACCGAGAAAAAGAGAGACAGAGATAGAAAGAGAGTCAGTGAGGTAGAGAGACAGAGAGGTAGAAAGAGAGATAGAAAGAGACAAAGATAGAAAGAGAGACAGTGAGATAGAAAGTGAGACAGAGAGATAGAAAATAGATAGAAAGAGAGATAGAAAGAGACAGACATAGAAAGAGAGACAGAGAGATAGAAAGAGACAGACATAGAAAGAGAGACAGAGAAATAGAAAGAGAGACAGAGAGATAGAAAGAGACAGAGAAATAGAAAGAGAGACACAGAGATAGAGAGACTTTTTCAGCACATTTTGAATAAATCTGACTTGAATCAAATGTGACGGATAATTTGGGTGAGTTAGAAATCCACTCATTTCTACTGAGAGTTGAATATCCCTTTAAGGGCTCATGCACACAAACATGTGTGAAAGAAATCGGGCAGGCTGATATGGCAGAGGACCCGCTGCCCGAGTTCTCTGGTTACAACATAGTCAGATAGTGCCAAGTGCCCACCGGACCCAATGACTATAATGAGATGTGGGGGGATTGCTGACATCCCAGTATAGTCACTGGGTCTGGTGGGCACACAGCACTATCTGGCTATGCCGGATCCAGAGGATGCGTGAAACTAGCTTCATTCAGTCATTCCTATGGACTATGTCACAACAGTCCTCAACTAGCCCCAGCCGAATGTCATGTTCTATGAGTCCATTAGATTGTAAGCTCTCATGGCCCTTTAAATTTCTTGTCTGTGTCTATTGATGGATGTGGAAACCAGTTATAGTGGTATGTGGGAGGCCTGGTGGCAAGAAGAATAGAGTGGTGGCCTCTACATGATGAACTGGTCGATGTATTGCGGCATATGACATTTCTGCCAATAACAAGTCTATAGGCTCCCACTTAAAGGGCCTTTTACATGGACCGATGCATACTGCATGGGGGATGAATGATCGCTAATAGAATTGTTTATCCCCCATACAGTTTGCATATTGTCGGCTGCACTTCACTTGTCCGCTCGGTGATTAGTGGGGCGTTTAGACGGCCCAGTGATGGCCAAACCATAACATCTGTACAAATGCTTGTTCCTAATCCCCAGCCCATGTAAACGGGTATGGTATACTGGTCATAGAGTCCATACTATGTCCCAATTAGACCTGGAATGCAGTGTCTCCATATGTACTATGCTTTGTGCACTAGAAAAGGTTGGGGTGTTATGTAATTTTGATTCCTGATGGTCTGTGCTCCAGAGTCCAAGGAATGATATGCCCATACTTCAGTCTTTCCCTCCAGTCTTTAGGTCTCACTCTCGTACCCTCAGTTGGGTTCTGTATATTGCACTGGGCTCATCTGCATGAAGCCTTAGTCCTAGAGGTCCCTGGTGGACTGTTTTCTACATTGGTCATGATCTTCATTGCAGTTCTCTTGTTTTTGAGGACTATTGAGGTTCCTGGTGGTGGGGCTGTGACCGGGAGGGCCAGAAATCACGCATTTCGGCACCACATATTTCATTTTTCTCCAGTTGGGTGCGGTATCTGTCTTACTATGAGAAACACTGGAAAGGTTCCTCAAGAACCTTGCTCTGCAGAAAATGGAATGAAACTTTGGAACATGTCTGGTGTTTGCTGCCACATTGTATCGATATGTAACGCTGACATTTCACTCCATGAATCTGTTGTTACTTTGTTTCCATTCTCTGTGAAGTAAGACAATCAGGAGGAACATGTTCCTGAGCTATTTCCACCACTCCCACCACATCTGTAACTGATTGCAGAGGTGAAAGCCTTTAGTACAAGACACTAATAGCTCAGAGGGAGACACCAAGAAAGGGGCCATTATGTGTGTTTTTTTAACAGTCATCCTAATTTACTATCCTTTACTAATGCACTACACGTGCTGCACTGCCTCCAACACACATCTACCCTGAGCAAACAGTAATGCAATGAGTGGAATGTGATGTCCACCAATAAACTGGCACAATCTCAGGGTTATACCTAATATCCAGAGATCTCCTGACTGTAGATGATCAGGACAGGATCACACAGTGCTGGTTATACCTAATATCCAGAGATCTCCTGACTATAGATAATCAGGACAGGATCACACAGTGCTGGTTATATCAAATATTCAGAGATCTCCTGACTGTAGATGATCAGGACAAGATCACACAGAGCTGGTTATACCTAATATCCAGAGATCTCCTGACTGTAGATGATCAGGACAGGATCACACAGTGCTGGTTATATCTAATACCCAGTGATCTCCTGGCTGTAGATAATCAGGACAGGATCACACAGTGCTGGTTATATCAAATATTCAGAGATCTCCTGACTGTAGATGATCAGGACAAGATCACACAGAGCTGGTTATACCTAATATCCAGAGATCTCCTGACTGTAGATGATCAGGACAGGATCACACAGTGCTGGTTATATCTAATATCCAGTGATCTCCTGACTGTAGATGATCAGGACAGGATCACACAGCGCTGGTTATACCTAATATCCAGAGATCTCCTGACTGTAGATGATCAGGACAGGATCACACAGTGCTGGTTATATCTAATATCCAGTGATCTCCTGACTGTAGATGATCAGGACAGGATCACACAGCGCTGGTTATACCTAATATCCAGTGATCTCCTGCCTGTAGATGATCAGGACTGGATCCCTTGGTACCAGGATGGGTACATCTGTATATATAAGTAGAATAACGTGTGTACTTTGTGCTGGGCTTGTTTTATAGCGTCGGCTGCGCAGTAATAACTGCAGATATCAATCACTGGTGCAGTACTGGTACAGCTGTTAATTACCCACTCCAAGCCTATTACACTGGATTAGTCGTGTGAATTATTTCAGTGTTAACCTTTACACGGCCAATAACAAATTATCTGCCATTATCTGTGTTGAGAATAGGCTGTAAATCTTTCCTTTCCTTCTAAGCTGCTCCTTAGAGGAAGAGGCAAGCAATGTGTTCCCTGAGAAACTGGCAGATGCAACTTATTGCTAGAGGGATACGTGGCAAAGATTGCCTCCCCTCCCAAAAAAAAAACAAGGAGGTATCTACCAAGAAAGAGCACCATCTCACCAGCGCCACCTATTGGAAGTGGGGCCCTAGGAGTCAAGATCCGACTTTCCAACAAGCCTTTGGATTAGACAAGGGAATGTAGCCAGGCCAGATATCCATCTGTAGACAGACGTTTCGGGGAGTGTGGCCCTCATCAGTACGGAGTAGGATTCTGGCTGGCACCGTGCCATTCCTTGGAAGCAGCTCAGACAGGGTGCTGAATGAGTCTCCATGTTATGGAGTACTTCCAGTAAGTCTACATACAGGACTGGTCTCTTTAAATGGGTTATTCCATGAATAATGTAAAAAATTACAATCAGATATCATACAGTACATGAAAATCTCTTTCTAACAAAGCTAGAACCAGCCCTGTACCTCACATGGATCCAGAGATCTCCACATTCATTGCTCTGCTAGATGTATATCAATCTGACAGCTCAAGAGGAGTGTCCTGTCTGCTGCAGCTCAGGGGGTTGGCTCTTCCTGCTGCAGCTCAGGGGGTGGGCTCTTCCTGCTGCAGCTCTCTCCCTATCACAGCTCAGGGGCGTGTCTCAGCTTTCCCTATCACAGCTCAGGAGGCGTGTCTCAGCTCTCCCTATCACAGCTCAGGAGGCGTGTCTCAGCTCTCCCTATCACAGCTCAGGAGGCAGTTGAAGGATGGAACTGAGCATGTGCGGCCATCTCAGTGAGCAGGTCAAAGAAATAAGAGAAAGAACAAACAGCCGGTGGTGCTGTACAGATACATTTTATTGACTAACTCACTGGCTTTGCTAAATTTTCAATTACATGCAATTACAAAAGTATTCAGATCTAGGAGCTGGTTTGAAAATGGTAAAAAAAATAAAAATTATGCAGATTCAGTAACCTGCCAAAGCCGCTCCCATAGAAATGAAGGGTTATAGTGGCGTACAAGACACGGGGCCCCATTACGGTGCTTGGTTTTGTCACCCAGCGCCTAAGGCATAATAGGTGCCAGATTAAAGGTATTCTAGAATATTAAATGATCATTAGAACGTCTTTAGAAACAGTGACACTCTCGGGCTGTGACAGGTATTGCAGCTGATTTCCATTGAATGGGCCTGCAATACAACACTAAGACAGAAGGGGCACTGTTTCTGGGGGCAAACAAAGCAGACCCTTTTTTGTATCTCATATGTTGCTCACAGTCCTCCATGTGTATCCTAGGAAAAATATCAGTATATTGAGGAGCTGCTATACATGCAATTGTCTTTTATTTCGGGATAGCTTCCCATGTTATTAATATCACCACCATATAACATTGACGGTAAATCCCAGGAATTAAACTCTCCAGACAAGGTTAATATCTCTGCTGCTGCTTCTTTTAATACCTCTGTTTGCTTAGTAAGCCTCAGCATATGTTACGAGCTGCGGCACGGACGGCTTGGGAATAATTGAGGGTTCAGCGAGCGAGTCTGTAAGTTTATTGGGCAGGCAGGAGAATGCGGCTCGGTGTAATAATAGATCAGGTTCACATTTGATGAGAGCCCATTTACTAATGAGGCACAGAGGATCTCCGCTATTACACATCGCTGCACGGTCGCCCCTTGCGCTGTAATAAAACAGCGGAGCACACGCCTCATTAACCCACACCAGTAAACACACACAGTCATCCCATTAACCAGTAACACAGTGGTCTGCAATCTGCGGCTCTCCTGCTGTTCTAAAACTACTACTCCCAGCATGTCCTTGACCACCATAACATCCAGGGAACCCAGCGCTTTCACACTAGCTGACACATTTAAAGGAGTTCAGGAGACTACAAAAACATGGCTGATTTCCTGTAGAAACAGCGCCACTTGAATCTACGGCTATGTCTGGTTCAGTTCTGTTCAAGTGCGTTGCACCACCAGACTCGGCCACAAGAGTGGCGCTGTTTGTTGAAGACAGCAGCAAAGTTTTTGTAACCCCTTTAAATGTGTCTTCCAGAAACAGCACCACTCATGGCTATTTCGACTCTGTTAACTTGTATGGAACTAAGCTGTACTACTAAACACGCACAGGAGTGGTGCTGCTTCTGGGGGAAGCCTTGTCAACCTCGGTGACCAGTTTTTTTCATTGCTCTAATACATCTAAAATAAGAAATAAAGCAACTTTACAAATAGTCTTGATGAAAAAATGCTCCTACCATTTTGTGTCTACAGCTCCTGGGCAGATCTACATGTCTCCGTGGTTACAGACTACAAACTCTACGTAGTCTGATACTCCAAAGATCTCTTTCATCTGTCCATGTGTTCATAAGGTCAGCAAGAATTAGAAGACACATGTAATGGAGTATGATTGCAGGATCAGATTACTTCAGGTTGTTTGTATTCTCCTACTATTTTGTGTCTACAGCTCCTCTGCAGATCTACACGTCTCCATGGTTACAGACTACAAACTCTACGTAGTCTGATTCTCCAAAAATATCTTTAATCTGTCCATGTGTTCATTAGGTCAGCAAGAATTAGGAGACAGATGTTATGGAGAGTGATTGCAGGATCAGATTACTCCAGGTTTGTTTGTAGTCTCCTACCATTTTGTGTCTACAGCTCCTGGGCAGATCTACATGTCTCCGTGGTTACAGACTACAAACTCTACGTAGTCTGATACTACAAAGATCTCTTTCATCTGTCCATGTGTTCATAAGATCAGAAAGAATTAGAAGACACATGTAATGGAGTATGGTTGCAGGATCAGATTACTTCAGGTTGTTTGTATTCTCCTACTATTTTGTGTCTACAGCTCCTCTGAAGATCTCTGTGTCTCCATGGTTACAGACTACAAACTCTACGTAGTCTGACTGTCCAAAAATGTCTTTCATCTGTCCATGTGTTTATAAAATCAGAAAGTATTTGGAGACAGATGTTATGGAGTATGATCGCAGGATCAGAGTACTCCAGGTTTGTTTGTAGTCTCCTACCATTTTGTGTCTACAGCTCCTATGCAGATCTCTGTGTCTCCATGGTTACAGACTACAAACTCTACGTAGTCTGATTATCCAAAAATGTCTTTAATCTGTCTATTTGTTCGTTAGGTCAGCAAGAATTAGGTGACAGATGTACAGTAATGAGGCATAAATGCATGATCAGATTACTCCAGGTCTGTAGGCTCCTACCGTTTTTTTGTCTACAACTCCTATGCATATCTACTTGTCTCCATGATTATAGACTACAAACTCTACGTAGTCTGGTTCTCTAAAAATATCTTTCACATGTTCATAAGGTCAGCAAGAATTAGGAGACATATGTAATGGAGTATGATTGCAGGATCAGAGTACTCCAGGTTGGTTTGTAATCTATAGCCATAGAGAAACATAGGTCTGCTGAGGAGCTGTGTACACAAAATGTTACAACATACAGAATCAAGACTTTGTGTAAAGTTGTTGCATTAGACAAATGATTTCAAAAGTGTACATACCCAAGTGTGATTTATAAGTACCACATGTTATGGTCCTTGAGTTGGGTCGTGGTTTGAGTTGGCCTTGAAACCAATTTGCGTGAAGTTTCATGTGTCCTTCCTTGATTGTTTTCTACCATGTAATTGATAGAAAACATTATTTTCCAGTAGGTAGACAGTATATTTTATTACTTTATCCTGTAAGATGGACTTTGGGTCATTTGTGAGCCCCTGGGAAGGGCCTCTAAGACCTTAGTATATTTCTCTTTCGGGAGGTAGGAGGGTTGAAGGTGTCATCTAGCTATTGAGAAGGTGTCAGAGGTTGATGGAAGGGTGTGGAGCTATGAAGAATCTGAATGTGGTGGTCTTGATGCTGACCTTGTTGACCTGGTTCTTTGTTGCTTGGTCCCAGGAGTGGCAAAAGTGGCGGTTCAGAGAGGTGTTTAACTTGATGTTTATGGTCTGTGTTTCCAAGGATTGTGAGAATCAATGAAATTAATGAAATACCTGGAATATTGTTCAGATCGAGCCTCTGTAGATGACTTTTTTGATCTTGGAAAATTAATTAACGAGCAGTGAAAATGAAATCCAATCATAAGATACATACTCGTCTTTTCTCTGTGTTCTCAGCTACTTAGCATCACCCCAACCAGATAACCAAAGCCGCCTGAAAAATGGTCGAATTCATATTACTGAAAGAGTTTACAAAATGATTACACTTTTTTTCTTTTAGACAATTTGTTTTTGATTACTTTTAACTTATTATTTTTGAACTTTATTTTGCTAAACTTTTCATTAGTTGAAAATGTTCTTAAACAGTCTAATGTAAAAAAAAGTTATAAAAACAAATAAAAAGTAAAAAAATCTGTTAAAATTATTTTTCAATTTTTTATTGAAATTATTTTATTTTTTGATTTTTTATATTTTTTTACTTTCATCAAAAAAGAGATGCATAATTCAGTAAATAAATATTTTATTATTTTAATAAATTATTTGAGAAAATTGCAAAGTACTTTTTTTGGGTACTTTAGGATTACTTTATTTTTTTAGTCATATATTTCCAAGTTTTTCTGGTATATTTGCGCTTTTTTCTTTCATCTGTGTATAGAATCATCTCAGGGGCCGATTTTTCTTTGAATTCACTAAGACTGAGTATAACACACTAGATAAAATAAGATTTAAAAAAAAATTAAAGTAACAACCTAAAAAAAATGAGTATCTTCTGAGAAAAGCTAAATAACTGGAAAACCTTCATGACAAATACTGCTCCAGTCTTCCTCTACCTACCCCGACCCTCATTCCTGTAATAAAATAATATTAAGATAACAGATATGAAGATGGTATGATATATTTTTTGATCAGACAGATCACCTTGATCCCTCCCGATTTATAATGGCTCTCCAAAAATTTCTATGAGAATTATCAGATTCATGTTCCAGTTTTTTAACCCCTAAGTCATTACGTAATCACCTACAGCCCCCACATAAAGGAAACTTCCCCCCAAAACGTGTTCTTGCTCTAGTTCTGAGAATCAGGTGATCTGTTATGACTTCCCCCAAACGCTTGTTTTTGAGAAACATCATATCGTAGAAGTCCTTTCATCCAGCATCTGGCGGGATAAAACTTTTTATAAAAATGGTTTAAGGCTATGTTCACACGTTATAGTGTCCGGCCACCTGCCGGAGTTCACCGTATCCAGCATAGCCGGATACTGCCGTGCACTGCCGTAACCCATTGACGATAATGGGATCCGGCTAGTTTCCAGGATTAGTATCGGGATTCCATAAGCAAAAACTGGAGGTTGCACTAGTTTTTGTCCAGCTGAATCCCATCACTCAGGCCAGAAACCAACCGGATCCCCGCCTGGTCCTATTATAGTCAATAGGGTCTGGCGGTTCACGGCCTGTATCCGACTATTCCAGATATGATGGGCTCCGGCAGGCTGATCCTCTGCCGGATTCTACAACACACATGTGAAAGTAGCCTTACTATAACGATTCCCCTCCGCCGCCATTCTGATCTGATTATTAGGTCCCCACCGATCTCCACTTCTCAATCCAGGAAATGGCTCAGCCAATCAAAGGCTGCATTAGTGACCGCTACAGGCTGTGATTGGCTGAGCAGCCATTTCCTATGTGTCGAGGCAGGACCAGGAAGCAGAGACCAGTAGGGACCCGATAAGATGAGTAATACATATTTGTTTAACCCATTCAGCCCTGTATTTAAAAATGTCATCCCATCTGACAACCCCTTTAATGAGGTTTAGTAAGACGCATTTTGCCAAACATCGCAGCTTATTGGACAGCCACATAGAAGTGTACGTATGAAACATAGAAACATAGAATGTGTCGGCAGATAAGAACCGTTTGGCCCATCTAGTCTGTGTGCGCGAATCTCTGTTTAGTCTTGTGAGCATCCACATTAGTTTTTCATTGGGGAGATTCCATGTTATCATTCCCCACACCCCCCTTAAGTCAGGGCTTTCATATTACTTTTATATACCACCGGTCCAGTTTATTTTCTTCCACTGTTATTTTTGTAAGAATATCCAGGACCAGCATTGCGTGTTTTGTCTGTGTTCTCTGCAGTACGGCTATTGCATAGCAAGAAGATGGCGCGTGTGTAATGTAGAGATAGGAGTATATTAGAGCGGTGTGCGGGGCGATAAGTGCAGGGGGAACGTTGTTAGCTGTGGAAAGTAGTCTCCACACGTCCTGCGGGGATCTCTCCGTTTTGACCCGCTGACCTCAGCTCTGCTGAGTGTGGTAAATGGGGAATCCCAGTGGACCTCAAAATAAGCAAAGAACTTCCCAGAAAGCTGTGCGGAGTAACCCTCTCACTGCCAGACTGCCGTTCGTGTCCACGCACGTAGGAGTGCTGTAAATGGTGCAGATTTTGCAAAGGATGTGGCAGGGCTGAATTACATTTTCTTTAACTCTTTAAATCTATCATACCGTAATGGTTTTACCTGATATCGGACAAATGGTAAACTCAGCTCTGCTATTTCGGGACATATCACGTTGCATATAAAATTGAAGTACAGTCTTTTATATCACGCTCAGTCAAGATTTAAAGGGATCGGCTCATCTGTGACATTGGTGGCATAACGATATCTCCACAACGGGACCCCCAAAGTAAAAGAGAGACCACGGTGCGCATCCGGACTGTGTTCTCCGTTCACTATTATGGGAGTTCCTCTTGGCTATTTTCAGATGTTCCATAGTGACAAATGAAAAGCGCACTGCGCAAGCGCAGCCACCTCTCCGTTCACTGCTATGCCACTGGTGTGAATTGAGTGTGGTGTGCTCTCCTTCACTTTGGGGGGGTTCAAGATAGGAGCAGCTCCCAGAGATGGGACCCACACATATCCTAGCGCTATGCCATCAACGTCTGAGAAGGGAATACCCCTTTAAGGTGGCCATACACATTAGATGAATGTAGGCAAACCCCCTGATTTTGGCAAGACCAGCCCACCATCCAGTGTGTATGGGGCTGGGTGGTCGGCCATCATCACCAAAATCGAGGGATTTCAACATGCCCAATCCTTTGTTCTCGTAGGAGATAAGCTTCTCCCCAAGATGTCTGGCAGCAGCTCATTCCTCTCTCCCTACTGGGAACACATGCACACTCAGCCAAACCAAGTGTGCATGTGTATGGGGGAGGGGGTGACAGGAGGAAGTGCTGCTGGCTACCCATAGTTTGGCTGACAGCTGTCTATGACGTATGGCCACCTAACTACATGTCATCATGTGCAAGCTGTAGTTCTAGAGACATGCTCCATTATCATAGACAAACAACAAGTTCGGCTCTGCTATGCAGTTTAGTCTATGTCAACAACCATTACTTTAGGTCCAGTCTGAACACCTTACAATGCCGAGATCCAAAATTATAAAAGTGTCGTCCAGTGATCTCACCATTCAAGAAAACAGTTTTGGACATCAAGGTCCAGAACTTGTCAGATGATATCTACTGTGCCAAAAACCTTAGGAGCCTAGACTAAGTGAAGATGTACCTGGTTGGTTCCATAAGTACATCCTCAGTGTGTCACTTGGCACAACGCATAGTAAGAACACAATTTTACCCTAGGACCACAGCCGAACCTTCCATATTATCTGTGCAGCCCTCAATGACGAATTCAGCTCTGCTACATCTGGTCCTAAACTTTGATATCACAGTATTATTGGCTTCGGAACTAGTCATTAATTAGTAAAATGAAACATATATCTGCTATAAAGCAGGACCACCTCATATTACAACTTTCTTCTCCCCCATCCCCCTCCTCCCACTAATTATTACAGTGGGGGCTGCAGTTAATGGCTGATATCACTCCAGAGGTTTGGCCAGCCGCCTCGGATAGGACACTGGAAGTAAACATTATTAATTACAAACAATTGCCTAAATTAGAAATTTCTGTGCACCTGCTTCTTTCTTAATTAGCCGAGGGCTCGATGGAGTCTGTAAAAAAAAAAAAAAGTCTTTCTTAAACACTCAGGAGCCGCGGTAACATTTAAGCTCCACAATTAAGAATGGCAAATAAGATCTTTGGCTTCTTTCATGTTCAGCACATCCCTGTTTGTATCAATGTGTATTTATATTTCCCTCATGTAGCGGGACGCCGCTCGCCGCTAATTAGGGAAAGCGGGACTATTGATCTGCCACTCGCGGTGTCAAACGGTGCTCCGAATTATTTCCTTTTGAAATAAAGTCTATGACTGTGCTTTGTTAACGGGCGATTTGTATCGCACGCCTGCAATCCATTATGAAAAATGTGCATGAGGCATCAAATAAAAGGGTTTGTTCTCTCTTCGGGATCCCTTTGTTCCTTCTGATCACGGCGATCAGCTGCAATCAGTGAGAGGGAACACGGCAGCAAGTGATCAATTTCTCTACAGTGACACCACAGGGGAAATTAGGTATTACACAATTCCTAGTAGGCTGCCTGGAGGTACTGGGTTCTCCGGGGTGAGAGAGGATTTTTGTAGTCCTCTCCTCTCTAATATGGTCCTGTCAGGTAGTCGTAATTTTCTGATTGTTCCATTGGTCAAGGCTTACCACCATAGAAATTTTGGATTTGATGGTAGCCAAGGTCAGTCATAACATTCCTCCTTGTCCCACTCAGGAAATTTTTGGATGATTATTCCTAAATTTTGGAACAATGATTAGAAACTGGGAATGAATTGGGATACATGTGTTTTGGCTGGTGGCATCATGGGTCTCTGTGGTGCTATCAGTTTATTCATAGGACCTGCAGATATGTGACCATCTTGTGTTCACGGAGAGTTGGCGTTAGAATAGAAAGCCACTTTAAAGAGGTCTCCTAGAGGTTACATAGGTATCACGTTAAAAAAACTATAGGTGCAGCAAAGCTGAGTTTGCTATCAGGTGCAATGTTTTATTTGACATTTTGCATAGAACTGGAGCAAAAACGTTACTTTTTTCAGACGTTTATGCATGAGATCGAAATTCCTGCCATCTTGTCCTCTATGGTGTATAATGGCCACATGCACACTTGGCTTAGCAAGGGGTATAAGCCACTGGCAGGCACCTCTGAAGGCAGCCTATCTCCCCAAGAACAAAAGCATCAGGCATGTTGAAATTCAACTGCCCAGTCCTTCTTTCCACCCACATCTGCCACTGGGGTAGAGTCGAGGCAATCACATTAGGTGGTCTGCCATAATGTGTAGAGCCACCTTAAAGAGGTTCTACCATGAAAAATATTTTACAGTTTTCAAACCAGCACCTGGGTCTGAATACTTTTGTAACGGCACGGAATTTAGTATAGCTGCTGAGTGATTCAATAAAATCTATCCATATAGCGCCACCTGCTGTTTGTTCTAATGTAATCCTTTTTTTCTCTGTCCACCTCGCTGAGGTGGTCGCACGTGCTCAGTTCCATTCTTCAACTGGCACCAACTTCAGCAAAAAGGATACACCCCCAAGAAAGTACGTTCTCCCTGTCCCCTGATCTGGGAGCTTGAAATAAATCTAGCAGAGCAATGTATGGGGAGATCTCTGGATCCATGTGAGGTACAGGGCTGGTTCTAGCTTTGTTAGAAGGAGATTGTAATGTCCTGTATGATGTCTGATTTTCAGTTTCTACATTAATCATGGGATAACCCCCTTAAGTTGCCCTTTGTAGAAATAGTGTTAAGATGGACACAATGTGACCCAAATCAATAGTAATCCATGAATGGGTCATTTTTTTGCACTTTCATCAAAGATTAATATGTTGGGTATCTAAGGTTTCTGGCATATAAGAGAAGATAACAAGGGGTTAATTCCATCCTCCTATAGTTCTCAAGGTTTAGAAACATCCCGCTTAGTTCACACAATCGCATTGTTTTTGGCCTCATGAAGAACAGTAAATTTCCAGCAATCAGGGCTGGGAGAACATCTGTTTTGTGACACAGTGCCTGTGACATTCGGATGTAAGATCATCGCTTAGCAAAGACTTGAGAACAGCTTGGAAAGACTTCACCTCACATGTGCCGGCTGCAGGAGAACGCCTCTGACCTTCCGCTTCTCCAGAACCAGTTTCATTTCATTTCACTTTCCCTGCCAAACATTTAGGGGAGAAGCACATTTCATGGCAGGTCTCTGTGAGAGTCACTTTCTTGAAGAACATACAGTACTGTTCACAAAACACGAGTTGACTCCACACACATGTATCCAGGTTTTGTTGTACATGCATACAGCACCATCCATGGGGGAACTAGACCAGGCGTCTGTAAATTAGGCCACCTTTCAGGCCTTCACATCTTCCAACCATCAGAGAAAACTCACAAAGGACCAGTGTAGGTGCTCCTGTTGACTGGTTGCAAGGGTTTTCAATGGTAATGGTGGCCATTACGTGTATAGTTGTCAGGTGGTTCTGAGGTGGCCAAGATAGCTGCCAGAGGAGAAGGCAAGGTTCACCACATGTATAGTCTCCCTGATTCCCTCCAAAGAAGAGTGATATTGGAGGCATGGGGCTCCACATAGATAGCAAACATCTAAAGGACATTGCTGCATATGTCAAGATGACCTCAGATCTTACTGCTCTCATGTCAACCTCTCTGTCTATAAGAGGTTCTCTACATACTTGGTGCCCCACATTTTCCTACTATTACTCTTGTCTTGCGAGTATTCATTGTGTATTTGTGTATTCAGCTGTGTCTTGATTGTTCGTAAATTTTGGCAAAAAGTTGGGGGATTTTCACCTTGGTGGTGGGAAGTTCATCTAAAAAAGGCTTAATTACCTTTATAATCGATCAAAAACGGATAGATGCCGGCGTCCCATGCGTAGTCATACTAAATTACAACTATGTGGCCTATATATGATAAGTCTGTACAGTATATATGGTTCACCTGCTATTTTATACATTAGGCATCTCCAACCCATGGCTTGGAACATCATGCACCATGACTGGTGGGGGTTGCATCTGAGAGTAGGGATCTTTTTTTGGCCTTTGCAGCCTGGATGGCTCTGAGAAGAACCTCATTTGAATAAGTAAATGATGCTTTCCAAGTATTTTTGGGTTCCACCCTTTCCTGCACAAGGGGCCTTACTCTTTCTGCTGCTCCTGTTTCCACCGTCTCTCTTTCCCATCTACCTCCCTCGTCTACCAGGTCCCTCACTGTCCATGTTGGCCAACTTTCCACCAGGTTCCTAATTGTTCTTGGTGCTGCCCTACCAGATGATTCTCTGTCTATACTGTCCCCTAAAGCCCCCCCAGAAGCCTTACTATCCTTACATTTGAATCCCCCTCCCACCAGGAGCCAATCTGCCCTTGCTATCTCTTTATGTTGAATGTGGCTGATAAACATCTCTTCAGTTCCACAATGTAAACGCATTAAAGGGGTTATGTCATGATTGATGAAAAAGTGAAAATCAGACATCATATGGTAGATGACAATCTCTTTCTAAAAGGCTAGAACATGGATCCAGAGATCTCCCCATTGATTTATTTCAGGCTGGCAGCTCAGGGGTGTGTACTTTCTGCTGTAGCTCTCTCTCTATCACACCTGAGGGTGTGTGTGTGTCCTATGTCGGGGGCATATCCTTTTTGCTGTAGCTCTTTCCCTGTGTTTGTCACAGCTTCTAACTGAAGATATGGCTGGTGATACTTGATATAAACTGAGCGCGTGCGACCACCTTAGTGAAGTGGACGAGAAATAAGTAAGATGGCGATATGCAGATGTATGTTATTGAATAGCTCAGTGGCTATGCTAAATTATTAATTACATGCAATGACAAAAGTATTCAGAATCTAAAAAAAAATTAAGCACATTTTTTGTGGCACAACCCATTTTAAGGAGCATTGTTAACGTGTCAACAGGAGCCCCTAATTAGGAAGCAATTTACAGACATGGTGCAGACTCCAGGATACTGGCTTCTAGTCGAGAAGAGCGGCGAATGTTTGGAGTGTGGAGACTAATGGCAGGAAGGAGATGCTTGGCACTGGCTTAGCCTTCAAGTAGACTGGTGTCAGTGATAAGGATAGATCATATTACTGGGCAGCCAGAAGGGGGAATCAACATACGTGACCAGGGTGCTCCTTGACGGAGGAGAACAATTTGTCTGGTCAGAACTGCTATATCATAAGGATTGTGGGATCTGCTACATCCATAATACCCAGCCTGGTATATCAGCTCTGCTACATCGATTCAGCTCTACTGTGCTCATGCTTTACTGGTCCTATAAGTCTATGGCACAAATCATTACCGCTCTGCTTTAGATATGAACAGGGACCTCCGGGGACTCTACGAGAGGCCATAAGGATTATTTAGCTATGTAAGGATGCGCAAAGGGGCGAATCCGTACTAAAGTCGATTGGTCCTCACCGTTACCATTAAATCCGCCAAAGACTCATTTGGCGTCAGTGCAATAATCCATAACGATCAACTCAGTGTCCAGTGTCCCCGGGAAGATTACAGCTAATTGCTGATATCTGAAGGTTTGTGGGGGTCACACACATCTATTAATGTCAATTACATGCACTTTTTCATTGAATTGGACCTTTAGGGTCGGTCCACCCTGGGGCGGAAGTGCTGCAGATGTGTACAGGTAAAATTCACAGCCGGAGAGGGCGAGAGGGGAGATTCGACAAATCTCACCCGCCTGCTGGAGGCATCTTCTGTACTTCTTCCAAGGTGCTGCGAATTGTAAAATCTGCAGGGGGTCAATTTCTGTTGTTGATTTTCTCCAAGGATTGCAGTGATATTACAGCATGAGATAATGCACACAGTAATATCACAGCTTAGGGAAAAACACGTCATACTGTCATTGCACAGGGATAATGTATACTTCCCAATGTTTTAGTCGATTAATTCAGGGCAACTAGACCTTGTACCCCTATTCCGCCCCATGTCTGCCTGGGAAAACCCACTTATTGGTGATGGTCATGTTAGTCCTGCCTATTTTTGGCTGGGACAGCCTGAATTTGCTCGGGTATATTTGAGAATCAGGGATAGTCCCACGAAATTCTGTTGACAAGTATGATAATGAATTCAGTGATAAGGCGTGATGTCAGCACAGAAATAAGGCACATGGTGATGTCACAGTGCAGGGATAGGGCGAACAGTGATGTCACAGGAATAAGGCACACAGTGATGTCACAGCACAGGAATAAGGCACACAGTGATGTCACAGCACATGGATAAGGCACACAGCGATATCACAGCACAGGAATAAGACACACAGTGATGTCACAGCACATGATAAGGCACACAGTGATGCCACAGCACATGATAAGGCACACAGTGATGTCACAGCACATGATAAGGCACACAGTGATATCACAGCACATGGATAAGGCACACAGTGATATCACAGCACATGGATAAGGCACACAGTGATATCACAGCACATGGATAAGGCACACAGTGATATCACAGCACATGGATAAGGCACACAGTGATGTCACAGCACATGGATAAGGCACAAAATAATGTCACAGCACAGGAATAAATAGCATAATGATATAACAGCACATAGATAAGGCACACAGAGATGTTATAGGACAGGCATAAGATACACAGTGATGTCACAACACAGGAGGAAGGCACACAGTGATGTCACAGCTCAGGGATGTTGCTCAGGACGATGTCACAGCACATGAATAAGGCACACAGCAATGTCATAGAACAGGCATAAGGCACACAGTAATGTCACAGTAATGCAACTACACTGTAATTCATTGTCAGAATGGCCCCCTTAGTTATTGGGCCCCATAGCAGCTGCTAAGCCTGCTATCCTCATTGTTACAGCTATGAAATGACATCATCTTCCAGTAGGATATTATGACTTGTCCAGTGAATGACATCATCTTCCAGTCTGAGATCAATATCCTTGCAGTGATGGAGATATCTTACGGAATTATGATCTATTCAGTAAGTTTCGCAGGAGATTGTATCTCAGAAATGCATTGAGGAACATCATTAACAGCATGGAACGCGGTACCATCAGACCTCTGGACTAATCTATGAGTGATCCAAACGATGAGAAGAGTGTGATCCATGGTCTACTTAACCTGCTGAAAGGGCTCTGAGAATCTGGCAGAAGTGTTCGATATTCCCACAGCGTCTCCACTGGAAAAATGAAGTATTACACAGTTCTGATTGAACTCCTTGGGCTGTTTGTGTAATGGATGGATGTTCTGAGTCCTCCAGACCAAGAGACACTTTTTGTAGAGCAGCTAGAAGAATTTATCGTGTGTAAATGACAATCAGATCAAACTCCTGTTTGGGGTTTATTTTGGAATATTTATTCCTGTTATAGGCTAGAAAAATAATGCGTATGTGGCCGGCTCAGAGGATGATTCATAAAAAACCTAGGAGCTGCAATACCAGACACAACCCATAGACAAGCGTGGAGCTGTTTCGAATCTACTCAACTCTTGATGGTTCCTTTCACATCCTGGATGGGAAATGCACACGTTCCGTCGGGAATGCATTCTTACGAGGGGGTTGCAGCCTGCTAGAATTTACCCAACAGCACTAGCTAAGAATATATTTTACTGCTCCCCGAAGGCCAAGTCTCAAACGCTCCAGACCGAAGGAGAGGACGAGTCTGCCAAACAAATGGCATTCTCCGCGAAGATGACAAGCCATTCTGTTCTCCGCTCACGTACATAAAAACCTTTCTCGCGTGCGGGAGGCAAGGGGTTAAGAGCCAGTAACAATGCCGAATGTGTCAGAAGGCGCACAATTTCTACATCTCGCATTTTATCCTCGCCAAAGGAAAAGAAAAAAAAAATCCACTGGAATAATAAAAAAAAATGCATTTTGTTTTTAATGATTCCTGGTGCAATCCATTATTTAAAGCCCCCCTGTGCATTCTGGTATCAGAAACACACTTTGGTGAGGCATTGTGGGTAATTTCTAAACGAGTCTCTGCTGGATTGGTCTGTAGCTGGCTGCCTCTCACATGGGACGTTTGGGGGCCTCCTCCCTCCTCCCTCCCGCAGCCTGCACATTAATATATTAATTGGCATGTTTTACACTATTTTATTTAATGAGGTGCGCTGGCGTGTTGGAAAGCTGAGCGCCGATGACTGGACGGTGTAAATGAAACAAAATACCGTCCTGTGGAGAGGAAGTACAGGAGGGAGCGGTATATGGGATTGTGTGTGAGGTTTTTACTGTACAGACCTCTCCATGCCCTTACACGTCTACCTAGGGAGCCTCACACCACATGCCGTTAGAGCTCTGACTACCTCCAACACAACTCTCATGAAGATCGCAACGCTATCGCTACCCAGTAATTCCTACAAAGTATACGATTATACACTTACGGGGTCATGTATGCATCATAACTGGCTGTAGACTGGATGTAGCCTCAGGGATTATGCATCCTACATTCACTATTGTGAAGACAAATGTTCTTAACCTTCTAGAGAAGACCACCTTCTCCATTACTCCAAGGGGTGGTATAAGACAAGAGACAAAAACAGAATGGAAAATAAATAAAATCTGCCCCTCAGATAGTTTTGCCTTAGGCAAGTGCTGCTTTTTGATCCTTATGGTAATTTAGCCCATAGGAATGAACTTTTGCTGGTGCTGTCTTCTCAATGCCAGTAAGTAGCTCTACAGCTTGATTAGAGTCTTGGCTGCCTAGAACAAATAAACACAACATTAATGCTAGCAGGTAATTACTGTAATACAAAAGTTCAAACCACACTAAAACATACAATCATATATTTATGGGGTCATATATGTAGACATAACCTCAGGGATTTTACATCCTGTATTCCCTATTGTGAAGAAACATGTTCATAACCTTCTAGGTAAGACCTCCTCCACCATTACTCCAAAGAGTGGAATAAAACAAGACACTAATACAGAATGGAAAGTAATGAATAAAAGGTAGGAAATCTGCCTTAGGCATGTGCTGCTTCTTGGCCCTCATGGTAATTTTAGCTGGGAGGAATGAACTTTTGCTAGTGTTGTCTTCTCAATGCCAGTAAGCAGCTCTACAGCTTGATTAAAGTATTGGCGGCCTACAACACACGAACACAACACTATTGTGACCAAGTAATTTGTACAAACCACACCAAAATATATAATTATACATTCATGGGGTCATATAGACTGGAGCTAGACTCCGGGGTTGTGCATCCTGTATTCACTATTGTGCAAACGAATGTTCATATCCTTCCAAGACCCCGTCCTCCATTATTCTAAGGGGTCGTACAAAACATGGCAGTAAAACAGAAAGTAAATGAAATGAACATATGAATTCTGCCCTTTGAATTGATTTGCCTTAGGCATGTGCAGCTTGGCCTTATGGCTTTGAGGGATGATTTTCTTTTTTTTGCTAATGTTGTCTCCTCAATGCCAGTAAGGAGCTCTGAAGCTTGAGGAGTTTATGAATCTGGCTTTCAGTTTTAATAAGGAAGATCCCATTTGCCCTTACACTTTCTATGACCTTACAGAATTGGTGATTAAATGCATTAGAACTGGATCTAGATTGGATGTAGCCTCAGGGTTTGTGCGTCCTTCATTCACTATTGTGAAGATGACTGTTCATAACCTTCTAGGCTAAACCTCCTCCATTATTCTGAAGGAGTGGTACAAGACAAGACACTAATACAGAATGGAAAGTAAATGAACTTAACATATAAATTCTGGTTCTCGAATGGTTTTGCCTTAGGCATGTTCTACTTGGCCATTATGGTAATTCTAGCTTTGAGGGATGATTTTATTTTGCTAGTGTTGTCTTATCAATGCCAGTAGACAGCTCTACAGCTTGATAAGTTTATCACTCTGGCTTTATGTTTTTCATAATACCCCACTTGCAGTTCCACTTTCAATGCCCTTATACAGCTTGTGATTAAATGCATGAAAACTGGATCTAGATTGGACATAGCCTCAGGGATTGCACATTCTACATTCAGTATTGCGAAGACAAATGCTTATAACCTTCTAGGTCAGACCCTCCATCTCCATGGGACAACACAAGGCACGAAAACAAAATGGAAAGTAAATGAACCAAATTTATAAATTCTGCCCCTTGATTTGTTCTGCTTGGCTTTTATGGTAATTCTATCTTGAAAGAATGAATTTTCACTAGTGTCGTCTTCTCAATGCCAGTAAGCAGGCTCTACAGCTTGATGAGTTTATGAATCTAGCTTTATGGTTTAACAATAGTGGCCTATTTATGACCTTATAGAAAGTGTGACTAAATACATCAAAACTGGATCTACATTGGACATAGCCTCACAACTCATGAAGATCGCAACACTATCACTACCCAATAATTCCTACAAAGTACGGTATACAATTATACACTCACGGGATCATAACTGGCTCTAGACGGGATGTAGCCTCAGGGATTGGCAAGCTTCATTCACTATTGTGAAGTCAAATGTTCATAACCTTCCAGACAAGACCTCCTTCAAGGGGTGGTGAAAAACAAGACACTAAAACAGAATGGAAAGTAAATGAACTGAATGTATAAATTCTGTTCCTCAAACAGATTTGCCTTAGGCATGTTCTGCCTATTCTTTATGGTAATTCTAGCTTGGAGGAACAAATTTTTCCTGGTGTTGTCTTCTCAATGCCAGTAAGAAGCTCTATGGCTTGATGAGTTTATGGATCTGGCTTTATGGTTTTAATAATGAAGACTTGCATTTCATTGCTTACATAGCATTGGGCGGATAATGGTTTCTTTCTCAGTAGTTCATGTGTTCTGCATAAGATATGCAAACCAACTTTCCTTCCAAAAAGAAAAGAAAGTTGAGCCTCTGATGCCACCAGATGTAAGGCAGCCATCCTATACGTCAATGCTTAACTTTTGACATAAGCTTTGAAGCATACTAGCATAATAGCTAAGCCAGTACCTCATCTGCAAAGCGCTGTTTAGGTGTGAGTGCCCCTCAAAACTGAGTGAGAGGCCTTCATCAAGATTTGATGGTTACTATTTCTCTTTATGGAGATCTTCTATAAGGCATAAGGTGTCTTATAGGCCAGACAAGGCTCCTCTGGGTTTCTGGGAAAAAGATATGCAAAGCACCTCTCCGTAAGGAGAAATAGTAACCTCTGAATGCTGATGAAGGCCTCTCACCCAGTGGAGCCAGTTCTCTCTGTTCTGCAATTACCCTGAAACATCGCTTTGCAGATGAGATACTGGCTTAGCTATTGTGAAAATTATGCCTCAAGGCCTGTGTAAAAGATAAAGCATTTACTTATAGGATAGATGGCTTACACCGAGTGACATCAGAGTCTCAGCTTTTTTTTCTTTTTGTAAGGAAAGCTGATTTGTATTTCTTTTTCCCAGAAACCCAGAGAATCATTGCCTGGCGTATATGACTTTTTACACCTACTTGGTGTTCTCCATAAGGAGAAACTGTACCCCCCGAATCCCCTCGAATATACACCTACTTGTGACTAAAAAGGCAGGGCATGCAAAAAGTGGGCGACGTGCAGACAGTGTTTTGTCTTATCATGAACACATGCGTGCGTCTTGACAGGAAGGTCACTTCATATAGGCAATTTGGTTTATATAGCGCCAGCAGCGTAAATGTGCACGGCCCATTACAGACAAGGGAATAAGTGCGGATGACAAGGGTAAGAGTCAACGGTGAAAGCAAACCGAAGCAAATTCACCGCCAGAAAAAGCTAAATGGTGAAATTAGGAGACCTACATAAACTCTGAGGGACATTTAAGACAACGTCTCAAGGGTAAGAATATTACGCTACAATGAGTGTTCCTAGGACGTATCTAATTTAGAGAATCTTGTTCCGAGCTTGGTCACAGGTTGGACACATTTATTTTTGCCATCTCTGTCTTCTCAATGCCAGTAAGCAGCTCTACAGCTTGATGAGGATTTCAATCTGGTTTTATGTTTTTTTTAAGCCAAGTAGATGGAACAGATTTTTATTTATTGTAATTTCTGATGACCATTTTTTTTTATTGCTCTTTCTTGAGAAAACTAGCTTTTTATTAGTATGTAAATTAGGTCTTCGGTGCACCAAGGGGTGGGATCAAGCCCCTGAGAGCACTAGAGCTCCTCCACCCTGCACTTAGACCACTTTCACCTGGCCTTGTAATCTTGTGTCTTTGCTGTAGTATACCGTATCAGCGCATGCGCAGTGCTTCTGCCTCTACTTTCCCAGCAGTGCAGATGACTACTGCCAATGCATCTATGACATCATCCTCAACCTGGAAGAAGAGCTGCTCAGTGTCATTAGGGTGGAGGAAGACATCATCGATGCATGCGCAGTGATAAACTGCGCTGCTGTGGAAGTAGAGGCAGATGCACTGCACATGTGCCAGTACTTGTAGAGTATAGGGCTGGGGGAGATGCCTGCTCTTTGGATGGGAGGAGCGGTCTAAGGCTGGGTTCACATCACATTTACCCATCCATTTAAAGTATACAAAAAACGTATATGTTAAACGGATTCCTCAGGCGGATGCCATACAGTGATACCCGCTCACTATAGAGTTCCACATTGTAACATATATGTGTTTTTACTGGACTCTGCAGGATACAAAAGTGTGGTGTGCTGCGCTTTTGTATCCTTTTTTTTTTTTTTTTTTTTTACAACGAATGGGAAAAATGTGATGTGACCTCACCCTAAGTGCAGAGCAGAGGAGCACTAGTACCCTGAGGGGCTCAGACCTGAAGACCTCATTTATGGAGAAACATAAATAAGGTATCATTTTACTCAGCAGGATCAACCCTAAAATGCATTATGTCTGGTTTAATAAGGTTTATCCAGATGACCGATGCTCTTTAAGGGCCCTTAAGTAACACAATAATATGTTTGACCCTTCAGACCAGTTATGCTCAAGCTGTGGTCCTCCAGCTGTTGTAAAACTACAACTCCCACAATGCCCTGCTGTAGGCTGTTCGGGCATGCTGGGAGTTGTAGTTTTGCAACAGCTGGAGGGCCGCAGGTTGAGCATTCCTGCTTTAGACTATTATCTATATATCCATCCTTGTCTCTATGTATGTACCGTATCTATCTATCTATCTGATATCTATCTATATCTCTATGTATCCATCACACATCTATCTATCTCTTATCTATTATCTATCTCTTATATCTATCTATCTATCTATCTTTCTGTCTATCTCATATCTATCTATCTATCTATCTATCTATCTATCTATCTATCCATCATCTATCTATTATCTACCTATTATCTATTTCTCTGTCTATCTATCTATCTATCTATCTATCTATCTCATATCTATCTATCCATCATGTATCTATCTATCTATCTATCTATCTCATATCTATCTATCCATCATGTATCTATCTATCTATCTATCTATCTTATATCTATCTATCTATTATCTATCTATCTATCTATCTATCTATCTATCTTATATCTATCTATCTATTATCTATCTCATATCTATTATCTATCTATCTATCTATCTATCTATCTATCTCTTATATCTATCTTTCTGTCTATCTCATATCTATTATCTATCTATCTATCTATCTATCTATCTATCTATCTTTCTGTCTATCTCATATCTATCTATCTATCTATTATCTATCTATCTATCTATCTATCCATCATCTATCTATCATCTATGTATTATCTATTTCTCTATCTATCTATCTATCTATCTATCTATCTCATATCTATCTATCCATCATTTATCTATCTATCTATCTTATATCTATCTATCTATTATCTATCTCATATCTATTATCTATCTATCTATCTATCTATCTATCTCTTATATCTATCTTTCTGTCTATCTCATATCTATCTATTATCTATCTATCTATCCATCATTTATCTATCTATCTATCTATCTATCTATCTATCTATCTATCTATCTATTATCTATCTCATATCCATGTGTCTTATATCTAGCAATTTATCTATCTATCCATTATCTATTATCTATCTATCTATCTATCTATCTATATCTATCTATCTATCTATCTATCTATCTATCTATCTATCTATCTATCTATCCATTATCTATTATCTATCTATTATCTATCTATCTATTATCTATCTATCTATCTATCTATCTATCTATCTATCTATCCATTATCTATTATCTATCTATCTATTATCTATCTATCTATCTATCTATCTATCTATTCGTGCCACAATTACAAACTCAGTTTTGCTATTTGTGACAAACACACGAGTATGAGCTCCTGTCACCACTGCTAGACAAGACTTCTCAATATTGAGTTCATGTTCCGCCATCTTGCACCCCGGCCGTATCTCCTTCCATGTTTGACTTTGCGTCTTCCCTATGGAATAGATCCCCGGGATTACAGAAAACGGTTCTGTGCAAAACTGGGGAATTCTCTTAGTGAGAGAAATGAATATTTAAGACAAGCTGTGTGTTTCCATCTGCCTGCGCCCATCCAGAAGAAGCTTTGTCTGTCCATCACTTGTCAGAAAGCTCCCTGAGATGTCCCAAGTGACGCAGCACAGAGACCCTTACACATGTTGGGGGGAGTAGTAGGATCCAGTCTACAGGGACCATTTCCCCTCTGCTATAACTAGACATAGTCTAATGTAATTTCTGTGCTCAACTAGTGGAGGACACCAAGACTGAGCTCCTAGTAATGGTGGTAATGACATGGAAAACAGTCCAAATACTGGAGAAGTAAAGGTGTAGCAGAGCTGAATGTGTCTTTACAATGTCTGAGGTGACCAGGGACAACATTTCTAATACCGATGACCAAGAAGAGGTGGAAGTTTCTTGTAGAACCCTAATCCAAGCATCCCGCAGGTGGCAGCCAACATGGAGAGAAGGTCAAAGAGTGGCTGTCCATAGAAGACTAGTGGGAAGGAGTCCATGTCCCATACTCAAAATTACTGACACCAGTTCTCCGCCCTATGACAGAGGGACAAAGACCTGCACAAAGGGTATGACAGCCCCACGCGCAGATCTATGTTCATCCTTATTGTTCCATTTCTTCCCAACCTCAGCTCCTTTCCCTCCCCCCACAACAGTCAGTGGCGTCTCCTCCTCCCTAGACATCTGCTCAGCTTGTTCCTTCAGGTCCTAGGGGATGCCTGTGTAAACAGGGGGGTCTCCTGGGAGGTACAGGAGGAGGCTGAAGTGACCTCCCCCCGTAGGATGTTTACATTAGGTGACTACAGAAAATATTTCAACTAATATTATCACACTGGGTAGGAGATCATTAATAAAGATAACATCATCGCTTTCACCTCTCTGCTCCCCCTCTCAGCCCTCCATCACTCAATATTTCCATACAGCACCATATACGTGTGCCCATATGTACAATACATACAGCAGGCCGTCATTTTTATTATGGTTTGATTTTTTATTTATATTAGTTATTTGTATGGCTATATATTTATTGTATATTTACATTTCTGTATTTATATCACAATTATTTTATTTATGTATTTTATTTCAATTTTTTTTAAACTTTTTATTTTTAGAATCCAATTTTTTTTAAATCATAGCTATGAATTTTTTTCTTCTATTGTTTTTGTTCTTGTTTTCTTTATGTACTTATTTGGCATTTTTAATATTATTTAATTATTACTTATGCATTTATTTATTATTAATATATTTTTGTTTATCTATTTTACTATTATTTTTTATTTGTGATTTTATTTTTGTATTGCTTGTTTTTTATGTATTTATTTGGCATTTTTAATATTATTTATTTATTACTTATTCATTTGTTTATAATTATCATTATTATTGGACTTTGGTTTATCTATTTTACTATTATTTTTTTATTATGGCTGTGATTTTATTTTTGTATTGCTTGTTTATTTATTTGACATTTTTTATATATTTTTTTAATTTAATTTCTGTATTGTACTATTATTTTTTTATGATGACTCAATATTTTTTAAGTTTTTTTTTACTTTGACTGTTTACGTATTTATGGTTTACATGCCATTTCAATTGTATTTTATGTTGTGTGAAATCAACCATGCCAAGCATTACTCCATCCATTAAATTAAAATAATATAATAAGTAACACATACGGTAAACATGATCCAGGGGGTATGAGAAGGGCCCAGGCTGTGCTGATGGTGCTTTTACCAGTGCATGGAAAGAAGCTTTGCACAAAGACACTACAGAGACAGGAGACCTGGCCCAAGGGTCATGGAAAGGGAGTGGGTGACAAACAAACACCAGGTCCTCTTGTTCTTCCTAGACTATGGGGGGGGGGGGGGGGGGTATTGCTATTCTGGAGGACTATAGAGAGCTTTGCTATGGGGACCCTGTCCTCAGTTCACTGTGATAATAATGATGATGAACATGGATAACAATAAAATGATTAATGATGTAATACATATCATAGGTAGCTCTTTCATGCACTTATATAGCGCTGACATATTCCGCAGAGCTTTACATTAGCATCAGGCCGTCCCCAATGGGGCTCACAATGTAAGTTCTCTATCAGTATGTCTGTGGAGTGTGGGGGGAAACCGGAGAACCCGGAGGAAACCCACGGAAACACGGGGAGAACACGCAAATTCCATGCAGATGTTGTCCTTGGATGAATTCAAACCTAGGACCCCAAGTACCAGTGCTAACCACTGAGCCACCGTGCTGCAATGGATAGATATGAGATACATATTAGATAGAAAGATATTAGATAGATAGATAGATAGATAGATAGATATTAGATAGATAGATAGATATATAATAGATAGATAGATAGATAGATAGATAGATGATAGATAGATAGATAGATAGATAGATATTAGATAGATAGATGATAGACAGATAAAAGATAGATAATAGATAGATAGATAAATAATAGATAAATAGATAATAGATAGATATATAATAGATAGATAGATAATAGATAGATAGATAGATAGATGATAGATAGATAGATAGATAGATAGATAAATAGATAATAGATAGATAGATAAATAATAGATAAATAGATAATAGATAGATATATAATAGATAGATAGATAATAGATAGATAGATAGATAGATAATAGATAGATAATAGATAGATATGAGATAGATAGATAGATAATAGATAGATAGATAGATAGATAGATAGATGATAGATAGATAGATAGATAGATAGATAGATAGATAGATAGATAGATAATAGATAGATAATAGATAGATATGAGATAGATAGATAGATAATAGATAGATAGATAGATAGATAGATGATAGATAGATAATAGATGGATAGATAGATAGATAGATAGATAATAGATAGATAGATAGATAGATAGATAGATAGATAGATAGATGATAGATAGATAGATAATAGATAGATAGATAGATAGATAATAGATAGATATATAATAAATAGATATTAGATAGATATGAGACAGATCTGTTTTCTTCGCACTGGTCTGAATGAGCGCAGACAGGCCTTCTCTCTCGGCCCGTGGCCCCCGTGGTACACCCATGTAATGAGCGCTCTGCCCTCACCCCCCTTGTTATTACCTTTACCCTGAAAGAACAAAAAAAGAATCAGAATTAAAAATCAGTTCATTGATTTTTGCGGCTGCGAATCTGCGTCTGTAAATTGCTGGGAAGTTGTATGTTTGTGTTGCCTGGAGGGGCGGAGGGAGGGCGCTATGAATTAAAGATGGCAGCCTCCCCTTGAGACACACATGTCAGTGAGGCAGGCATGGAGTGAGATTCCCCCTGGCTGCTCGGTGTGGCTGGTAGCACGAGCGGAGAGAACACATTTCGTTTCCCCATCCATCACAGCTTATTAAGTGCTACTAGCCGGCGTCAGACTCTATCGAGCTTCTTTAAATTGGAAGCTACGACTTTGCGCAGTTAGGGCCGCAGACAAATTTGATTTGTTTTTCTCCTTGTTCGTAAAGCGGCGGCGGCGAGTGATTTATTCTTCCCCATCGCCGGTCTTTTGGCCATGGGGAGCGTTGGGTGGGAGAGTCAATACTTCATTGAAATACGAATGCGCTTCCAATTACTGTCCTGAAATCGTATGCTTACCCCGGAAATATCCAGATATAATCCAGACTGTAATATCCAGGGGTGCCACAAGGGGCGCCAACAAGCCGCTGCCTCCACCAGGGTATTTAGATACAGGGACGGGGCAGTAATGGAAACTATTTCTCACTGTCAGGTAGTGCTGGATACATTTTGGTAACGTCAGGTGGGACTTCATAGGTGTGCTTGCCCCTCATTAGTACAGAGCGGGGCACTAGTTAGCTCTGAATGGGGCTTTTAAAGGGGCCTACACGTTGTTTATTGTCCCGATGCATTTACAGCACAAAATAAAGTAACTTTGTAAATAGTCTTCATTACATATCTCCTATTGTTTTGTCTATGCAGGTCCTATGCAGACCTATGTGTCGCCATGGTAACAGACTACAGACAACCCTTGTGTAGTCTGATCCTGCACTCATACTCCTTTTCCACTTGTCTTTTACTTCTTGCGTACATTTGGTGGGTGAATCACTTCATCAAAACAATACAAACAATTGATTGCAAAAGTTTATACACTCCGCCTCGTTCACAATTATATGACTGCGTGTAAGTGATATAAACAGGTTTCTTCTTAACCCTTTCCCGTTGACTATATAGTCTGGGACGTCGGTGCAGAGATCGCAACTGTACACTAATCGTGCAGCTGTGGGTGCGGGGGGCCTGCTGTCATGACAACCCTGCTCCCGATAGAGAAGGCAGGGATGGTGTATTTTACCGTCCCTGTCTCCTCCACTGCTCTATACACAGGGCTGAATGAGATCAGGAAGCGGAAATGCCACTTTCTTCTCCGGTCCCAGTGGCCGGTGAGTCTGCACTAGCTGCTGGGTCTTATCAGACCCAGATCAGCTCTACAGTGAACTGTACAGCCTCGTACAACCTCCTGTAACATGTAATATGTCAGCCCCAGTTACAGGAGAAATCAGCAATAAAGACTTGTATGACACTGGGGCACAAAGTCTAAAAAATAAAATAAAAAAAATAAAAGACTGGTGACCGATACCTTCCATATATCAAATAAATGAAAATGGTCCAAGCTCAGTTTTGTACTGGTTAAAGGGTACTCATGAAGAAGACAAACTTCCTCAAATATTTGTCAGGTGACCCTTAAATCTATACTGCAAAATTACAACTCCCAACATGCATTGATATCTGTAGGCTGTCCGGGAGTGCTGGGAGTTGTAGTTTTGCAACAGCTGGAAGGCCGCAGGTTGGGCATCCCTGGACGAGAAAGTTCACGGGATTCCTGCATTTCTCATCGATGGGCTACAGCCCATCCACCATTTATGTGAAGGAGGCTCAGCTGCAATACCAGACACGGCCTGTGGACAAGAGTGGCGCTATTTCTAAACAGAAACGGCCCAGTTTTTCTAATATTCATCCCTTTTCACCATCCGCTCCAGTCTTCAGACAGCAGAGATGTTGTGACTCTGCGGTGGATTTGTTTTTTTTCTAATGGAACGGTTCCATGTTCCTAATCTTCTCCTCTTTCTTATGATTTTTATGACATGTCCACATGCGCTCTATGACACCCAGATAGCCATACAGCTGTGTACACACACGACCGGCTATACGATACTGAAGGATATAGAACAGCTGGACTGAGCTGATATCATTCCCTGGGTGAGGGAAGTGTGTCGGGGAGGGTGGGGGTCATTGGCAGTGCACCGCAAGGGGTGTCATTGCTGACAAGTGCAATGCCTTAAGTCTTATTCTTTAAGATATAGCTACATCTGGAGTGGGGGGCGGGGGGGAATAACCAGCATTAAGCATAACATATACAGCCTGATATGTAACTCATGGCTTACTGTATACTACTGCCATCCATCTGTTGTACATGTGCAGTGCTTAATCTTACCACTGGGTGGCACTGTTCCAATGTTATCTAATGGAGTTAATTAATCACTACCTGAGGATATTAAAAGCTCGGCGCTCCACACTTGTAGCCGTGTAATAAAATCAGCGGTAATACAAACCAGTCTGAGCCTCTTCTGTTATCTGAGTCAGGTGGAAAGGTGAATAAATGCTCTTCAGCAACACACATCTGGGTGAAATACCGACTTTTGTGGAATATGACATTTAACAGTGTTCAATGGTCACCTAATTCCCTAAATCTGTCGATATTGGCGTGAGACCTTATCAACGTGGACGCAACTGTATCCACAAAACACCCCTTAAGTGCCAGTCAGGGGAAGAGATTGAGGACCTGCTAACTTTAGGGCTCTCCGCATGGGTACATCTAGGAGCTATTCAGTGATTGTGCCTTCTAGTTCAGAGCTACTGAGCTGCAAGGCAGGGTCTGTGGGCACTTGCCAGTAGAAGTTGGGCAGAATACCTTCATGCAAGTTCTTAAATTAGTGTTATTTTCCTACCACACAAAACACACATATTCATTTTGGAATACAGTGCCAACTCACCGCCTTCAACTCATTAATCAAATTAAAGATCAAGATTCTCATTTTTTCCCCAGTGATTGGTGCTCTTTAACCACTGAGCCAAATCTCCTCCTATCTCTGAAATATTACAGGTTTATACATGCACTTGTGGCAAGCCCCACTACCATCAGCAGTGTACTCCATAAGGAAGGTTAGTAACCCCCCTCATTTTTTGTTGTTGTTGAGGGCTCTTAGCCACTGAGCCACAACTCCTTCCATCTCTACATTTCTAGAGATTTTTTACTCTGTATTTATACATGCACACATGCCAGCCTCTCACTAACCCCTCTGTCCTGTAGCAGTGCCAGTCGTCTCCCTGCAGTGTTTCTCATTTAGGAACCGCACAAGGTCAAGAGCCCCATCCTGAAAACTTGAGCACATTTCCATCTCTGAATACAGTGCTGATTCAGCCCCTCACGTCACTAATTTTTTATGTTGGTGCTTTTAACCACTGAGCCACACACCCTTCCCATCTGAACAATCTCTACATAGATTCTGTATTGACACATGCCCACATAACAGCCCACTCCATCCTCGGTACTGTAGCGGTGCTGCTCGTGTTCCTGCAGTATTTCTCGGATAGGAACCACCCAAATTTAAGAGCCCCATCCTGAAACTTTGCACATCGTCCCACCTGTGAATACAGTTCCAATTCAGCTCCTCACATCAGTAATTAAATAAAAAGTCAAAGTCCACATCTTTTTCTTTTACAGTCTCTGCTCTTAACCACTGAGCCACATCCTCTCCTACCTCTACAATACTAGATTCTGCACTTACACATGTCCACATAACAGCTACCCTCTGAGCTGTAGTGGCACCAGTCATGTTCCAGCAGTGCTTCTCCATTAGGAACCACCAAACTTTAAGAGCCCCCATCCCGAAACCTTCCACGGGGTCCCATCTGTGCATACATACAGTGCCGATACAGCTCCTCACATCAGTAATTAAATTCAAAGTTAAAGTCCCTCATCTTTTTTTTGTTTTATAGCTGGTGCTTTTAACCACTGAGCCACATCACCCTCTACCTGTAAAATACTACCTATTTATTTGTATGCCTGTGTTTATCCATGCACAGATGACAGCCCTCACTACCCTCAGTGCTGTAGCGGTGCCAGCCGTACCCCCGCAGTGTTTCTTGGCATTCCGCGCCGGCTATTTGGAAGGCCCTCTCCTCCATCACCGAGCGGATTCAGCACTAATGGAGCTTAATCGTTTCACTGGATCACTCAGCTGCTCCTGGCACCTGGGACGAAAATGACTCCAGTCAGCATCAACCGAGCCCGAGCTTTGATATACCCCCCGACTTTAATAGAATTACACGTCCTAATGCAACATACGGCTCACTAATCCTTTCCACCCACTTCCTACGAGCCCTGTAGGACAAGCTCCATCCGAGGCGTCTGCGCTCCGCGTCCTCTGTACATTTACACCCTGATGCACCCACCAGGCAGACATAAAGTGCCTCCCGTGCCAAGGACCCCCCCCCCCCCCCAGTACTTGTATGCCCCCCCTTCTTCTTCCTCCTCCTCATCGTGTTTATTTACTGCTTTCTCCGACACTTATTTAGCAGTTTATAGAAAGCCGCACCGAGTCTTCCCGAGCCTCAAACACATAAAAAAAAAAAGAAAGAAGTCTGCGCTTATTAATTATGCAGGATTAGTCTAATTATAATTCAGCAAATTAATTAGCGACAGAAGGTGTTCTGAAACATTGGAGTACATTTGCATGTTAAATGGAGAGGGTATGCCGTAATATATGTAAATGTATGCATGGTTTCATAGTTTAATTTAAAAATTTGCAGCTGCATATGGTATGGGAGCAGGTGAAAAGTCAGTTTTAGTTTAATGATCCTAACAAACATTGGATGATGATGAAAAAAAAAAAAAAAGCTTTTTCGAAAATCGTGGGATGATCTGAAGGAAAAAGCTGAGAAATGGATGACTCAAATCGGGGCCGGTTCTCAGATTTTCTAGCGATATGTCACATTGGGTCAGCTGGTTCTGGTTGTAAGAACGTCCAAACTTGTGCACGTTACCATCTGTGAATATACGGCCTCACTCATTCTTTTTATGTTGGTGCCTTTAACCACTGAGCCACATCCCCTCTCATCTCTACAATACAATACACATGCCCACACAACAGCTCCCTCTACCTTCTGTGCTGTAGAGGTGTCCCTGCTGTGTTTCTCAGTTAGGAACTACCTAAGTTTAAGAGCTCCATCATGAAAACTTGCGCACGGTTACATTGGTGCATACCGCGCCGATTTAGCTTCTCACATCAGTAATTAAATCAAAAGTCAAGATCCAAGATCTTTTTTTTATGGCGCTCTTAATAACTGAGCAACATCCCCTCCTGCCTTGGTTTATATATGCACATGGGACAAGCCCCACAACCCTCAACACCAAAACCCACTTCAGCTGTATCCCAGCAATGTTCTCAGTAAGGAAAGTTTTTAAAGTGAGGACACTTAAGCACTGAGCCACATCTCTTCCTATCTCTACAAAACTACATTTTAATTTTCATTCTGTATTTAGACAGCCCCCACTTCTAAATATATATATACATTTTTATTTTTTTTTTACAGTTGGTGCTCTTAACCACTGAGCCAGAAAATGTAACTAGGGCTCTTTGTTATAATTTTTTTTACTGGGTTTTCTTTCTTTTTTGTCAAATATTCTGTGCTGACTTGTTCCTAAATATGTCCTTACAATAGTCACAGCTTCGTTTTTCTGATACAGAGCTCCAAAGTTCCTGCATCAATGTAAAGTGAAAAATTCTGTCTGCCTGCAGCCGCCACTGGGAGGAGCTCTCTGCATACTGTGGAGAAGGATGTATAAACTGCTGAGCTCCCCCTAGTGTCCAGCTGCGTCTATGCAGGGGATTTGGAACTCTGTATCAGAAAAATGGAGCTCTGTCCGCAATAAAGATATATTAGGAAATGAATCAGCACAACATTTTTAATCTGTTTACGTAAGGAAGTGACATTCAATTTAAAGTACAACCGAAAAGTCACAATCTATTCAGTGCAACAAAAGCAAGGGTATGTCACGTAAACGTAAAATGCCCAGAAACTTTCATTAGGGAGTCCTAAAAATGTCCTCATCAGTAATTAGGAGATCCAGTATCCAGGAGGCAAAAAGGATATATTTCTTTTTTCCAAGGAACAGCGCCACTCCTGTCCAGGGGCTGTCTCTTGTATTGCAGTTCATAATTAGGGATAAGCTGCAATACCACACACAGCCCATGGACAGGAGTGGCGCTGTTCCATACCATACGACCCCTTCAATTGCCTATATTAGCCTATTCATCTCTTTTCCCCTTATTTACTTTGAATAATGGGGGCGGTCATGATGTATGGACAATTCAGAGTAAGGTTAACCCTTTAAGAATGCAGCCAATTTCGCCATCACTAGGAAAGAGTCAGTGGGGTAAATGCTGACATTCATTTTTGATATTCTTATGCTATGTAACGTACTTTAATACAGTATTAGTAGGATGATTGTTTTTGCTGTTTTTGGCTAGCTGTTGCTATAGGCACGTGCAAATCCCTATGGGCGTTTGCCACGTGAGACGCGTTAGGCGGCGGCTTCACAGCCACCAAATTTTTTTTATTTTTTTGGTCTTCAACTTATTGTGGAGTGACTATTTTAAATGTGCCATTTGACCGTTAAAAAAACCAAACATATAACAGTATATATCTATCTATCCTGTATATAGATGGTGCTGTAAGTGCTACTCGCTGCTGTGCAGTGTTGTAATATTCGCTGTGTCTTTGTGCCTTGCGATGAATACCAGTATGTGCCTCTGCCTTTAATTCTGGCCTGTACGTGTGCGCTGTGATGGGATTTTGGGACTGCAGTAAATGTGGTTGTCATAGTAACAAGAGGAACCGACCGACTCACCTGGGACCCAAACTTACTGCGGGAACATACAGCTATGACCCACACACAGTCTTCTGCGCTGCTCCCCCTCCTACCTCTCACATACATACGCTGTACCTATACATGCAGCTCATTATCATAAACCTGTGAAATGCATGATTTATGACCCTCACATTATCACACATGCACACTATATATACAGTGCATGTAGCTGTGCTGAGACTGTCAGTGCAGCAGAGCAGAGTTTGCTATATGATACTAATGATACTATAATGTGTTATCTGTTCTTTTGCGTATTAACGGTAATAACACGATACAGCCTGATATTAGCCAGTTACGTTGTGATGTCTTTTGTTTTGTACATGAACCCTCTGGATTATAAAGTGCTGCGCAATATGGTGGCACTGTATAAATAAACATTAATATATATATTTTTTTTTTCATAGTTACTTATGTTGATTAGAAACTCTGCTCTGCTACATCTGTACGAGCTAGTTTATGCTGGGTTGTTGGAATAGACCAAAGCCTACTTTCAGAATTTCTAATGTACGGTATACATGGACTGTACACAAAATATTTTTTTTAGAAAAATCAATAGGCAGTGGAGACCTAAAATCAGTGGGGGGGGATGTATAATTAGATTTTCAGCTGTAAAAAAAAAAAAAGTTGCAAATTTTGACACAAAAATGTGCAATTCTAAGTGACTTTTTTGGGCACTCTCACCCTTTTTTAAAAGTGGGTGGGAAAGCGGTTAGAGAGGCAACCAAGTTCAAGCCAGATTTGAGAAATGTAACTTTGCATAAAATCGGGGAAAAATCGGGAGTAACATCTATAGATATAATTAAAGATGCAAAGAATGTTATCAAGCAAAAATGCAACGTTTGTTGAAATTGGCGCAAATTATAGCAAAGCAGAATCAAGCAAAACAGACGTCAAAAATTCCCTCCTGATACGATAAATCTCCTCCTGTATGAACGTACCAAAGGTCCAGTTAACATGTTGACTAAAGTATCATATGCATCAACTGTATATTCTATGACAAAACATCTCCCCCCAAACAAAAACAAAAATTAACATTTTATAACTCATTTTTTTTAATTTTTACATTATTTTATTATATGTGGGAACCTCACCTCCCCTTCCCTGTGACCCCGCTATCATCAAACAGACAATATGGTACGTTCGACCTCTCTTCAAGATAATTCAAGATAATGAATTTTCTAAAAGGAAAACAGAAAAATGTCATTAAAATCTGAGAATCTCTTTTGTGAAAGAAGCTGTAAAAAAAAATCCGATCTGATCAATGTGTTGGCAAACATTATATCCAAAGCATTTCTAAATCATTAGGAAATCTCATATCAAAGTCATCCCGTCTTCAGATCGTTTGCCACGTCTTTAACATGGAAACTGCTGTGATGGATAAGTAGACTCTAAAGTGCTAAAAATTGCAGTAAAAAGTGTGTTAATTTGAGAAAAAAAGCTACTTGAATATTCAGGAATGTCAGCTGCTGTTTAACCAAATAGGCAACTTGACGGAGAAAAAAAAAGAGTGAAAGTCGCTCAACAAATGTATGTTTATATGACAACTCAGAAGAATCGTTAAGCGCTCCTTTAGCCGTACACTGGGTATGGGACATGTCACTATCAGCGGCTTTATGTGATATCTCATTTTTCTTTCAGCAGTTCCGTTTTTCTGATGTGTGTAGATAGAAGGGGAATGTATTATGTAACCGAAGGCATAGCAAAAAAAAATAAAAAACAGCATATTTGTCAGCCCGGAGGAGGTGATAAAAAAGAGATAATTAGGTGTATTATTTGCATAATGCTTTAAATAATACATGAAAAAAAAGGTTGAAGGAAGAATCATAACATAATATTTATTAAATAATATATTAATAATATTTACTACATTTGTTAAATTTAATTTCATGTATTAATGTATTTTTATATTCGTTTTTGTTTTCTGTGTGTATATTTTGGATTATTTTAATATTCTTTTCTATTTTCTGATCTATCTTTCATGATTCACTTAACATTTTTTTTGATATTTCACAAGGTAAATTAATAAAGACTATGCATGATAGAAATCTACCAAACGGTTGTTGTAGGGTTGGCCTTCTAGCTGGTGTTTACAGTATGGAAAAATTCTAGAAGTGTATCGTACTATAGTTTATTTTGTAATTGAGGGTAACATTTGCCCCCATTGCGGTCCCCTTTTTTTATTTTTACAAATTTATGAGGGTTGCAGTTTGAATCCTATATCAGTTATATCGTCTCATACCTTTTACAGACAGAGTTAAATCTCTCTTAAATAACATAGCACATTCTATGTACAGTTGAAAGACTCAGTATATTGTGTATAGTGTATTTAAATAAAAAAATACAGTATAATTAAAACGTTCAAAAAATAATGTGGACTATGAATCCCCACAAGTATAAAGTCTTCGCATTGCACAATTCACACAAATAGGCATAATGCTATCTCTTCAAGATCTAGGTCATCAGCCAGATCTCTGCGCTGTAGAATTAGCCATACTACACCCGAGAGGTCCTCAGTCAACGGAGTTGTATATTGTGTTGTAGTCTTTACTTATGTTTATGAAGACTTACAGTGATAGCCTTTTAGATTGTAAGACCTTATGACCAGGAACTACTACATTTGAGCCCCATTAGTGTGTATCATGCAAGATACTATAGTTATAGATATACAGTATTTCATCTTCATACAAATGCTCCATGAGAGATGGAGCCAAGTTTGTGTCAGTTAGGTTTATTGCTGAATATAACGTTCATTGTCAAACAGTATGTATATTAATATGACGTTATGCCAAACTCTGGGATGTTACATTCTAGGACTAATATGTTGTCTCGTCCCCATTAGGTTCTTCCTCAAGTTCTTTTTGAAATGCAACCAGAACTGCCTAAAGACAGCAGGAAACCCACGGGACATGAGACGGTTCCAGGTTTGTATTTTTTTTTATACGTTTTATTATTTTATTAACACATTCAGCAGAGTGAAGATATCAAGTAATGGTATGACTGTACAAAGTTGTAAAAAATATACACACTAAAGGGGCTGTCTTGATAAGAAGACTCAAAAAGAAGTTAAAAAATCCTACAGAGTTAATATATGGAGTTCTCCTGTTTAGGACCTCCTTTACTAGCCGGGGCAGAGAGAGGCTATAAAGAGTGCCTCTCACTCTGGATGACCCAACATGTTCATGCATTGCATAGTCAGCCCATCAATGTCAAAGAAAATTGTGTAATACTTTGTTCCCCCTGTGGAGGCACTGCAGGGAAATTAAACACTTGCTTCCTACAGTTTGCAACTGGTAGATAAGAGTTCCGATAGTGGGTCAAGCCATCATCAGATTATCATTGTATGACCTTGCTAAGAAAAAAATAACCACCCAAAGTGGATTATCGCTTGTATACATTAACTCAGTTTTAGATGTAAGGGATTTAATATAATGAATCAATGGATCTCAAGATTTGTCGTCCCATGGAAAACAATGGACCAAGTGACTTAAAGGGGTTATGTCATGAAAATTAAAATCACATATCCTATAGTACATGCCATTTTTTCTCTGACAAAGCTAGAACCAGCCCTGTACCTTACATAGAACCAGACAAACTAAGACAAAGACATGTAACTCAAATGCCCCAACATCAGAGAGAGCATATATCAATTGGGATTTGTATTCTAATCCCATATATACTTCTAAGTGTCTCCATAAACTCCTTCATGCTTGTGCTTATTGTGAATTACAACTTATTTCTGAGATTTGGTCTGAACCTAAAGTCTCAGTTCCTGTCACATCTCATGGACACTTTGACACCTCAAGCCCACTACAACATGGAAACAGTTAAGGTGGTGGAGAGACCTACTGACCTTGATCTGTTTAGATAAGATGTAAAGATTTCCCAAGGTCAGTGGGTCTCTTGTGTAGTGTTACTGAGCTTGACTTTGTCTGACCCCCAGCCCTAGAGGCTCTGAACCCGAGCCGGAGTCTACAGAGGGAAAATCTGAGAGGATGGAAATATTACTGGGATGTGCTCTACAAAACTTTACTTGACTGATGTGTTTTTACTTCTGGATGTAAATGTTCGGACAAATTTATTGTAGAATTATTAACACTTTAAGAAAGACTTTTGTGCAGATTTAATGTAAATAATAGATATTTTGGAAACTGTCAAGGAATGGGACCAAGTGAAGCCATGGCAAACAATAACCCTCCACAAACAGCAAAGTCATTATACATGAATCCAACCATACTAAATTAATTTCTCAGAAGATGCAAACCACTATTAAAAAATTACTTGGCTAACAAGGGTAATGCTAAGTTTCTGGCCTTGTCCATGTGGGCACATGGGAAACAGAATTGACTATGGATTTCTTAAAGATTTTTGTCCCACATTTGGAGGTTCCTCATATAGACTTTGTACAGAGGCCATGGAGCTTCATCTCCGCTCTTTTAAAGAATAAAGGAGATTGGACTACCAATGAAAGATGCTATTAAACTGGCTCACAATGGTGTACAAAAATGAAAAAATAAATAAATAAAGCATGCTTACTCCACCGTTCCCCTGTTGCTCCTATTCCGATGCTTACCAGATCCACTCTGCTCTCGGCTTCCATGTTCCTAGTGACACACAAGAAATGCCCACTCAGCCAATAATGGCTGAAGTGACCCACTTCAGCTAGTAATTGGTTGGGGGGCATTCCCTGTCTGTTGAGATGAGATCAATTCCTGGTAAGAGTCGGAATTGGAGCATCAAACGTGGAGGTGAGTATGCTTTTTTGGTATCCCATTGTGACCTGGTTTAGGTTAAGTCATTTTTATTCAAAGGACAACTCCTTTAACCTTTTTTTTCCTACAGGTTGTCCTCTCCACCACCGTGAACGTAGATGGACATGTCCTGGCCGTGTCAGATAATATGTTCGTCCATAACAACTCAAAGCATGGGAGGCGGGCAAAACGGCTAGACCCTACCGAAGGTACGGACCCTTGTCTGGAGTACGGTACGGACTTCTCATTCTTTCACTATCTGCAACCAGACATCTTCGCAACTTTATCTCACTTTAATGCTGACAGTACTTCTGTTTCATTCTTTTCTAAATGACTTGAACACTTAACACAACTACTTCAATGGGTGCTTTCATTGCTTTACTTCTCCAGGTGAACTACTCTACTGTAACCACCCTTTTTCTCTTTATTATATATATGAGGTACCAAACTATGACCTATTGGGTGCCACCTAACTTATTATCAAAAGTTTTAAAGAAGTCTCATCTTGACCACTTTTCCAACTCTAAAATTTAATCTGGTCCAAAAATGAAGGCAACCCTTTTCATATTCCCCCTTAGGGCATATAGTGGTCACAGAGGGAGGTCCTCCACTTGGGGTCCACCCTTTTGAGCCAAAGCAGGGAAGCTCTTACCATCTCAGGCCAGCCCTGTCCATGTATTAGTCTAAAGACCAATGGGGCCACCTCAAATATTAAAAGCAATATGAACATACACATTGCTTGGGTAAATCAGTCAGACTCCAAAATGTTCCTCTGGGAACTAGATGTAAAAGAAAAAAAAAGATATAAAATACTAGAAAACAAATTAAATAATTTCAGCACATTATATGTAGCCTGTGACCGCCCATCATGAGTGAGACCAGTGCCCGTTCGTGTATGTTTTTCTGAGGGTATTGTGCATCTTTATGACTAAAACGAATAAAAAATCCAATATAAACACATAATAATAATTAAAATAATATGAATGCTGATATTTTTGGTTTGTTCGGCAAGCATTTACTTGAATGGGTTCCAGCCCTGTATCATAGGGCTGTAGTAATACCCAGGTGGCACCTAAATAATAGGACAGTTAACTATCTCCTCATTGTCAGATATCTAGAACCCACCTTAATTGTGATCTAGTCTTCTATAAGATTGGCCTGTGGTCCTAATATCACCTCTGTATTGTTCGACTGGTTATTCCTACTCCGTACATCTTGTATTAACCATGTGAGGAATTAATGAACTGGAAGAGAATGATTGAATCAGTGAGGAATTTAGTGTGGTGTTAATTCCCCCCCCCCCCCCAGCGGGCGGTCAAATGGTGGAAATAAATCCCAGGGTGTAGGGGGGGGGGAAGGGGCTACAGTTTGAGTCCAGCTTTGGTTAAACTGATTGGACTTGATTGACTGGCTGCTCGTTTCTGGAACCTAGCCAGAGATCTGAGGCACCTTTGACCCTGTCAGTGGTGGAAGCCGAGTGATAGATTGAGGCTGGTTATGGCTCCTGATGGAAAATTGTGAGTTGTGAGGCCTACCCATATGGAAGGGGAAGAAGCCGTACAAACACAAAATATGTCATGCACAAAAAAATTTGCTTTTGCCTTGCTACTTGCTGATCCATTTTTTTGTCCTGATTTAGATAGGATCGTTGTAAACTTAGTAGTTGAGGCAAAATTACTTAGGGATCAACTGGAATCTATAATAAAATCTTAAAGATGATGAATATTTGTGCGACATATCAATTAATCCATAAATAAAGTCCTATATAATAAAACCTAAAAAAAAATACTAGAAGGACTCATGGACACAGAGTTCCTAGAGCGCAGTAATACAGGTACGCCAAATTAGTAGGAAGACTTTGGTGCATTGAAGGAGGTCCAGGTGACAGTAGCTGAAATATATGGCATCTAGGAGCTGGCGTAGATTCAGCTTTGACGGCCAATTTCCCTCAATTTGTCCAGATGCATAGGTTGTCGCCCACCCACTTTTTTTTTTTTTAAATGCGTTTTACGTTTTCATTATATTTCTTCAATATTCTCACCAGAGATTTGCTACCCTGTAATTCTGGGTGTGGATTTTGATAAAAATCTTTATATGTAGACATAATGGGGCAAATACGGTATTAATCTTGCACCATGATTTTGGCGCAGATGAATTTTGACAAATCTATTCTTCACTTGCCCCAAGTAGAACAGATGTTTACACCTTGGGGAGACTTTTCAAAAGTGCATGTGCCAACATGTGCCGAATTTATCGCGTAACACGTGCTACCGGGATAAACCTGCCAGTCTAAGTTTATGCCATTTAACTAATAGACAGTGTTAGCAAATCTGCCCAATTATTTTTTTGTCTTGAACGATTTCATTTGCTATATTTTTCGATACACTAAATAATATATATTTTTTTTAAATAATACATTTTATAGATTTTTATATAAACAGATAAAAAAATTTAATAAGGAAATATAATAAATAATTCTGGTAATAATAAAATTCCTAATATTATTATTACTACTACTACTACTACTACTACTAATAATAATAATAATAATAATCATACATTGAGTTGAATGAATATAAACATACTATAAAAAAGTAAATATATGAATAAAAAAATATAAAAACATAAGAATATAATTATACATATAAAATAATATAAATGCAAATATAAATTATTATATGCAATTATATAATATAAATATACATAATAATTATTATTATATTATCATATATTACTATTATTATTATTATTATATTCCAATATTTTTACCACCTCCAGGGAATTCTCCAAATAACCTAGAACTATGTTTTTTCTTGCAGTATCTTTTTTTGTGTGTGTGTGTTTTCTTTCCTTTTTTCACATTTTGGAGAATTTCAAAAATTCCATGAACTATCTCCAGTTCACTAATAATCCTATAGAGTGCACAGTATATACCCCTCTTATCTGTATATACATTTCTCCTGGTGCCCCTTGCTTCACTCCCTACCATCCATACATCGAAATCCTCTGGCCTGGATTTATTTCTGTAGATTTTTCAGCTCGCGCTAAGCACTTTTTGGCTTGAGTATGATGAGTATTTCCATAATTTCACCGTATATATAGCGCTCCTCATGTCTGGTTGTAATCCGCAACCTCGTAATGAAATGAGATTGTAGTCAGAACACACCCATATGAAGAATGTGGAAAGGAAACTCCGATCTCAAGTGTGAAATCTAGGGTTGCAATTCCCCAGAATTAATATGAAGCGGGCCCCAACGCAGGTGTCAGTTCTCCCCTGTCCTGACAGCTCGACTTTATGATACCGAGTACACCCCCTCGGCATATGGCGCTACATCCCCTTAGGTACAGTCATATATCTGCAGGATCTGTCCAGTTTGGGACATAAGGCCTCATGCACACAGATGTATGCTTGCTCCTTCCTACTCCCGTGGCCATAGATCCCTGTCATGTATGCCGGAGATCTGGAGACTTTTTCACTTCTTTTTTATGTATTTAAAAAAATTGTTTTTTTTTATATAAAAAAGTTTTTTTCCCATTATTTTAGGCCTCATGCACACAAACGTATATTGTTTCTGTGTCCTTTCCATTTTTTTTTTGCAGATAGGATGTGCACCCATTAATTTCAATGTGTCCGCAAAAAATGCGGATAGCACAACGTGTGCTGTCCACATCAGTATGTCTGTTCCGTAGCCCTGCAAAAAAGATAGAGCATATCCTATTCTTGTCTGTTTTGCAAATTGTTACAATGGATTTGCCCAAAAAAATGGATGCAACACGAACTTCATTCGTATTTTTTGTGTGTCCGCAATTAGCGGACCGCAAAACACATACCGTCGTGTGAATATAGCCTTAGGCCTCCTGCAGACGAAAGTGTGCGCCCCGTGGCCGTGCTGCGGCCCGCATTTTGCACGAACACCGACCGTGGGGCAGCCGCAGCGGATCACGGCCCGATTCACTTTAATGGGTCCGCGATCCGGCCGTTCCGTTATAAGATAGGACATGTTCTATCTTTTTGCGGAACGGAAATACGGGACGAAACCCTACGGAAGCACTCCGTAGTGCTTCCGTAGGGTTCCGTTCCGTGCTTCTATTCCGCACCATTCCGCATCTCCGGATTTGCGGACCTGTTGAAGTGAATGGGTCCGCATCCGTGATGCGGAATGCACACGGAACGGTGCCAGTGCAAATGCAGTCCACAATACGGCAACGGGACACCTACGGTCGTGTGCAGGAGGCCTTAATCACATTCCCCTTTCTGCACACTAGAAGAAAGTCCATTCCGACCTTCTGAATTTAAATAGAAATTATTATTGATATCATTGAATATATACCGTAAGTAAATTATTCTTGAATTGCAAAAAATAATAATCAATATATTTTAAAAACAATATCTAGTGTGTATGATATAGACATGCATCACAGACATAATACATGTCATATTCTGACAGTATATTATTGTCCAGATGCTTAAAGGGGTTTTCTAGTTTGTATGGGCATCCTTTAAAATAATTGTTTATGGAGGTTTCTGTAATGTATTTCTTTTACCTTTATTGCTGCTATTTCCTGTCCATTGTCCATGCAGCTCTTTCTTATTTCCTGTGATGTTATGTCCATGGGCGGAGCAGTGATGGGGGAGTGTCTATGTAACAAGCTGGGTGGGTGGAGCTATACACTAGCTGGGTGTTAGGGCCAGTAATAGTCGAGTAGCTATGTAACTAGCTGGGTGGGTGGAGCTATACACTAGCTGGGTGGGTGGAGCTATAAACTAGCTGGGTGTTAGGGCCAGTGATAGGGGAGTGTCTATGTATCTAGCTGGGTGGGAGGAGCTATAAACTAGCTGGGTGTTAGGGCCAGTGATAGGGGAGTAGCTATGTAACTAGCTGGGTGGGAGGAGCTATAAACTGTTGTTAGGGGCGGTGCTGGAGCTGTGCATCATGGGTTTGGTTGGACACAGGAACAGGAAGTGGCACATACAGGATGTATAGAAGTAAGAGGTATTGGTTTTCATGGTGAAAATGGGTCAGGAGAGTCCATAATAAAAAAAAAAAATCATGGGGAAGATGTACACGAGGTAAGCAGCTATGTCTTTAAAGGGGTTTTCTGGCTAGGGAAAAAAATTAAAAAGAGGCAGAATAGCTTTAAAAAGGGAGAAACGATCAAACTTAGCTTACCTATAGGCCACTGCTCTCATTCCGCTGCTTCAAGGTTTATCCAAGTCTGATGTTCTAGCAGGATCAATGATGTATTCTTTTTTTTTTTTACTTTTTAAAGCTATTCTACTGATGTTTTTAAAAAAATTTGCCAGCCGAACAACACCTTAAATCTTAAGCCCATGAAACTTTGGTACCTGCACTGAACATTACTGACATAAAACTGAGGGACGTGACCGATGAGTCCAGGTAAAGTGGTTCAAGCTCTGATTAATGGGCTATTTCGTTATGTGTTTACAGCCACACCATGCATCAAAGCCATTAGTCCTAGTGAGGGTTGGACTACCGGAGGTGCTATGGTCATCATCATTGGAGATAACTTCTTTGACGGTCTTCAAGTAGTGTTTGGGACTATGCTGGTTTGGAGTGAGGTAAGATATAATTTATCTTCATGCCAATGCACTATGTGGTTATTAGCTAAAGCCCATAAACTGGTAGTATAAAGATAGTATATGACAATTCTCCTGAGAACTAGGACATGCTTATATGGTTTGTAAGTTAAAAAATGGCACGTCAATTAACCTGGCATCAATCAATTTGCCATAGAGTGCGGAGGTTCCTTTCTGGGACAGTATCATATTAACTTTTGATGCAGTTGACCGGGAGTGACCACTCATTTAGTTTATCAAAATTACACCCTAAGAGTTGCCCCAAAATGTACGACTATACACTTTATCACTTTAGTCTACAATCTCATGGGCCACATCAGCCAGTTTATGTGATGACCTTTTTGACTTTCATTTCCACAGCTCATCACTCCACATGCCATCCGGGTCCAGACACCTCCACGGCACATCCCAGGTGTGGTAGAGGTGACATTATCGTACAAATCCAAACAATTCTGCAAAGGAGCCCCGGGGAGGTTTATTTACACAGGTAAATATATAGCCATGACCACAAGTAATTTCTCTTATACATAGTCACAAAGCCATCACTTCCTCATGAGGATTATTAGGAGATGCCGGTATTGCAATATGGACGCGCATAATGCAATGAGCCAAAAGACCAATTTGTCAAGTTACTCTACATCACAATGTGGAAAATTGTCCTATCACCTTTGATCGGATGTTCTCTACTCTTTTGGTCGGCAAAGTAATTCTAGGTAGGACTAAACTGGAATTGGGGGAGCAGTAAAGTGGGGCCCTGTTTCCCTCCCTCGATGGCTAGTAAGACTTTCCCCCTAAACAAGAAAGGAAAGAAGTAGGTCATGTCATCCCTCAGTCCTAGAGGAAATGGAATAGCGTGGTGGCATCAAACTACACATCATTTGACATGCATGTGCGTAATTACCATAGAGACTACTGCTGGAGAGAAGTTGCCGAGCAAGGTTGGCTAAATCCATAATTTTAAAGGGTGGTGAGAACCCCTATTCACAAGCCAAACAAAGGTCTGGGGAATTTATCTAAAGCTGGCCATAACTTTTGAATGTTTGGATGAATTCTCCAGGACCAGCCAACCATCAATGGTGGTGTCCTAGCTTTCACCCGGAAGACGTCAGGGACAGGGATTTCAACACGCCTGATCTTTCTTTTGTCAGTGGAGATAGACCACTGCCAGAGGTGTCTTTCAGCTCTTGGCTGAGCAGAGAATGTATGTGTATAGAGGGTGAGGATGGGAAGGAACAACAGTCGGCCGAACAAGCATTTGGCCAACAGTTACATAAAATGCATGGACATCTTTAGGATCATAGAAAAGAGATGGGGGCAACCAATCATCAAGTTATACTGTCTCAGATATTTAGCGGTGTGGTGGTGTTAACCAGTACCAGAAGGTAACCATTTTAGTCTTTGCTCACCTCTGTGTTCACTCCAGAGACCTTCTGAAGAACCATACCCAAAAAATAACTATTTGGAGCAAAATTTATAATGTGAGTTCCTGTTCTCTAATTAAACATTAGGTTAAGCACTTCTGTAATACAAATAAAGATGCCGATAAAAATGGAATTATAAAGATAACGCAACGTAATAACTAATAGTAGATGACACTTTGACGGTCTCATCTGGAGCTAATAGGCAATATTTCACACTTTACCTTGGTGAGAAATTATCACCGTTACCATTCACCATTATTGGGATCGTCTCGAAGGAGCTGCTATATTCTGTAAGAAAACATTTATGTTAAAGAAAAACACCTATTTTACATCAATTTGCAAGGTGTAATGTGTGTCAGTGACGGGGGCAAGGACATAATGTGCTGCAGAACTGTTTCCATCATCCGCCATTCCCAGGATATGGAGTGAATTCCATCCAGCTTAATTCAATTGGGGTTTGCAATTCAATGACAGATGAAATGGGTATTATTAAACTGCTTAAACGTGCCCACTGGGATTGGAGAAAATCTAAGTTTAGCCAACGTTACTTTTTTTTTTTTCTTTAGATTTTTCTATTATATTCCCTCTTGTCTGGCTCCTGTTATATTAAAATTCATGTTCCCTTTAATTACTTAATAAAAAGTAAATAGAAATGCTGCTTCTATGGGGAGGTGACCTTCTCTGTTCATTTCATCCGAGGATGTTTCTCACAGATAAACAAGAAACGGAGGTTCGTGTAGGTTCTGATACAGATTTATGGACAAGTTTTTTTTATAAGTAGCATCCCTGTTCTGCAGAGCTTACCATCCATTGTACAATAAGGTCATGGTGCTCAGAGGCCAGGTCCCAGGTCATTCAGCATTTAGGAACTTAGAAACTTAAAGGGGTTGTCCCACAAAAAATATTCTACATTTTTCAAACCAGCCCCTGGATATAAATATTTTTGTAATTGCATGTCACTAAACATTTAGTATAGCCAGTGAGCTATTCAATAAAATGTATCTGTATAGCGCCACCTGCTGTTTGCTCTTTTTCTAATTTCTCTGTCCTGCTCACTAAATTGGAAGCACATTCTCTTTTCCATCCTTCAACAGCCACCAGCTGCAGTAGAAAGGTCACACCCCTGAGTAAGTTCACATCCCCCTAAACTGCCAGCTTGAAATAAATCTAGCAGAGAGTTGGTGCAAAAAATGGGGAGATCTCTGGATGGCTGGTTCAAAATTTGTTAGAAAGAGATTGATATCGGATTTTTATTTTTTACCTTAATCACGGGATAACCTCAACCTCAAGTTGGGTTAGAGTATATATGGGCACACCAGTGTAATACACTATCTGCCCACTATTCCCCTACCGGTGGCTAGGGAATACATACAAGATATGGTGGTGGCTTTCTGCTGTTTTGCTCCACCATATTGGTTCTCCTTTGTGGAGAAAATTTAATATATGGTTTGACGATCCATTCAGTTTATATCATAACCGTTCAAGTTAGTGCCAAGATGTGGACCAAATCTTGACTTTGTTATGGCTCCCGATAATTTGTGTTTATACCCATGGATGCACAGATAGATCAATAATGTCTAGGGAGTAATGGAGATACTGGTCCTACAGTAAGCTTTTAGAAAGATGTTGGAGGAGGGCTTGCACTTCAAAAATACAAATTGGTGGGATGAATATAGTAACACCTCCAAAAAGCTTGTGCACAAAATTTAGATCTTGTGTTCTTGGATGAGAATGTGCTTGACCATGGTCGGCCAAGGCAAGACCTTTTTTTATTTAATAAAGATGTCCAAGAACAGACACAAGCTATTAATATTAAATCCTGTCAAAATATGTCCACGTCTATGGATTAGTTAATACTTAGATGTTTATTTGCTTTCTCAACAGCATTAAACGAGCCTACGATTGATTACGGATTCCAGAGGTTACAAAAGGTGGTCCCCAGACATCCTGGAGACCCAGAGAGGCTGGCCAAGGTAATAACAGTACAAGAATAGCCACAGCAGACATTTACTATGACAATCCTTAAGGACACATTTTGCCAATTCGTAAATTTTGGATAAGGCGTTTAAGCAAAACAATAAAAATGGAAATTGTGAACTACCAGGCAGAAGAACACAAAAACATCTGCTTTTTAGTGCAAAAACAAACATATACGTTCAGAAGGAAACTGATAGTGGTGGGGCCAGGACCAGGGACAGCTCCATTCACTGCCCCGAACAGTGTCTTGTCTTGTCATGTCACCAAGTCCTTGGAATAACTGGTTACCTTTATGCACCTGACACTATTTTCTACTATCTTCCTTAGGAAATGCTACTTAAAAGAGCAGCAGATTTGGTGGAGGCTTTGTATGGAAACCCACATAATAATCAGGTAACCATCATGAATAGCACATTGCCTTTTGCTCGTGTTTGGATCTTTGAGCTTCCATCTTGACAATGTCCTCCTTCCTATTCCTAACAGGATATCATTCTCAAAAGAGCGGCGGACATTGCTGAGGCTTTATATAGTGTCCCACGCAACCACAATCAAATTCCTGCCCTTTCCAGCTCTCCTGTGCACAGTGGCATGATGGGAATTAATTCTTACGGGGGACAGCTAGGAATCTCAATTTCAGAAACACAGGCCAATAATCAGGGTGAGTAACATCATATGACTCTTATTTATGGCGGCCATACACATTGGTCAGGGGTTGGTCGAATCCATCCATTTCTGCATGTCTGGCCAACCATCTTATGTGTATTAGATGTTTGGATAACATTTGTTCTGCAGATGATGGAGTTAAAAGTATCGGCAGGTTAAATTTTGACATGCCGATCCTTAGTCTTGAAGGGACATAAGCCATCTCCATTATTTGGCTCGAACCAAGTGTTCAAATGTATAAAGTGTTCAGGAGAAATAGCTGCTGGACAAACGAGCATTGGGCCGACAGCTATATAAGGTGTATGACCACCTTCACCCAGTCTCCCGTACTCCTCCTCATCACCAGATCTCCATTCCTCAGTAAATGGTCATCCTCTATGTGTCTGCTCCACAGGTTACATACGGAATACAAGCAGTATCTCCCCACGTGGCTACTCAACCAGTTCCACCCCACAACAATCTAACTACAGCACCCCCAACAACAGCATGAATGGATACAGCAATGTCCCAATGTCTAACCTGGGAGTCCCCGGGTCTCCAAGCTTCATCAATGGCTCACCTACTACGTCACCCTATGGCAGTGAGTACCTTTATTATGTCCATTGTATTGATGGAATCTGTACTTTAGATGAACTTAGTACATGACTGAAGAAAGGGTGGATGAAGAAGTTGGGTAATCAACATTTGGGCATTGTGCCCATGACCCCGATTTTAAGTCACATATTGACATTGGGAACCTTTACACACCATTTACCTCCTCATCTAGCCACTCTGTTGATACAGAGATCACTAATCTTTAATGGTGGGCCCAAAGACCTGCTGAGATTTCATTAGTTTCACTCATGTCCTCTTTACTTGTAGTCATGCCGTCCAGCCCACCCGTGGGGTCTTCTGGAAGCTCGTCTATCCTGCCTTTCTCCTCCTCCGTCTTCCCTTCCATGAAACAGAAGAGTGCCTTCGCCCCAGTTATCCGACCGCAGGGTTCTCCATCTCCAGCCTGTTCTAGTGGAAACGGTAATGGTTTCAGAGGTGAGGGCATCCCAACCCGTTTGACTCAAAACATATTTAAATGAAAAAACAAAACCAAGTAATACGTGGAGAATCATGACATGAAAAATTGAACTATATATATATATATATATATATATATATATATATATATATAAATATATATATATATATAGAAGTTGTATCTGCCTTCGAAACCCCTCAAATTTTCAGTATTGGGGAAGATTTACAAGAAAAACTGCTTTTGTTGCCCATAGCAACCAATCATCAGAGTGCAGCTTTCATTTTTGAAAAACAGAATACGAAATAAAAGCTGTGCCCTTATTGGTTGCTATGGGCAACAAAGATAGTTTTTCTGTCAGAGAGTTTCATAAATCTCCGACAGAGGTTGACCACTAGCGCCCTTGACTCACCAAGTCTTTACTAGTTAACCTGGAGTTTAGGGTAAATTTATAAGTGGCAGAAATTTCTGCGACTGAAATTCTGTTCTACACCTCTGAACTGTTTTTTCTTGGTGGGAAACACCTAGGTTTCTGAAAGCCCCATTCACATGAATGAAACAGTCCCAGAAATTTCACACGCAATAAATTTATGGCGTGACGGTATACCCTTAAAGAGGACCGTGCAGCAGGATCAACCCTATCAAACCAGGCCTACTGCCTGTTAGGGTTGATTTTGCTGATTAAAACGATACCTGGTTGTCGAAAATCCGTTGCACCGTTCCAGAGAAAACAGTTTCATTTCTGAACCTGATTAGAGCTGAGGGGCAGAGAGGGGGGCGTGGCAAGCACAGGAAGCTGAGGCGCACTGAGGAGTCTAGGGCCCGCCTCTTAATGCACTTAAGTCGCATATGGAATTTAACTATTCTTTTCTCTGGAACAGCGCAACGGATTTTCACCATTCAGGCATCGTTTTGATCAGCAGGATAAATCCTACCAGGCATTAATATCTGGTTTCATAGGATTGATCCTGCTGGCAGGTCCTTTTAAATAGCAGGACTGTCTACAAAAAAAAAAAAAAAATGACATCTTGAGTTTAAAGAGGAAGTCCACATATTCTATATTGTACGATCAAAAAAATATAAAGATATACCAGTCACATGACCACAGAGGGATCTTTGCTGTCTCTGGGACCTTACGTAAGGGATTCGCAGCCCCCACTAGTTCTACTAAAACTTTGTTGTCCCTCTTCCGCTGGGACTTGCAGGGCTGTCAAAAGCGTTCTCGGAGAGGCTGCTGGGAAATCTCTGCAGGAAGCTCAGCATGGTGCTGCCCTGTTCTGCTTGACTAGGGGAGAAAGAGACAGGGCTACTCATGAAATTTCATCTAGACGTATGCAGTGCACAATAAGCATACCGACACACACTGCAGGATTTGTGTATTATATTATTATTAGGCTGCTATATCATTGTCTGTTGATTTTGGCATGTTACGGTATACCAGTATGTATGTTTATATACATGGAGTCGTATGTGAGCGTTCTGGCAGTGAAGTGGTCATAGGTTGTGACGGTAACCTGAGCAGTAGAGGGGTTGGGGAATATCCACGGATCTGATTTCACTCTCAGGCCCGGTCTTTCAGCACTGGGCTCAGAAAGGTCTCTCTCGCACCCCAGGGAGCTCCCCTCATGCCTCCGCTGCCAGCAAAACTCTGCAGGGCAGAGGGAAGATGTGGAGCCAAGCCGGAAACCAGCCTGTGTTACACATCAGATAGAGCGCAGGCTGTGCGTACGTGTAGAAGCCTGTCAGTCATACAGCTCGCTCTGGACAATGAAACTCAGTCTAAGCGTTCACATAGAGAACACTGGATCATACATACCGATCGCAGCCGCACTGCATGGTCCATAGACTGAGCGGTGACGTATAGTGCTGGATACCATGAAAAGAATAGAAAGACGGAGAGAATAAAGAATATTCATTCATCAATGCAAAAAAATACTTAAAAAAAGGATTAAATGCGTATAATATGTAGTTATTTTTCCATTTTTATAGGTGATATATTTCACAATTAAAAAAATAAATTCTATTTACTTTCTTATCAAAATTTCTTAAAGGAAAAGTTTGACAAAAAATCCCTTTAAAAATGGAAGAACAGATAAACATACAAGACGGTGCCTAGTTCAAAATGGTGTCCAAATATCAGCGCCACACATTGGTCAAATAATACTTCCATATAGTTGCCTCAATGACAGTCCTATACAGTAATCTGCCGTACACAGCTTAAAGGGGTTATCCCATGAATTAATGTAAAAAATCTGAAATAATCTAGTACATGACAACCACCAGCCCTGCACCTCACATGGATCCAGAGATCCACCTCCCCATACATTGCCCCAATGGTTCTTCTAGATTTATTTCAAGCTGTCAGCTGAGAGAATGTGTCTTTTCTTAGAGGCGTGTCCTTACTGCTGCAGCTGGTGGCATTTAAAGGATGAAAGTGAACATGTGCTTCCATCTCCGTGAGCAGGACAGAGAAATTAGAAAAAGAGCAAACAGTAGGTGGCACCATACAGATAGCTTTTATTGAATAACTCAGTAGCTATAATACATTTTTAATTCCATGCAATTGCGAAAGTATTCAGATTCAGGTGCTGGTTTGAAATATTTTTCGTGGGGCAACCCCCTTTAAGTAGACGTGCCACACAATGCCACCATGCAGCGCTCAAATAGTACTAACCTACAGCTCCATATGTAAAGTGCTCTGGTACAAAGTGATCCCGCTATACAATTAATATTACATTTTGTGGTGGTCTCAACTCTTGCATGCCATGTTATCTGTAGTGCCCGGTTCCGCAGGGGCGGTTCCTACATCACGTGCGACCACATAGATCCTATATGAACAGTACAATACAGTACCCTATATGAACAGTATATGTACTGATTAAAAACAATCAAGTCCGCAGGACCGCAAACATATAAAAATGAGGGGCAGATTTATTGAGGCTGGAATTTCAAATGAAAGTAAAAAAAAAAATAGAATGAATTTCATTAAAATTGCCAAATTGATTAAAAGGGTCATGATAAATTGAGTGGAAAGGTGCTGACCACACCCCCCTGGTTAACCCCACCCACTTTTGAGTTTTTTTTTTGTGTGTGCCATTCTCCCTCTCCAGTGCCATGGTGTCATACCTAGTCTTATTTTTCACCGCTTTTTAGAAAAGTGGTGGAGAACCTCGAAGGTGTGTGCCTCAGAAAATCTCCTGGCGCGTGTGCTAAACGTGTCCACCATGCAGTCGGTGCTGGGACTGTATGTGTCGGCATATCACTGTGTAGGAAAGTATAGTCTGCAAAGGGGCACAGTAAAAAACAACAACCTTACAGTGCAGTATACATTGGGAGTCAATGGTCGTCTACTGCTGTAGACCTATACATTGGCATAAGTCGGAGGTAGCCAAAAAATAGAGCCTACAGAACCGTGAAGCCCTTGTCGCTCTTTCCTATACATTTGGTGGTATTGCAAAAAGTATCACACGGCCTTCGTAAATATGAAAATTGGCCTAAAAACCGGTATGAACACATCTATGAATCTGCCGCTTCACCAATATATAGGCCAGGGGCAGATTTCTTCATTATCCATTTATATTCATCCATGTTTTAGAAGATGTTGGACCTATATGAACTTTTTTTATGCACTTTCGGTAATATATTCAACTTTGACCCATCTTTTTGCTTTGTTGTGACAGCTATGACCGGCCTAGTCGTCCCACCTATGTGAGGAAACATTGGACTGTTTGTATATTTCTGAGAAGCAGAGGAACAGCATGAAGACATTGCGTGTTGTGGTCCACATCCAAGGTGGGATAAAAAAACAAAAAACGAGGAGGCCTCTTGGTCCCATCTATGGAGATCCACTATCCATCCTAGCCCGGAGAAGTGACCTGTAAGGATACAACGCATCTTATGTCTACATGGTGGAATAACTAAACTGAGTCCTGAACAGAGCTGGAAATTCAGACAACTACAAGGAATATTTTGGATACTCTTCGATTTTTTTTTCTTCTTTGTAGGAAAAAAAAGGACTATTTCTATTTTCAACTAACTTTTTCTGATACCAATTTTATGTTTGAGTCTCGAGAAGAAAAAAAAATACAAAGCATTTTACAAAAGGAACCGAACAGGGTATCGGCAGGGAGGACTGTGCAGCCATTATCTGCGTGGATAATCTGCTTTCCTATGCTGTATGTTTCTGCTTACATGCTTATGTTTTTTTTATATATGTTTTACATTATTTAATTGAATAAACTTGTAACTTATTGTATTTAGAGGTAGAAAAAAAAAATCCACATGATAATAAATATTGACATGGGTGATGGGAGCTGTGGTCTCACAGCGGACACGGGGCATCGTGGAGTTGCATGCATCTAAACCCAAGGTTGGACTCATATTTCTAGACTTCTTCCTTATCAACACCCTTTCTTAGATCTTACAACTGGGCCCACCTGCCCTAGTGTCCTTCTACTAAGTAGCAGTCACGTGGTCCCATGAAGGTAAATTGATGTGTTTATGGAGGTGGCTTATTTTATTCTTCTGCAAGACCAAAATTTGCAGGAATAATTGACTCAACTGAACTATATCACAAGTCCAGTGGAACCACAAGTCTAGTTGTTGAGTTGACTGGGTAACCTCTGGGACCACAATGCAGTCCCATAGTGTCCATTTTGGATATTTTAAAATGCGCCCCCTGTCATTCCTTCACTGATTTAGGTTACATCTATTCAATAGTTACCATACAATTATATCAAGGGCCACTTTCCATGGTAAAGTTTTTGGATGGAGAAGGTTGACGGTCTTCAGAATGTAAAGAAAACATTTATGGCATTAAAAAACTAGATGCAAATTCCATAGACAGACCTTCCACTAAAGCACTGAGATCCACAGTCTCAACACAACAAAATCTGCGCACGCCCAGAAGATAAAAAAAAAAGCACTTTGCAATTCCAAGTCCATCAAGCAATATGTAATGGCCACAAATGTTATGTACTATTGTGTTACCACATTGAGACGTCAGTAATAATTTAAGACATCCTTACTTACTTTCCTTGTTATGTTTATGTGTGCCAATGAGAATATTTCTTTTTGGACTTTTTGGACCTCCCATGCCTACTGATAGCTACTTATCTCACTGTAGAGAAGAGGAAGATACCTGTGATATAACATGGACCAATCTCTCAGAGTTCTGATTTCTCTAGGTTTTTACAGTGCTGCTTTCATGATATCTGCTTTGTTAGAAAGAAAAGACAAATAATAATAATAATGATACTGTTGTTTTTTTTTTTGTTTTATTCGAGATGTCCATCCAGATTAAATTTCATGTTAAGGAATTTTGTATAAATCTGTTTCTGCTTGTTCTTTTTATGATAAATATGGAAATTTTATTTGTCACAGATCCTATATATTCTACAGTCAGGAGATCACTGGATATTAGATATAACCAGTGCTGTGTGATCCTGTCCTGATCATCTACAGTTCAGAGATCACTTGATATTAGACATAATCAGCACTGTGTGGTCCTGTCCTGATCATCTACAGTCAGGAGGTCACTGGATATTATATATAACCAGTACTATGTGGTCCTGTACTGATCATCTACAGTCAGGAGATCACTAGATATTAGATATAACTAGCGCTGTGTGAACATGTCCTGATCATCTACAGTCAGGAGATCACTGAATATTAGGTATAACCAGCACTGTGTGATCCTGTCCTGATCATCTACAGTCAGGTGATCACTGGATATTAGGTATAACCAGCACTGTGTGATTCCTGTCCTGATCATGTACAGTCAGGAGATCACTGAATATTAGTTATAACCAGCACTGAGTGATCCGGTCCTGATCATCTATAGTAAGGAGATCACTGGAAATTAGATATAACCAGTACTATGTGGTCCTGTACTGATCATCTACAGTCAGGAGATCACTAGATATTAGATATAACTAGCACTGTGTGAACCTGTCCTGATCATCTACAGTCAGGAGATCACTGGATATTAGATATAACCAGCACTGTGTGATCCTGTCCTGATCATGTACAGTCAGGAGATCACTGGATTTTAGATATAACCAGTACTATGTGGTCCTATTCTGATCATCTACAGTCAGGAGATCACTAGATATTAGATATAACAGCACTGTTTGATCCTGTCCTGATCATCTACAGTCAGGAGATCACTGGATATTAGATATAACCAGCGCTGTGTGATCCTGTCCTCATCATCTACAGTCAGGAGATCTCTGGCTATTAGATATAACCAGCACTATGTGGTCCTGTTCTGATCATCTACAGTCAGGAGATCGCTGGATATTAGATATAACCACCACTAAGTGATCCGGTCCTGATCATCTATAGTCAGGAGAACACTGGATATTAGATATAACCAGCGCTGTGTGATCCTGCCCTGATCATATACAGTCAGGAGATCACTGGATATTAGCTATAACCAGTACACTATGTGGTCCTGTTCTGATCATCTACAGTCAGGAGATCACTTGATATTAGGTATAACCACCACTGAGTGATCCGGTCCTGATTTTCTAGAGTCAAAAGATCTCTGGATATTAGATATAACTAGCACTGTGTGATCCTGTCCTGATCATCTACAGGCAGGGGATCACTGGATATTAGGTATAACCAGCTCTGTGTGATCCTGTCCTGATCATCTACAGGTAGGGGATCACTGGATATTTGGTATAACCAGCACTGTGTGATCCTGTCCTCATCATCTACAGTAAAGAGATCTCTGGATATTAGATATCACCAGCACTGTGTGATCCTGTCCTGATCATCTACAGTCAGGAGATCTATGGATATTAGATATAACCAGCACTGTGTGATCCTGTCCTAATCATCTGCAGTCAGGAGATCTCTGGATTGTAGATATAACCAGCACTGTGTGGTCCTGTCCTGATCATGTACAGTCAGGAGATCTCTGGATATTAGATATAACCAGCACTGTGTGATCCTGTCCTGATCATCTACAGTCAGGAGATCTCTGGATTGTAGATATAACCAGCACTGTGTGGTCCTGTCCTGATCATGTATAGTCTGGAGATCTCTGGATATTAGATATAACTAGTGCTGTGTGATCCTGTCCTGATCATCTACAGTCAGGAGATAATTTGGCTTACTATAGAATAAAAATTGGATAAGTACCCTCTTTTATATTAGAGCTCATAGGCTTCACCAGTATGAGAGGATTAATTTTAAGTAGATTCCGTCATCCTAATGGCCCAAAAGGCAAAACAGACCTGTCCATAGAGCGGTGTCTCTGATGCCCTAACACCAAAGTCATGTGACAGTTCACACCTTAAATGAGCCAGTGAATTACAGGGTAGAAAGGTTATATTTCTAATTTCTCAAGGCAGACCATGAGATTAATATGCTTTCCTTACAAGGTTGTCGAAAAATATGAGAAACAAATAAAAACATTGAACACAAGTTTGGAGCGTGCAGAATTGTTTTGCTGGATTTGGAACCTATTGCTACCACCTTTCCAATCAAGGGCATAACTAGAAATGACTGGGCCACATAGCAAATTTTTGAACGCCCCACCCTAGCACCTTTCCTGCAACCCAAGCAGGTACCTGCCACATGTGGTGCGGGATCACCTCATGACCAGACCCGCAGTGGTGGTCATACTTACCTGATCTGCACTGCTGCTCCCAGGTCTCTCTGCATCAACATCCATTTTTATAGATGACTCCCAGCTTTATTTTTAAAGAAGTTACTATGGGCTATCAGAGGGCATTACAGGGAGTGAGATTAAGGAAAGAACTACAACAAATATGTGATGATCGAAGTTTAGAAAAATTCGATTTGGTCAATTTGCTTATCTTCGACAAGAAATGAGATTAGTTACGAATTCATTCATCACAAATCTCAATAAATCACGTATACTCGTATGTCACAGTGGCTGAGGGAATGTATGGCGCGGGCTGCTGCATTGAACCAGCTCCATACGTGGCGGGTCCCGGCGTTATCATACTGCAGACACTCGGCTGCAATAACGGGAAATGGCGATTAGGGTGAATAGGACAAGGGATCAAAAGATTCCCAGTTCCAGCCCCCTTATCCCAGGTTACTGTAAAAGTAACCTGTCAAAGTTTTTTTTATTTTTTGTTTTACAAGTAGTAAATAAATAAAAAATATTAAATTTTGGTATTGCCGTGTTTAATGCAGCAGCCTGCTCCATACATTCCCTTAGCCACCGTGAGTTATGGGTATACATGAGCCACAGAATAAGAACGTTATGACATTCTCAGCGGACAGTGAACACCGTGATGTCAAAACCCCAAAAAACCTTGGCGGAATAGTAGTTTCTTTTTTGTTTTTTTTCAATTTAACCCCATAAGAATACCACTTATCTGCACTGCTCAGCTATATCTTCCTACACTGTTTACATGATGATGAGATTTCTCAGGTTCTTCACCACCTCTCCTCTGCACTGCTGAGCTCTGCCTCTTCCTGCACTGGTCACATGATGATGACATCGCACAGGTCCTTCACCACTACTTACCTCTCTCCAGTGCTCAGCTATGTTGCCAAGAAAATTGTACTCCCCTCCTCCTCTATGCACAGTGCTAGACACAGAACAGATTCTGTCTATAAGTGCCAGGAAAGAACTACAACTAGTATCGGTTAAGGGAGGGAAGCCACTAACCTCTCCTCCATGCACAGGAGCTCCATGCTCCATTGATCCTTGACCACTTCTCCTCTGCACTGCTGAGCTCTCTTCCCACACTGGTCACATGATGATGACATCACACATATCCTTCACCACCTCTTCTCTGTACTGCTGAGCTCTCCCTTAGTGTATTGGTCACATGATGATGACATCACATAGGTCCTTCACCATTTTCCTCTGCACTGCTGAGCTCTTTCTTCCTGCACTGGTCACATGATGATGACATCACTCAAGTCTTTGAACACCACTTACCTCTCTCCAGTCCTGAAATATGCTGCCAATAAAATTGGGCCCCCTCCTTCCCCATGTGCTGCACTGAACACAGGATAGAATCTGTCTACTGTGCCAGTTCCACTGTAGGGTATATGTGCCGGGCCCCTGCTGCCTTGGTTGGTGGAACCTGAAAGTAAATAATCTGTCCTCCTCCCAGTCCTGCCATCCAGGCCCCCTGCTGTTGCAGGCCCCGTAGCAGACACTACATCTGCTTCAATGGCAATTATGCCCCTGTCCCCCACATCTGCAGTGCCATGATTTTTCCTCTTCCATTCAAGTTAATAGGACAGAGCTACAATGCAGGAAACAACCTATGGACATGAATTGCACTGTTTCTAGAAAAAAAAATATATGGGTTTTTGTAATCACATACCACCATTTTAAGTTTCTTAACATTAAAGGGGTTGTCTGATTTCTTGCAACCTTTTCTCCTATATTACAATGTCCCCCGATCGCCCATTTACTAGCTGGAAGATGTAGAAGCAAGCCAGTGGACGTGATATCACATGACGGAGGTAGTGGTTACCTTCTGCTCGACCCCTCTAATACTTACCAACTCCCTTGGACATTCTCCCAACCGGTTCCACCCTCAAGCCCCACATTCCATAAGAGACTAACCCACAATAAAACACGGAGACCAGGTTGGATTAAATCGGCCACAGCAGCCGTTTTATTACCATTAAATATAGCATTTTTATTATCATAACATTAACATAGCCAACAACCCCCCATATGCAACGGCATATGCAAAACTACAAATTCCCCATATGTATAACATATAATTACTTAAAGGGGGAGGTCCTTGAAGCCCCAAATAAATGATTTTACCCGGGTGGACGACCCATCTTGCCTCCAGCCATTGAGCGCCAACTCGGAGGCACCACTAATGGCCCCCCAAATTCTGCCACAACTGATTGCCAACCATGGGAGTCCAGCCCCAATCGTGTAGCCCTCCCATCATCCCCACCTGAGAATATTTACAACTTCAAGGATCTATCACCACCACAGCCGCCGTGACAAATTGCTGCCCTACTATCACCCTCCACTACAAACCCAAACCAGTATCTACACATAACCCCCTTTCCCTCAAATGGTTAACAGGAAAACTTTTATGAAAACAGGGTGGGTGGGTGGGGGCTGCTGTTCCTTTCACCCAAAATGGCCCCCTTCCTATATAACCCCTAACTCCCCGCCCCCAAAATTAAACTGCCCAATCCCTAACTCTTCCGGGGTCTCCCTGAAACAACCCCCTGTCATGTCCGTCCCCCGGTCTGGCTATTTCTGGAAAGAAACACAGAGGGCTAAAGACAGGGCAAGGGACTGGAATCCAGAAACTGGACAACCCCTCTAAGGTTTTAAGTGTAACTGTCAATTTTAGCATATGTTACTGCTGCAGCAGCATTATGCATAAAGCAATCTTTAGTTTATTCACTTACCACTGTTTTCCTTCAGTTTTTCCCTAAGTTATGGCTGTTTTAACCCCTACAATATGAGGATATTCAGATGGCTCCTCTGTCAGTTCTCTGAGGCCAAAACTTCTTTCCCTTAGTTCCCATACACACTTGCTGTAGCATCTTCCTGCCAGCCAATCAGATTGGATTACTGAGAGACACGCCTCCTCACTCTGAAGCCTGATGCAGGCATGCAGTGTGGAGGACCGCCCCGCTGTCTTCTGTTTACACTGAAGGGAAGACAGACAAGCCCTAGCAACGGTCTTTTAAGGGAGCAGTAGAAATGGACAGGGGACATTAATGAAAGCTGTTATTATAAGGTAATTACAGATCTTTGACAGACTAACTCAGGTATATATGCCTATCTCTAATAAACTAACAAATAAAAAAATAAAAAATGGCAGTTACACTTTAAAGTATCGTGATAGATGATAAAATCACATGTATAGTGTAAAATCCATGATTATGGTAGCGTTTAAAGGGGTCTTGTAATGCACTAATTACCTCTAAGTGCCTATTATATAATAAAGTTAAATTGCGCTCCCCGCACCATAGCTTCAGGGGATGTTGGGATGATTGATTGATTCCATAGATCTCATCCATACAATCGTCTAGATGGATGTCATACATACTGTATATAGCGCCCTATGTATTAATGTCCACACCAGCTTTTATAGACATGTGTACAGATGTAGTCTCTGTAACCATTGTTCAAGAACCATATCATAAGCCTCTTAATTGACATTTTTTATAAGCTGCTCCCCCCCCTCCTTAATATCATCTAGGGTCTGGTGCACCTTCTCCATGACAAATATGTTCCGCTTCTCCCCTCAAGGGAATAGGAGTGAGAACACAGGAGGATAGGAACATATGTTATTTGATATACATATTAAAATAGCTTATCTTTCCTAAACTCATAACTTACATCTCCAGAATTAACCCTATAGCGGCTGGAGTAGCCTAGACATCGATTTACATATTTATGTAAATGAGGGCACATTAATATGCAAGGAATGCAAATTCACGTGCAGAGAGAGAGAGAGAGAGAGTGAAGTCTCTGCAGAGTAATACATATCCATATGCATGCATGCATTCCAGCTAACACTTTATATTTATAGACAGGGCTACGTATACGGTATATATGATTATACATGCAAAATCCTGGGAATATGTTAATTTCACAAGGGAGGAGAGGGGTCACCTGCTTAGCACCACCATCTCTTCTAACTTTGGTATTATGTGGTTTTGAGGGTATACGATAGGTATTCCACGCAGTAGCTCAGTATCTATATTAGCCATTCCTCTGGAGGACCCAGCATGGCCATGACAGCCCGATAATTTGAACAAGCAATGTAATACTCCATTTCTCCTGCAGTGGTGCTGTAGGGAAAGTGAACTCTTGCTGTTCCCACCCAGACTGCTGCTGATCCCTGAAGGTCCTAGTCTATCTTTGGATTATTTTCCAGGGGTTCCTCTAATAAAAAGGGTTTGTCCAAAGGGGACAATGACTTTTTGATGATCAGCTTCAAAAAGGTCTAACGCAATTCAATGTCTATATACATGAAAATTCTCAGGCAGGTTGAATGCTTTTTACAGGCGCTGCATTTCTGAATCTCATATCCCTTCCTAAAAGTTCTCACACATTGACTAGATCCATGTCACATCTCTGTGGCTCTAGGCAAAGTTATATATGAGGGCGACTATGCTCCACCCTGTAGTGCAGTCCCATCACACCACTAATCTGTGCCCACCACACACTGTAATGCCCCTTTCTGCACCCCCACTTAGGTGCCCTTATACAGTATAATGCCCCTTTAGGTACTCCCAACACTATATAATGCCCCCTTAGGTACCCCCAACACTATATAATGCCCCCTTAGGTACTCCCAACACTATATAATGTCCCCTTGTGTGCCCTCAACACAATCCAGTGCCTCCCTATGCGCCCCCAACACAATATGGTGCCTCCAAAATGAATACTGACCAAGCCTATGTTCCCACAATGAACGGGCCAGATTTCCCAGTGCAGATCCACTCCGGTCTTTTTGGGGGCTAGGTACAGCAGATGCGATGATGTCACTTCATCACGCCTACCAGCACAACACCACCGGTGATCACCTGTGTATTCAACTGTATCTGAGTCCTGAGGACGTGGATGCAGCTAAAAGTGTTCTCACTAGCGAGGGAACCCAACTACCAAGGGACAGCAGGAGGCCCCTGTGATCTCTGGGGCCACAGGCAATTGTGCTAGCTTGCTAATTCTACCGTTGTAGGTACTGCAACATGCCTTCTCATATATAATACACCATGAACACATTCTGTTCATTTGTTATGACTGTTGTTGCACATACAAGTCTGGGAGTCTGGAGTACAAAAGGGCCTGCGGTCGTTGCAATACGTACACATACTGTGTTTGCAGACGTATCTTATTACCACTGACAGCACATCCATTAACACCCAGCTAGCACAGTAATGAGCCCCCATCACCCCGCAACTATGGGATATAGACTGTTTTGCAATATAACTTGGGTTTTGGTAATAAAAGTTTATTATACACCGTCACCTATGTCAAATTAGACTATGCATTTTTTTTCATGTCGCCCGGTTGTGTGGCCCTTTGTGTAGACAGAAATTCCATTTAGTATTATAGGGCATCCCACTGCACAGACCTAATGAACTTACATGACAGCCTCTAAAAAGAAACATATAACATTTATAGATTAGTAACGCTAGGATGAGTGCAAAATAATCTGACTCTAGACACCTCTACTTGATCAAGAGAACATGGTAGATCTGTATCTGCGTCCTAAGGACATCATTTGATTCTTGAGGCTTTTACTAGATCTATGAGAACATGGCAAATCGTGGTAGACCTGAATCTGCATTATGAGGATGTAAGTTGACTCTTAAAACCTACTAGATCTACGAGAACATGTTATCAGTAGGAATCTTGGAGTCTGGACCCTTCAGAGGATACCCTGATATTTTGGTGGGCCAGTCCAACCTTGACTAAGACTCCAAATGAATAGCAGATGATCCTCCAATGGGCCCAGCTAGGACACAATAAAATACAGCCCAATGTGCAGATGACTTTAGAACCAATCACTTGCCAAAGGGTCTAGTTTGTATTGGTTGACTCAAAAATAACCTCATTGACCTCATTAATGTCATATCCTGTTTGCCCAATGGTAATAAGGTTTACAGAACAATCCAAACTGAAGCGGACATGTTCTGCAGAGTTGGAAGATGGCACCTTCCATATCTGGTGTGGCCATGGAAACCCGACCGGGCACTACTTATGGCAGTGAAAAATAGCCAGAGATGTTTGGCTCTGATTGGAGGCTTCCATGGATAGGTTGGAGTGGTCAATATATTTTTAATGTTTCTTGAAAAAAATATTATTCAAAAGTTATGGGTACTAGATTTCTGAGAAGAGTCTTTGATGGTCCAAAGATTCAGGAAATAATTTTTCCCCTTTTATAAGGCAATTGGCAACACCTCGTATGGGTTTTTGTTTTGCCTTCATCTGGATCAACGCTATTACATTAACATTGATCTTGAAGGACCTCTTTAAACTTTACCAACTATCAGGACATTTTCTTTCATTCCATCAGTAGGAAGAGATATTTACTATTGGATCCAGACACAGGTCTGTCAAGTCCAGCCTATAATCTTACAGTCTTGATCCAGACTAAGGCTTCATAGTCTTACTGTTGTTATAGAAAAGAATACCCATCCATGATGATTGTGGAACCTCATGTGGAAGATGCCCATTGTGGTTACAGATGTTTAGAAAGATCTCTGTTTGTACATTCATATATTTGTACATTGTAATTAGGTTGCCTGTTTGAAAACCAGTCTTGGTACTGCAAACCACCCATTCCCTTAAATCACATTGGTTGCCATCCTCTGCACCAGCTCTAGCTCAGCTATGTCCTTCTTATACAGCAGTGTCCAAAATTGTACGGTACATAATATTCCAAATATTCCATGTATATAAGTTTTCTTTGTGTATCATAACCTGAATTATTGGACTAGCACTGGGGAGATTTAGGGGGCATATGGTCTAATATGTTTTTCTGGGTTCATTGGCTTAGAATAAAGGTACAGCCACACGTTCGGGTTTCTGCCCGCAATTTTGTTTAGCCAAAATCAGGCTTTTGGCAATTCCCTTTTTTTTATTGACTCCCGGTTTTGGCTTCTGAAACTGCATCAGAAAACCTGACCATGTGGTCGCACCCTTAGGCATCTAGTTGGTGGAGGTCATTACCAGTTAGGACTATTTTACTGTATATTGGATCCATGGTGAGAAATGACTTTTGTACATTTTCCTTATTAAATCTTCTGCCAGCAAATAAAACTGTTTCATTAACGAGTAGATGGTGCAAATTCCTCACACCAAAAAGGCTAGCACCGTTCCTCACATGTCCCACTGCCAAGCAGGAGTAACAAGCACTGGGTGTGAATTCTCAAGATTGTATGCATTTAGTCACTTTATGGGAGAGATACCCTCAAACAGCTGTAGGCTCATATACATAAAATAATACCAGTGGATTAAAAGGCCTTATCCAGGTGGCATCTGACACTTTGTTCAGTTATTTTAAGGATCAACAGGGATGGCTGTAATATGGACCCCCCAAAGCCAAGACGCACTAGGCCATCAGGATGGAAATAAAGGTTTACACAAATTCTAGAGAATTTCCATTCCTGACATGGATTGTCCTCTTTGGTCAAACCGGGTTCCTTGTATATGCTGCCTAATAGCAGATCACAAGGGATGCGGCTGCTTGGAACCTCAGCCAAAATTAAAGGGAAGGTCCTTTCTTTACCTTTTAGATAAGATAAGATAAGATAGGATGCCTTAACCAAATTTCTTATTGTTCCAATGCATCTAAAATGAAAAATGACGAGACTTTAGCAATATTCTTAAGGGCTCATGTACATGGCTGTAGATTGGCAGTTCCGTGCATTGGGGACTGCAATTTGTGGTCCCCAAAGCACGGGCAACGTCCGTGCGGATTCTGCAACTTGAATGGTCCATCAGCACTGTAAATGGTCCATCCGCACAGCAAAAGAGTTGTGCATACACATTTTTTTTGCGCTGCGGAGGCACGGAGAGATACCCCATGGAATGGGTCCACGTCCGAGATGCCGGGTGCAAACGGCCAGTGCCCGAATTTTTGCGGCCCCTCTGTTTGCGGGCCGCAATACGGGCACGGATGTGTGCATGAGCCTTTAAGGTTATGAACACCTTTGGGGAAATTTGGGGAATTATTATTGCATTTTACTTAGGGCTCATGCACACAAAAGTATTTTCTTTCCATGTCCGTTCTGTTTTTTTTTGCGAACTGTATGCGGAACCATTCACTTCAAAGGGTCCGCAAAAAAATGGAAGTTACTCTGTGTGCGTTCTTTTTCCATATAACCGCATTTCTGTTCCAAATTACGGACAAGGATAGGACTGTTCTATTAGGGGCCAGCTGTTCCGTGCTGCAAAATACGGAATTCACATGGACGTTATTCGTATTTTTTTGCGGATCCGTGTTTTGAGAACCGCAAAGTACATATGGTCGTGTGCATGAGCCTTTATTTTGGGCTAAAAATCATCTTTTTTTCTAAGGTGTTTTTTTTTAAGATTTCCATGATTTTTCCTCTACATCTTTCAGCTTCACTGCATCTTTTGCTTCTCCTTCTCACTGAATCTGTCAGAGAGCTGCTCTCATGGTTTTGATGTGTAGCCCTTATCGTAGGTCCTGAACCGTTCATAAACACTCATTTTAAGCTGAATTCTTAACATACTGATAACACTTTAGATTTGTTTCATGTATGTGTACAGCTCTTCAGCAGGCTGTTCTGGCATAGCCGGATGTTACCGCGATGCCCTCCGGCCCCATTGGCTATAACAGGATCCGGCAGAGATCCTGCCAATATCCTGAAAATATGCCGGGATTCGGCCAGACAAAAACCAGCAGGAGCAGGAGAGCAGGAAAACAGAGGCAAGTTTGAGACTACCGTGACGTGAGTGTTTATGAGCTTTCAGGAGTGAAGAGATCAGGGCTACAGCTCTCTGACGCATTCATTGAGAAGGAGAAGCAACAGTCTGTAGATGCAGTGAAACTGGAGGCTGTAGGGGAAAAACTGTTGAAAATTCTTACTAAACAATAATTGAAAAATGTATTTTAACCCAAAATAAATACAATGCAAAAACAGCTGGGAGTATTGCTGCAGGATCCGACTACACTGGATCTGTTTGTAGTCTGTTGCCATGGAGACATGAAATCTATAGAGAAACTATAGACACAAAATGCTAGGATTTTTAATGAAGATTAATCACAAAGTTTTTATTGTAGATGCACTGGAACAGTTAAACAATTGTAGTTTAAGGTGGGCTATCCATTGAAGCAGTATATGATGCGTGGACTTCAATGGTTCTCCAGATCCTTGTTCTGATTAATGCACAGGACTCTGATTACAAATCTCCCTATTTTACATTCATTTATGGAAAAGAGTTATCCAAAGTAGATAAAATTGCGCTCTGCGCCCACAGATGTGCAACTCTATATGTTACACAGTAAATAACTGTATTCTGAACCCACCGATTTCAACAGGACTGTCCAGTTATCTAAAGGTGGCCATAGACTTTACAGTAATGTCAGCCAAAGGCTCCTTTAGCCAACAGCTCTAACTCCTTACCTCCCATATACACATGCACACTCGGCTCAGCTGGGGATGCATGTGTTCTACACGGGAGAGGGTTATAAACCGCTGCCAGACACTGCTCTTGTCTCTCATGTTAAAAGCCAACTACCCGATCCATCTTGCCCAAGACATCTGTTGTCAAGGGTGGGCACATTAGATGGTTGGCCAGTTCCCGTTGAATGCGGCAGGATTGGCCGACGTTCATCCAATGTGAAATGACTGACGCCAAATATTGGGGGGAAAGAAGGGTTGGCCATGTTGTAATCCAACGCCCAACACCAGAGGTATCTGGCAGCAGCTTACTAACCTCCCTCCATCTTGCATGGGGGTAGTCGGGAGTGGTAGAAACTGTTCAGCCGACAGCTATCAATGGTGTATGGCAAGCCTTACTCACTCCTCCAACTTTTATATACTGACCTGTCCTTGGACTAGGGCTGTCTTGCCCAACCTCCCATGAACATGCACACTTAACGGAGCATACATGTATATTGCAATCGAAAAGGGGAATAAGGGGGAAGACATCTTTCCCACACGACAAAGGATCAGTCATTGAAATCCTCATGTCTAGTCTTTCTTTCCCCTAATACCCAACCCATTGCAAAGGCCACCTACACATTAGATCGGCAGCCATTACCACGCAAATCAGCAGATTCAGCCAGCTTTATTCTAATGTGGATGGTCGGCCGTAGCTAAAATAAAAATTGTGTCCATTTGGCCTCATGAACAGTCCACAGGGTGTCCTGCTGCTGGGAGCCCCGTTCATCAGCTGTATAATGCGGAAGAACTCAGCAGCAAATGTTCTATTTCCCTGCAGCACCCCCGCAGGAGAAATGAAGCATTACACTACTGAAATAAATAGGGTTGTCCTTGTAGGCACTGTCTGTCTCTTCTCATACCCTATTCCTTAGCAGGAACCACTAGGTCTAGATTGCAAGCTCTTCCAATATTTTATGAGAGGAATATCCTAATTTTACATAGGACTGATTACAGCATGTGGTTTAAAGGAAAGCATTAAAGGGGTCCCCACTTTAGTCCAAGTAATGCTGGAACCAGCGGGGCACCTACCCTTTCTGCTGCCTTAGGCGAAAACTAAAACGGCGCCCCACCCCCATGCCAATTTCTTAACCTAACCCATTTGCCACAATGAAAGCGCTCATTGCCCATGGCCTTTCCTCTGCCCCACTTTTGCCCCTACCTGGTGCTGCCTGAGGCAATCGCCTCACCTGTCCTCATTGGTGGTGCACCCCTGGCTGGAACCCATATTTATGACAAATTTAGCTCTGCTACATCAATAGCAGTGTATCGGACCTAAGTTTGTCATTTGGCACGACCAATCCTGATCACATTGGCGGAGATTTTAGTACAAGAGAAAGCTGGTATCTGTTGGCTATGGGCACCCGCTCCACTTTGCCTTTGAAGTAGTTGTCACGAATCTCCGCAATGTATTATCTAGGCTGCTGGTCATCCTACCATCTCATTATACACAAACATCATGACAAATTCAGCTCTGCTGCATCTATACATTTATTATGATGGTAATCAGTGTAACCGACATGCCTGATCAGCTATATGCCCACGAGGTGATGGCAAAGCCTCTTGGTGTCGAGCTTCCCCTTAATATGCTGAGGAAGCGGGCTGATATGGGAGGCTCGGGGGAAGGTCTGTATTAAATCACCTGAAGGAGGGCCAGGCAGACAGATCAATACAATGTGAGAGGCCACATCGATCTCATCGCCTTTGCTGAAATATTAATGGGAGAGGTTGTGAACGTTAGAAACAGCGGCACATGTGAATCTTACAAATCATTAGCGACAGATTTCCACAAAGGAAGCCTACACGGGTGACATCAGTGCTCTCTTGTAAGCAGATGGAGCAGCCTGTGTTGTCTTATGTATACTAAAACTGCATTCAAAAAGTTGCACCAATTACATTTTTCCTTAGCGTGTAGATCTTCAGTTCCTATATACAGATTCAAAAATTCTAAAGCCATTTTGTGCATACAGCTCCTTTGCCGACGTATCCGTTCTCATGGTTGCAGACTACAAACAAACCTTCTTGTAGTCAGACGCCTCAGTCATGCCTTTAGTTTCTTGCAGGTTTCCAAGGAAAGAGGTCAAGTGAACCTTTTCCGTTTTTGACCCACACGCTTGAGAAACCTCTCTCAGGCATCATTCCTTTTTGTGACTTTTTGTTTCCTTGCTTGTAAAACACACCATGAGTTTTTTGTGGTTTTTTTGCAGCCCTTTCTAAGGGCTGTGTTTTTCTTTATATATACAGACATCTTTTATGTGTTGTCCCAGTTCTATAGGAAAGTCTATGGAAAAAATGTCATACTTAGAATGTGCTGCATTTTGGGGGGAAAACTGACAAAAAAAAGAGGAAAAATTAGACAAAAACATACTATTTGTAGTACTTTTTTTTTACATTTTCCATTTGACTTCCAGCTTACCACTGGCTACAGCATTAGAAAAACAAAATGCCAGGAGAAAGGGCAGGGATCAGCAACACTTAGCACTCCAGCTCCTTTGAAACTACAACTCCCAGCATGCACACCTCTTTGGCTGCTCTTATAACTCCGATAGAAGTGATAGGAGGATTCTGGGAGTTGTAGTTTCAGAACAGCTGGAGTGCCAGAGGTTGCTGATCCCTGGCCTAGAGCCTCCACCATCTCCACCCTCCAGGCCTGCAGGGGGCACCTCCTAAGACAAAGGCTCCATGATCATGCACTCCCATAGATCAAGATAATAGATGACCTCCCCCGCATTTGCTGAACCAGACAACCCCTTTAGTCATTATATATTGTAGCTCTGCCATTTGAGAAGATCCCCCGCAATGGAATATTATTACTTTATATCTTTCTGCTGGGATCCCCAGTAACCAGTTCTCATCTGTAAGGGAACCCTGCAACAAGTTTTCAATTCCCTGCAGCGCCACCACAGGAGACATGAAGCATTACAAGGTGCCCACCATTGGTCCTCAATAAGGTTAGGTATTTTTCTGAACTTCCCATTGACCAGCCTACACCCCAGGCTTAAATGGCTGACAACAGGGAATAATAGATGAAATAATTGACTGTCCTCAAAGCATAGAAAATGTAGAGTAGATTGACTCCATTTGACAAGGGTTGATGTCCCTTTAGGACCAGTCTGGTTCTTATAGCGCGTAGGACAGACAGCTTCAGTAGTAAATTGGTTAATGGAGTACCCTATTACACGAAAAGTTACAGGAACAATGCAGCTTCAGGGGACAGTCAAACAGGGCCCCCGGGAAGCACTTTACCTCCGCTGATTAGTTTTCGGCAAACTGTTTTGAAAGGCACTGGAGATGTGATACAATTAGCGGAGGCTCCTTGGGGAACCTGCTTGTTCACAAACATGCTGGCTTCTCACACAAGAAGCTTTGATGTCCCACTGAGCCGTTGTCACTTAGGAGTCACATTTCCAAAACTCCAAGCCAACAGCGCACTTAGAGACCAAACATGGGGGAGAGACGCGATTGTCATTTTTGGAGGGAGGAGATGGCTTGGGATATCAATGGCATATTGATGGCCATAAATAATTAGTAGGAAAATAGGAGGCTGGTGAGACTATGTGACTATAGGTTATTAAACTACCACTCCTAATATAAGTCCTCATCTTGAATAAAGTCCTAATATCTACAGTCTCCTACATAGATGTCATAGATGTTGGATGACCACTAGTGTTGGGCGAGCATGCTCAGCCGAACACAAATTTTACTCGAGCATCGCGGTGTTCGGCCGAACACCGCGTGTGCTCTAGCGCCAAGCTCGAGTCTCCTCCCCGCACGTTTGTTGGCTGCTACGCAGTTAATAAATGTACGGGTAAGTGCTGCCATTCACTGTAATGCCGTAGCCATATTGGCTAATGGTATTACAGTGATTGGCTGGCCGGAACGCGTCATCGGGCGCTATATAGCACCCGATGACACGTGGTTCGGCTCAGTCTTAGTCAGGGAGAGCTGTGCTGAAGAAGAGAGACAGATAGTGTAGGGAGTGAAATACTAATATTTTTATTGAAAAAACTTGTTAGAGACCCCAAAGTCCTTTTAAGGACTATTGTTGTATCTGGCAGCAATATAATTATTAGCGCAACCTGCTCTAAATTGCGTGGAATTGTTAGAGACCCAAAAGTCCTTTAAGGACTATTGTTGTATTTTTAGTGCAACCTGCGCTAAATAGCGTGCAATTGTTTGGCCGCTGCAGACAGCGACATTATCTGCGCTACATCTCCTGTATAACGTGTGCGCAGCCTAAAAATGTCTGTGACATCAAGTGTACTTTTTCCATAGACGGTGTCCGCTGCGGACAGTGACATTACATGTGCTACATCTCCTGTATAACGTTTCCCCATCCTAAATATCAGTAACTAATTCAGTGTAATTTTTTATTAGACAGTGGTGACAGTGACATTACTTGCGCTATACCTCCTGTATAACGTTTGCGTATCCTAAATATCAGTGACATTCATTCAGTGTACTTTTTTCATAGACGCTGCGGACAGCGTCATTATCTACGCCACTTCTACTGTTTAACGTGTGCGCATCCTAAAAATATCTGTGACATTCTGTGAACTTTATTTGCGCATACACTTACAAAACCTGCACTACTGTACGTGTGACATACTTGCAAGCATATATACCATTTAATATGAGCAAGGCGAGCAGTAAGGGGCGGGGAAGTGTCCGTGCTGCCGTGGCCCTGGGTGCGGTGAAACTGTGCCTGCTGCCAGAGCACAAGAAACACACTCATCCACGATAACTAGCTTCATGTCCCAGTTTGCAGGGCAACGCAGGACACCACTCTCGAAGTCACACCCGTGCACCCAGGTGGTCGGTTGGATTGCAGCAGATAATGCTTCCGGTCGGTTAAGCACCACCTTGTCTTCCACAAAGTCCAGTATCAGTAGCCAGGAGTCTGGTCAACAAAATCCTTACCCTGATACTCCTTCCTCCCAGCATGGAGAGTCTTGGCAAACAAGTGATCCCACATTCGGATATTCCGAGGAGCTCTTTTCAGCACCATTCCTTGATTTGGCCCTCTCGCCAAAGTCGCTTGAAGAGGGACATGAGGAGATCTTGTGCACTGATTCCTAAACTCTTGAGCATCCACAGTCACAAGAAGATGACGGTGGGGAAAGGCAATTAGTGTTTCACAAGGTGGATGATGATGATAAGACACATTTGCCAATAAGTTAACCGCAATTAGTGTCTCAAAAGGTTGATGATGAGGATGAGACACAGTTGCCAATAACTGAGGTTGTTGTTAGGTCAACAAGTCAGGAGGATGAGCATAGCGAGGAAGTGGAAGAGGAGATGGTGGACGATGAAGTCACTGACCCAACAGGCAGGAAGAGGCAGTGGGGTGGCAAAAGGGGGAAGGCGGGCCACACAAATCAGGCCCGCAACTGTTCCTCAGAGCACCCCCTTGCGGCAATCTCCCTTGCCAAAGGGTAGGTGTTCCGCAGTCTGACGATAAAAAAATTGCCATTTGCAACCTGTGCCGTACCAAAATGACCAGGGGCGTGAACATTAGCAAACTCACCACCACAAGCATGATCCGCCACATGGCATCAAAGCACCCTAATCGGTGGGCCGAACGCCTGGGTCCACAATCAGTGTCTGCGGGTCACACCACTGCCTCCTCTTCCCCTGTGTTACGTTTTGGCTAATCCTCTATTTAAGACGCAGGCCCAGATACCTCCCGCCCTGCACCTTGACCTTCGCAAGCACCATCAGCGACCACATCCACTTCTGCGCACCTTTCCAAATTGCTGGCCCTGGAAATGTTGCCATTTAGGCTTGTGGACACTGAGACTTTTCGCAGCCTGATGACGGTGGCCGTCCCATGTTACTCTGTCCCCAGCCACCAATATTTTTCCCTGTGTGCCGTCCCCGCCTTACACCAGCATATGTCCCGTAACATCACCCGTGCCCTGACCAACGCAGTTATTGGGAAGGTCCACTTAACGACTTTTGCTTTTAGCCAGGGATGCTACATCTCCCTGACGGCACACTGGGTGAACGTTGTTGAGGCCGGGCGAGAGTCGTACCCTGGGATGGCACACGTGCTACCGATGCCAAGGATTGCGGGCCCTACTTCCATCAGGGTTTCCACCCCCACCTACGTTAGTGGCTGCAACCCCCCCTTCTCCTCCTCCACTTTCACCTCAGAATTATCCTCTTGCTGCACCAGTCAGCCATCAGTCAGTAGCTGGAAGCAGTGTAGCACTGCAGTGGGGAAGCGGCAACAGGCCGTGCTTAAACTGATCTGCTTAGGTGACAAACAGCACACCACTGCAGAGCTGTGGCAGGGTACAAGGGACCAGACTGAGCTGTGGCTCTCGCCACTCAACCTACAACCAGGCATGGTTGTGTCTGATAATGGCCGTAACTCTGTGGCAGATTTGGAGCTCGGCAAGCTCACACACACGCTATGCCTAGCCCACGTGTTCAACCTAGTGGTTCAGCGGTTTCTCAAAACCTACTTCAATTTGCCTGAGCTACTGGTGAAAGTGCGCCGCGTATGTGCCCATTTCCGCAAGTCATCGACAGCTTCTGCCAGTCTGGCAACGCTGCATCAGCGCTTGCAATTGCCAGCTCACCAACTGTTGTGCAACATGAGAACGTGCTGGAACTCCACGTTCCACATGTTGGACAGACTTTGTGAGCAGCAGAGGGCACTAGTGGAATACTAGCTGCAACATGGTCATTGCCTTTTCAGTCAGCTTCCGCTCTTCACAAGCGACAAGTGGGCATGGATGTCTGACCTCTGTGAGGTTTTACGCAACTTTGAGGAATGGTGAGCGGCGATAACGCTATTATCAGCGTAACCATCCCACTTCTGTGTCTACTCAAACGCTCGCTGCTCACAAATAAGGCCGACGCTTTGCATGTGGAAGAGGTGGAAATGTGGTAAGAAAGTACACAATGTAATAGTCAGACCACCCTCCGTTCGTCTTCTCAGCACGAATTGGATGATGAGTAGGAGGAGGAGCAGGAGACGGTTGCCTCCGCTACAGAGGGTAGTACCCATGGAAGTTCTATTCCATCTGTTCAGCGTGGATGGGTAGAAGAGGAGGAAGAGGATGAGGAGATTGAGAGTCGTCCTCCTGATGCACTTGGTAACGAATGCCGTAGGTTGTGGGTTTGACCTATCAATGGGCAGGACATCAGGAGCAGACTGGCCATAGACCCTTCAGGGAAAATTTTGTCAGTGGGCCAATCTTCACGCCAACTGCTGAGTACATTATGATATGATCCTCTCAGCATTTATTAATGCGCCTGACCGATAGCTGCAGGTTCCCTCCTGAATAGTGATGAGCGGGAGGTGCCATATTCGATTTCGCGATAATTCGCGAATATTCGATTGAATATTCGTGTTATATTCGTCAAAATCGAATATTCGTAATTATTCCAATTATCGCGAATCATATGCGATTTAATTAATCACGTATTTGGAATTTTTCCTTTGATAGTATAAGGCAACGTTCCTATGACTAATTGACTATGGCTAGGCTAATATGTGTATTTTACAAAATTTCGTAATATTGCTCTAACTTCGTCTTTTAGAATATTACGAATATTCTAAAAGACGAAGTTAGAGCAATATTACGAAATTTCGTAAAATACACATATAGATTGTAATTTAGCTAATATAGTGTTATAATCCTTTTTTTTTCTCAATTTTTTTTTTTGCCTCTTCTGAACTTAAGTTTTGTAAAATATGTACACTATTAAAAAAATTACTATAGCAGTATATTAGCTAAATTGCAATCTATATGGGTATTTTACGAAATTTCGTAATATTGCTCTAACTTCGTCTTTTAGAATATTCGTAATATTGCTCTAACTTCGTCTTTTAGAATATTCGTAATATTGCGCTAACTTCGTCTTTTAGAATATTCGTATCGTAATATTCTAAAAGACGAAGTTAGAGCAATAGTAAGAATATACGTAAAAAGTTGAAATTGCGATGCGATTAATATAACTCGAAGTAATCGCATGGCGATTTCAACTTAGCACTGCTATATTCCATAATATGGAATATAGCAGTGCTAAGTTGAAATCGCCATGCGATTACTTCGAGTTATATTAATCGCATCGCAATTTCAACTTTTTACGTATATTCTTACTATTGATCAAACTTCGTCTTTTAGAATATTACGATACGAATATTCTAAAAGACAAAGTTAGCGCAATATTACGAATATTCTAAAAGACGAAGTTAGAGCAATATTACGAATATTCTAAAAGACGAAGTTAGAGCAATATTACGAAATTTCGTAAAATACCCATATAGATTGTAATTTAGCTAATATGGAATATAGCAGTGCTAAGAAGCGGCAACGGGCACTGACTGGAGCAGCCAGGAAGCCAGGAATATATAGGACAGGTAAGAACAACTTTAGGGAAGTGGGAAAGAAAAAAATATAACAATAAAAAAAAACGAATATTCGATTTCGCGAATATATAGAACGATATTCTAAATATTCGCGAAATCTCGAAATTGCGATATTCGAGAAAAGAATTCGCAATTCGAATATTCGCGCTCAACACTACTCCTGAATTCAACTGTATCACCGCCCTCAGGACGGTGATAGAGTTGACTACTGTGGTATCTGGTTCTCCTGGGGCGGTATTTTGTGCTGCACTACAGTACTGCAGGCCCTGCCTACTTATGTTGTCCCTTCCTACTTGAGTTGGCCTGCCTTCTGTCCAATTGGACCCGCCTACAACACTTTTAGTTTTTTTCCAATGTCACTTTAAGTTCTCAGTCCACCCATGCAGGACCTAGTCAAAAGCTTGGAAGTGTCCTCCAGGCTGATGCCCACCTTTTCTGCATGCAATGAACGGTGTAAAAAATATTTTGGGAATCTGTATTAATTGAATGGAAAATCTGTAACAGGGACTCCACCTAGTATGGGCCATTTATAATACCGGTGTCTTATTGGACCCCATCATGTACCAGGGGTCGGGTGCGACTCCTACCCCTGCCTCGCTTCTAGACTTTTTTCTGTAAGGAATGTATCTGTGGATTATCACAAGATTTCCTATGCCACCCAGAGTCTATGGCTCACTGCCCTATAGACACTACAGTGGCTGCCATGCAAGTTCACTTATGCATCTACGTATTTTATTGATTTTACGGTAAATTTGTAGCTTCCTCCTGGGTTTTCACCCCACGCTTCCAGAATCCTGACAGCCAGAACTAGTTATGAAGCTGAATGTATAATTGATCCCACAGAACTACATACCCAGACCAAGGTTTTTGAATTCTAAGAAAGATGAGCATTCACCCCTATGCAAGCCATATTGGTTTTAACATAGGTTTTTCAAAAATGAGCAGAATTTTTGACAACTTGATGGTATTTTCTTTATTTAAGGGGAAAATGCTCTTTAATTGCTTGTTTACATCAAGTTGGTTGGTCCCTAATGACTCCCCGTTTCATTCTTTCACCCCATTTAGCTTCATCAGCATGCCCCCACCCCTTTCCTCGTTACTGGCACCATTCAATCAGATCCTGCTGAGCTGACGAGTGAAAGGACAGGAGGTGGCGAGGGAGTCTGGGCTCTCAGGCCAGGAAGTGTGACTGATTCTGATCAAACAGCATGTGTATGGAGCCCATACACAAGGCCACCGGGTGACAGCTTCTCTCACCACCTCCCTTTGAAGTCCCACGCTTTGGGGTCCCAAACTTAACCCTAAATGCCCTTCATAGACACCACACTTTAAATGGGACTCGACTGGTGTCTGCAGAGGCAGACAGAAGCAATGAGAAGTCGAATAACGACGTACAAACTGCCCGTAAAATCAAGGCAGAATTAAGGAAACTATGATGGGGAGGTCTCATCGACGCCTCATATTGGATCGGAGGGTCCTTAACACATAGTAATAATTAATTAATTTATACAGTGACTATTTGGCACGATTATTTAGATGCTCTATGACACTTTTATATGAGTACTGACAATATCACTGCATATGAGCATTGTATACTACTATATTTTGTACATTTATATTAGGGAGCCATTATCATTTGGGGAAGAGTGGTACTGTTATTTGAGTATGCTATTATATGGAGACTGTATAGTGAGACATTTTGTATACACATCTCAAGTTCAGGCTATTGAAGGACATGTTCTCAGATAGTTTGCATGCCACGTTTAGGACCGGACTACAAGGTGATACCAGTCGCCTATAAGTCATCCTGCTCAATCTACAGCCTTACCAGTGTCAACAGATATAGTTCCTGTTTGGCGGTATAATTCCCAAGTTGTTCTGTTGGTTTTGGCTGTAACAAGGCAGAGATATCGTGGAGGACATTGTGTAAATGAATGGAACTCAACTACTGGTATACTACTGGCTCCTTTACTCCACCTTATCTATCTCACCTGATGAGAAGGGCTGGTTCATGTTGGCTACTACCCTTCACTCCCCCTACAAGGGGCTGTAAAGCCTTGCAGTCTCCCCATCTCCACGAGCCATGTTATGGAAAGTGGGGACCAAGTGTCATGCCCTTGCCACAGGTTCTGCATTTGGTTGGGCAAATTGGGTTGAGTCACTTTATCCCTTTCATAAATGTGATCGGGGTGGTGGTCGACAAAAGAAGACATGGATCCTACACAACATAGATGTATGAGATAATGAAATTGTAATCTTCAATAAAATTTATACTCAATATATCCATATTTCTGGTGAGTCTGACCATTCACAATAGACTGAGGTTGACCAAACCGACCAACTTTGGCAAGACTGGCTGACCAGCTACTGTGCATTTCTTTCTGCAGATGTTGGGGTGGGTGAGTCACCACCAGAGGTATCTGACAGTGGCTTATTCTCCTCTTTGAGTATTCATGTGTATGGAGAAGTTTTGAGAAACAGCGTTGAGGGTTTGTTTGACAGATATTGAAGGTGTATGGCCAGTTTTAGACCTCATTCAACCAGCTTTAATATGGGCACATCTTAACATCTGTATTACCGACGCAATACCAGGACCTCCCATGGTACAACTGAACCTAACTTACATAGAACCTTATAGTGATCTAAGTTCCGCTCAGTATATTTACCCTATAAGGGGCCTACTTCACAGCTTACTAAAACAAAATATGGGTTCGTATAACTGTCCTGTTATGACCAAGTATCAGTCAATCCACGACACAGAGCGTAAGCTTGATAGCACAGGATCACGCTGTCTTATACTGAAGAGTCTACCGAGACTCATGTTTGTAGTTGTCCTATCCATGTTATCCTCATACTCAGTGTCATCACAGGTCAACCACAAGTCCAGAAAGGGGTTAAATAGATAGTGAGCAGAAGGTTAGAAACTATCGATCTGTGCTCTGGCTGAGGTTCAGCTTATTGCATTGGTGCCTAGCCGCAGATCCTTCATTCTTTGTTCGTCTCCAAGGAGAGTTCTCTGCTTATTGTGCTTCCCACACACCGGGCCGGAGGATCCTCCAGTGCACAGGCCTAATTATCCGAGTAGTGTGTGTGTAATTACACGGCCGCTCGCCAGGCCTCCAGGCTACAATGGTTTAAATGATACAATAATGCGAAAGGGTCTGGTTATTGCCCCCTATGCCTTGGCACATGCCGAACGCAGTGCGGGGGGCATTGTCTCTCGTGCAATGTACTGTCTGAAGGACGTATAGATTTTACCTGTGGCCAAGGACCAGCTAACGCCAGAGCCAACCTGCCAAAGAGCTAAGAAGAACATAGCGCCTGACCATAAATGAATGAACACAACGTAAAAAAACTCAACATATTTCCATGGATAAGAGATCAGTGACATGTCCTCTGCCCATAGTCATTGGTGTGGAGGCCTGGATTCTGTTCGGTCTCACGGTAGACCAAGGCTGGAGCTGTTCTAAATACCTTGACCATTTCAGTATGAATAACATCTGACAATCATCACAACGAGCACAGTAAAAGCCATTAAGCATTCTCCATTGACACATTTCCCGATCAGATTTAATATCGTAGTAATTCATCATATTTCATATGCTTGGTGTCTGGGAATTATAATGGATTCCTATTACTCATTTTCCTAGCACATCTAGAAAACAGCTACACCCTGCAATGAGATGTTAGAGCTCATACACAATCTGTCCTGTGCATCTCTGCTGCCAAACTTCTCAGCCCTAACACGTTTCTTCAAGTCTTGAAACTTCTGGACACGTCAGCTCATATATTGCATCCTCATTGAATGGAAAATGTATTGGACTTGCTTACAAAATTATTCTGCCCGCTGTAATTAGTTATTTATTGTATTATTATGTCCTGTCCATGTTTTGGCCACGAGTTCCAGGTAGGATATGGTTGGCAAATGGTCGACAGGAACAGGGCTAACTATCCTGTTTCTCCCCTGATGCTAGGAGTGGGCTGGTCCTGCCACCTGCCAGGGAGGGAAGTTCCTGCGGACAGAGAGAGGAGAGGAAGTACACTGCAGAGCTCCTGCTCAAGGCAGAGATTCTCCAGAGAAATCTATGTAATCCATCCTCAAGAAAACACTTGAGAGACAGCAGAGTGAACAGCTGAAAACCTGCATAATAGACACTGCTGTAAAGTGAGGGACTACAGGTCAGACACCCATCACCTGACAATCTAAAGTCTAGACTGTTTAGTGGACATCTACACTAACAAGTGCTATGTTACAGGTATCCAAACTACCTCCATACCTCCTTTACTGGTGCCAAAAATTGCACTTTGAACCCACTGATGTTGAATGCACCAGAAGTTATACTTTGCACTATAGAGAGACTATTATACGTTCGCTTCTGGTCTTATTCTTCAAACTTTATTTCCCTGCACTGATCCACAGGGAGCAATGGATTGAGGGAGTACACCATGACACAACATCTCATCAGGCCACTACTACTCCCATCCACTGCATCGGCTACTCAGGGGCTTGCTGGACTTGTCATAATGGCAAAATTTGACAGTTGCATTAATTCTGTATTCATGGCAAAGCACAAGTGCAATTGGATAATGTTTGAAGATGGATTAAAACTCTTTATTGACTCAAAGTTATGTGGAACCATATGTAAGAACGAACAAGGGGCCGCCATTGATGGAAGATACGTGTCACCGAGGTTCCTGGCCTCGGTGAGGTAAGAACCGGGTTTTTCCCTGAAGTGTCAGTATGGCGGTAAAGCCGATCCGGGCCGGTTCTTATTGGGAGCAGTCAAAGAGCAGGGTGGGTGGCTGTTCCCTACGGTTCCAGGCCGGGTTTTGGCTGGGATATAAAAAAAACGTTCAGCTGGTGTGGATTATCCTCCATGACAGAGAAGCTGTGGAGTCTGTGTCGTGTTAAATGGCTGAGAGCTGCATGCTGGGGAAACAGGCCTCTAAAACCTGCTGTGGACTGTGGGTGGAAAACTGCTGACCAGGTGAAGGCTTTTTGCACTGTGGACTTTGTGTGGTGTGAACAGGCACCAAAACTGAACACCATTACTTTTGGCTTGTTTTTCCTTTTGTGTGAATAAACACTGAACTTTGCTGTACAACCTTGTTTTTGCCTCTGTACTGCGTCCGCTTACCCTGCCTACCAGAGCGAATCCCCACATTTGGTGTTGGATGCGGGCAGACGCAGTGAGGTAGGCCTAAAGGCCGAAAAAAAAAATGTTTTCCCCGACACAAGTGCATGTCCTATATCAAGCCGGCAAGATTGTGACCCGTGTCCCCTGACAAAATGGAGGCGGTCGTGAAAGCCCTCGTGGAGGCTAACTTGCAGCAGCGGGAGGCTAACAAGCAGCAGCAGGAAACTAACCAGCTGCTATTGCAACATGTGATGGCGTTGCAAGCTGCAGGAGCGTCCCACAACGTCCACGATGCCCGGAAAGCTGTCCGTGCAGCGATACCTAAGATGACCCCCTCGGATCATGTCGAGACCTATCTGGCGGTATTCCAAAAAGGTGGCCGTGAGGGAAAAGTTACCCCCGAGACCAGTGGGCTGAGATCGTCGCTCTGTTCCTGGCGTCTGGACCCCAGCAAGTTTTTTTTTATCTCCCCGATGATCAAGTGGCCGACTACCTGACCGTAAAAGGTGAGATCCTGGCGAGACTGGGGGTCAATGTGTTGGTCCGGGCCCAGCGGGTGCATCAGTGGGAATTTAACCCGGCTGAACCTGCCAGTACTATGAACTGTTACACTGGTTGCAAAAATGGCTGCAGCCTGACGTTTTTACTCCCACTGCTATGCTGGACCGTCTGCTGGCGTATGTGTTCTGGAGGGCTTTGTCGTACCCTCTCCAGCACTGGATTGGCCAGGTGTCTCCGGGTAATGCCTTGGAGATGGTCGACCTGGTTGAGCACTACGAGGCCACCAGAAATCTACAGGGGGGTTCTTTTAGGAGGGGGCAGTCAAACCCCGGAAATCTCCACCCCAGACCCGGCGGCCGGTGCCAGCTAGACCCGCCCGGGACGTACCCCCTGCAGACCCAACTCCGGTGGTCTGCTGGCATTGTCAAGAGCCTGGACACATAAGGGCCGACATGGACACCAACTATGGCTACAGCCACTCATTATATGCCAGAAAGTTGTGTGCCACAGGAACCTCCGAGACTATGGACAATAGCCACCTGTGCCAGGTGGAAGTGGGGGACACTCTGGCGGTGGCACTGCTGGATTCAGGGAGCCTGGTGTCCCTGGTAAGAGCTGCCCTGGTGCGGCCTGCCGAGTATGCTGGCCGAAAGGTCTGCGTAGTCTGTATCAATGGGGACTTAAAGGACTATCCCAACGCATTGGTCTATCAACGGTGGCCGGCAGTTGGACTCATGAGGTGGCAGTCGCCACATGGCTACATTATGAATTAATAATTGGGAGAGACTTCCCCGGTTTCCTGTCACTGTGGCCTGAGGCGAGAGTCACCAATACACATGAGACAGATGTAACCCTAGCAGAGTGGCCCGGCTCAGGGGGGAGACCAGAACCCTGGGAACCTGAGTCCGAAGGGCCAGCGGTAGGAGTGACCGCCACTTCGGTGGAGGAGGGGGAGACAACCCCGTTAAGTGTGATGGTAGGAGACGAGGAGGACTTGCCGCCGGGTCCGGAGTTGGCAGACCTCAACATCTCCGGAGATAATTTTGGTACAGCACAGCACCAGGACCCGACTCTATCTCGAGCCTGGGAAAATTTAGTCTATGTTCCCCCGTTTTTTGGTTCAACAGGAGATGCTGTACCGAGTAAATCAACTACGGCGTGAGCATACTGAACAGCTGGTGGTGCCCATGGTGTATCGCAAGCTCGTGTTGGATTTAGCCTACCAACATGTTCTTGGGGGACACCTGGGCAAGCAGAAAACGCAGAACCCGATTCTACAGCGGTTCTACTGGCCCAGTGTGTTCAGAGAGGTAGGAGAGTATTGCAAGTCTTGCCCAACCAGCCCCAAGCCACATTTCCGTAGTCCCCTGGTCCCTCTCCCGATTATTGAGGTTCCATTCGAGCGGATTGCTATGGATCTCATAGGCCCGGTACCTAAGTCAGCTAGAGGGCACCAGCACATCCTGGTCGTCCTCGATTACGCCACCCGGTACCCGGAGGCGGTGCCACTGCGTCATACGCAGGGCCGTCTTTAATATTGATTGGACCCTGGGCAAAAATTTACTTGGGCCCCCTGGATCCCGCCTTCCCACACCTTAGCAGGCAATCGCGCCCTCCACCACAACACACACACAAAAAATCCACACATCTGGTAGAGTACAATGAATGACTGTAAAGACTCCAGCGGCTCAGGATCAGCGCTCGGGGCAGCTGGGCTCACGCTAGTGTTACAGTGCACCCCAGCACCCCACAGTATGCAGTATAGCACCCTATAGTATACAGCACCCCACAGTATGCAGTATAGCACCCCACACTATACAGTATAGCACCCTATAGTATACAGCACCACACAGTATGCAGTTTAGCACCCCACACTATACAGTACCCCACAGTATATAGTAGAGCAGTATAGCAGCCCACAGTATACAGCACCTCACGGTATACAACACCTCACTGTATACAGCACCCCAAACTATACACGATACAGCCCCCCACACTATACAGTACAGCAGTATAGCACCCCCCCCCCCCCACTATACAGGCCCCCCCACACTATACAGGCCCCCAACAGTATACAGCCCACCACACAGTATACAGCCCACCACACAGTATACAGGCCCCCACACAGTATACAGGCCACCCCCCCACCCCACAGTATACAGCCCACCACACAATATACAGCCCATTACACAATATACAGCCCACCACACAATATACAGCCCACCACACAATATACAGCCCATTACACAATATATAGCCCACCACACAATATACAGCCCACCACACAGTATACAGCACCCCACTATACGGTAGTTTACAGTATATTAACATAACAGCCCCTGTCACCTTTTTCTGATGTAATCTTTCCCCAAAAATCTCCACAGTTAACTTCTGAAACACTCAGTAGGACCTGTGATGACCTCATAGCCATGTGACCAGTAATTGCTAGGTTACTGGTCACATGGTAATGATGTCATTAAGGTCCTAGAGCAAAACTCATTAAGGTCCTAGAATTAAGATCATTAACACAGTACGATCATGATGCCTGTGTAGCCGACAGCCTGACACCCGGGGCTGTAGCTAGCAGGGCTCAAGAGGCAGCTGCCTTGGGCCCCCCAGGAGCAACTGGGCCCAGGGCAGCTGCCCCTTTTGCCCCTTGGTAAAGACGGCCCTGGTCATACGTCAGCCAAACTCATAGATAAGGAGTTAATGGAGATGTTTTCTCGAGTGGGTCTGCCTAAGGAAGTTCTAACTGACCAAGGGACCCCGTTTATGTCCAAGGTCATGAAGGAACCCTGTAAGTTTCTCCACATAAAACAGTTACGGTTATCCGTGTATCATCCGCAAATGGATGGCCTGGTAGAGAGGTTTAACCAGGCATTAAATAATATGTGGAAAAGAGTGGTGTCTAAGGATGGGAGGGACTGGGACCTTCTTCTGCCCTATGTCATCTTCGCAGTGCGAGAAGTGCCCCAGGCCTCTACCAGGTTCTCGCCCTTCGAACTGCTATACGGCAGACACCCTCGCGGTTTGTTGGACGTCGCCAAAGAGGTGTGGGAACAACAACCCACACCGCACAAAAGTATTGTTGAGTACGTCACCCAGATGCAGGGACAAATGGAAACAGTGTTACCTCTGGTTAGGGAGCATATGGAGGCAGTGCAACGTGCCCAGAGTAGGCTCGGGTCCGAAACTTAAACCAGGGTGATCGGGTGTTGGTTCTGGTACCGTCTGTAGACAGTAAGTTCCTAGCTAGGTGGCAGTGGCCCTACGAGGTGCTTGAAAAAATTGGAGAGGCAGATTACAAAGTACACCAGCTAGGGAGGCGAAAGCCGCAGCAGGTGTATCATGTGAATCTGCTCAAGCCATGGAAGGAAAGGGAAACCTGTACGGAAGTCAGCCCACGGTTTCTAGGGGAAGCGGTTTAGGCCCCTCGGTCTGAAGCAAGGGAAGCGGCTTCCACAGTGAAAATTGCTGACAGCCTCTCCTCTAAACAGGCTCAGGAAGTCAGGGAGTTCATTAGTCGGTACCCGAGGCTTGGCGAGGCTTGGCGACAAGCCATCACGGAGGAAGTGCAGCTAATGCTCCAGCTGGGTGTCATCGAGGAGTCAAAAAGTGAGTGGGCCAGTCCGATAGGATTAATACCCAAGCCAGACGGGACATTGCGGTTCTGTAATGACTTCCGCAAACTTAATGAGGTGTCCAAGTTTGACGTGTATCCCATGCCCTGAGTGGATGAGCTTATTGAAAAGTTGGGCCAAGCCCGGTATTTTTCTGTGTTGGACCTCACCAAAGGGTACTGGTAGGTACGCCAGAGGGGCTGCATCAGTACAAGGTATTACCCTTTGTTCTACATGGCGCTCCCGCCACGTTTCAAAGGCTAATGGATATTGTACTCCATCCACATCATCGATACTCTTCGGCGTACCTGGATAATATCGTTGTCCATAGCACCGACTGGGAAAGTCACCTACCTAAAGTTGAGGCTGTAGTGGACTCCCTTAGGGAGGCTGGCTTAACCGCTAACCCAAAAATGTGCACAATAGGGTTAGAAGAGACCAAGTACCTGGAGAATGTAATTGGGTGGGAATGATCAAACCTCAGGTGAACAAAATTGAGGCAATTAGGAATTGGCCCCGACCTGTCACTACTCGGCAAGTAAAGTTCCTGGGTATGGTGGGATACTATATGAGGTTTGTCCCCAATTTTGCTACAGTCACAGCAGCATTGACAGGCCTTTTGAAGGGACGCAAGTCAGTGACGGTCCACTGGAATGAGCAGGCGGAAAAGGCTTTCTCCGCTTTGAAGTCGGCCCTGTGTGGGTCCCTGGTTTTGGTGACGCCCGACTTCAAAAGGGAGTTTATAGTGCAGACCGATGCCTCCGAGGTAGGTCTCGGTGCTGTACTGTCTCAAGATGTTAACGGGGAGGAGCATCCCATTGTCTTCCTCAGCCAGAAGCTCACCCCAGCCGAGACTTGGTACAGTATAGTGGAGAAAGAGTGCCTGGCCATCAAGTGGGCACTCGAGTCTCTCCACTATTATCTTTTGGGGAGAAAGTTCCGTCTGGTGACTGACCACTCCCCTCTCAAGTGGATGAGCCAGGCCAAAGAGAGGAATGCTCGGGTCACCAGATGGTTCTTATCTTTGCAAAACTTTAAGTTTTCCGTGGAACACAGGGCAGGCAGGTTACAGGGAAATGCAGATGCCCTGTCCCGGGTCCACTGTGTGGCAAGTGTTCACGCCCTCAGGGTTGAACAAAGGGGGGAGGTATGTAAGAAGGAACAAGGGGCCGTCATTGACGGAAGGTACGTGTCACCGAAGTTTTTGGCCGTGGTGAGGTAAGAACCGTGTTTTTCCCCTGAAGTGTCAGTTTTGCAGTTGCAGTCTTACACTTCAGCTGTTAGTATGGCTGTAAAACCGATCCGGGCCGGTTCTTATTGGGAGCAGCCAAAGAGCAGGGTGGGTGGCTGTTCCCCACGGTTCCAGGCCGGGTTTTGACTGGGATATAAAAACCCAGCCAGCACGATCAGCTGGTGTGGATTATCCTCCATGACAGAGAAGCTGTGGAGTCTGTGTCTTGGGACCTGTGAATCTATGCCGTGTTAAATGGCTGAGAGCTTCATGCTGGGGAAACAGGCCTCTAAAACCTGCTGTGGACTGCGGGTGTAAAACTGCTGACCAGGTGAAGGCTTTTTGCACTGTGGACTTTGTGTGGTGTGAACAGGCACCAAAACTGAACACCATTACTTTTGGCTTGTTTTTCCTTATGTGTGAATAAACACTGAACTTTGCTGTACAACCTTGTTTTTGCCTCTGTACTGCGTCCGCTTACCCTGCCTACCAGAGCGAATCCCCACACATAGTACAACTCCAGTACTGTTACAGATGGATCTGGATCGATGGGAGGCTTGGGCAGAGAAGTGGCATTAACTCTGACAAATGTAAGGTTATGCACATGGGAAGGAATAATGCAAGTCACCCGTACATACTAAATGGTAAAACACTGGGTAACACTGACATGGAAAAGGACCTAGGAATTTTTGTGAACAGCAAACTAAGCTGTAAAAACCAGTGTCAGGCAGCTGTCGCCAAGGCCAGTGAGATAATGGGTTGCATCAAAAGGGGCATAGATGCACATGATCAAAACATAATCCTACCACTTTACAAATCACTAGTCAGACCACACATGGTGGGACATTTCAAAAATGGTGTTCCCATCCGCCAGTCTCAATCCCCTGTGCACTGGAGTAATATGCGCCTAATTTATTAAAGGGATATTCCAGTTAAAGAAAGTTAACCCCTATTTACAGGGTAGGGGATAACTATTACATCAGCGGGACCCCCACTGATCACGAGAACGGGGGCATCGTAACCCATGGAGCCCTTCCCCCCGAAATGGACGAAAAGGCTGATTGAGAATGCACGCCACTGCGGAGGTAATGGAGTGCTGTACATAACTCCTACAGAAATGAATAGAGCAACGTTGCACATTTCAGGGGGCTCCATAAGGTACGGGGCCCCTGTTTTCGTGATCAGTGGGGGTCCCAGCAGTAGGACTTTCTATAACCGGAATACCCCTTTCAGAAGCAGATTTGGCTAACCTCTGGTACTCCATGCGCCAGACCCAAATTTACGCCAGCCAGGGCACAAATCTGAGGTGCATTATAATTTGTGACTTTTTAACCCCTCACTGAGGCCTAGGGGTGATTTATAAAACTGTCTAAAAGAAAAACTGAAAATGTTGCCCATAACAACTAATCACAGCGCAGCTTTCTTTTCATATTCTGCTTTTGAAAAATGAAAGCTGTGCTGTGATTGGTTGCTATGTCAGTTTTCCATAAATCTGCCTGGGGACATAGTAGAGCTTGAGAGGGTTCAATGGTGGATGACTAATGTAATAACTGGAATGGACAATAGGACTCAGAAAGATGATCAAAATTAGGGTTATTTCCAGGGGTCGAGTGGAGGGGGAACGGCGTTCCTGCACTTTTTTCATGGCAGGAACGCCGTTCCCTTTCAAGCCTCAAGCCAGGAGAACGCGGCTGAAATCAGGGGGTGAAGCGCACTGTGCAGGGCAGGCTAAGCGGCTTCACAGCTGTCTGTGCGGTGCTGCTGCTGTCTGTGACTCCTCTCATGGCGCCCCGCCCCCTACTGACCTCATCTCCTTCACTTCTTCTGTCGGCCTAATACGCTGCGAGTATGTTCAGTCACTTCGCAGCTGACACATAGGAGATCATTTAGAAGTTCATCATTAAGAAAAGTTTGTCCCTGGGATTCGAACTCACGACCTCTACACATCAGAGGCAAGGCATTTACCCTCACAGCCATGCATGCTGTCTAGGTAGGTGCTTAAAAAAAAATAAAAAAAAATATAAGACTTCTACTTATATCTAGTGTACTGATACCTAGTGTACAACCATACACATGACAGCTGCCCCAACACACCCAGCTCTGCTACATCCACACACAGTGGGCAAAGTTACCTACAGTAGAAGTCTTATATATTTTTTTTTAAGCAAATACCTAGACAGCATTCATGGCTGTGAGGGTAAATGCCTTGCCTCTGATGTGTAGGGGTCATGAGTTCGAATCCCATGACAAACTTTTCTAAAAGTGTTTTTTTTTTTTTTTTTAAATACCGGACGGTTACTTTACTGCCACGGGGGAGGCGGGCTATTGGCGCCATGATACTGGCACATGAAGGGGGTAGGAGAGAGGAACTTGATACTGGCACATTAGGGGACAGGGGGAGAGGATGGCACTGTGATATTGTGTTTTGATCACAATGTGTACATTTGGCTCAGTCCGCAGCTACACAAATTACAGCGTGCTAGATTTTCTGTGCTTTTTTTTTTTTTTTGGAGGGGGGGGGGGGTTGCAGTGGATCTTGGGTGAGTTCCCACACTTTTTTTCCCAGGACTTGACCTTTTTTAAAAACACCTCTGGGGGGGAGGGGTGGTCTGATAGCTAAACATAGTGGTTAACATAATTCAGGACATTTAAAGGGGTATTGCAGGAATTGAACATTCATGGTCTATTGTCGTGACAGTCCATCAATATATGATCGGTGGGGGTTCCACACCCCGCACCCTCTCCAATCAGCTGTATCAGAGTAGCTCCGCCCTTTATTTAGTGTATCAAGCTGGTTGAGTTGAATGGGATCAGCCAGGCATGGGATTCAGCCTGTTCCCTCCGGTTCTCCATATCCGATTGTTAAAATTGCAGCCGGATTGGAGAACCGTGTTACTGGCTGAGTCCTGATCCGATGATCTTGCGGCGGCAGCTGGAGATGAGCGCCTCCATTGTGGAAGCGCTCATCTCTCTACATTCATTTGTAACGCCGCCCTCAGGACAGCAATACAGATTAGCGCTGCAGAGGCGCTGGCTTTGTACTGTGCGGGACACAGGCCGGAAGAGGCCTGCATCGCTGCCAGCGTGGAGGTGTTAGTGTTTATTTTCAGTTTTTTGTCGCACATTGCTGGCACTAATAGAATATGCCTGTTCTTGTCCGCAATTGCGGACAAGAATAGGACATGTTCTATTTTGCAAAACACGTTGCGGACGTGTAAATGGAGCCTTAGGCTTTTTAAAAGTTGGGTGGTATGTGTGTGTAGTGTATATATGTGTGTATTTTTGTATGTGTACCATGTATATGGTGTATATGGTATATTTATATGTGTTGCATATACACTCACTAAAGAATTATTAGGAGCACCATACTAATACGGTGTTGGACTCCCTTTTGCCTTCAGAACTGCCTTAATTCTACGTGGCATTGATTCAACAAGGTGCTGATAGCATTCTTTAGAAATGTTGGCCCATATTGATAGGATAGCATCTTGCAGTTGATGGAGATTTGAGGGATGCACATCCAGGGCACGAAGCTCCCGTTCCACCACATCCCAAAGATGCTCTATTGGGTTGAGATCTGGTGACTGTGGGGGCCATTTTAGTACAGTGAACTCATTGTCATGTTCAAGAAACCAATTTGAAATGATCGAGCTTTGTGACATGGTGCATTATCCTGCTGGAAGTAGCCATCAGAGGTGGTCATGAAGGGATGGACATGGTCAGAAACAATGCTCAGGTAGCCCGTGGCATTTAAACGATGGCCAATTGGCACTAAGGGGCCTAAAGTGTGCCCAGAAAACATCCCCCACACCATTACACCACCACCACCAGCCTGCACAGTGGTAACATGGCATGATGGATACATGTTCTCATTCTGTTTACGCCAAATTCGGACTCTACCATTTGAATGTCTCAACAGAAATCGAGACTCATCAGACCAGGCAACATTTTTCCAGTCTTCAACAGTCCAATTTTGATGAGCTCGTGCAAATTGTAGCCTCTTTTTCCTATTTGTAGTGGAGATGAGTGGTACCCGGTGGGGTCTTCTGCTGTTGTAGCCCACCTTTCTTTCCCATTCTGACATTCAGTTTGGAGTTCAGGAGATTGTCTTGACCAGGACCACAACCCTACATGCATTGAAGCAACTGCCATGTGATTGGTTGACTAGATAATCGCATTAATGAGAAATAGAACAGGTGTTCCTAATAATTCTTTAGGTGAGTGTATATGGTGGATGTATATGGAAACATGTGTCATGACACCGCATGTCTGCCGTTGAGTAGGGAACCTGTTGTTAATAATTTGAATCCCACCCCTGGGTGCAGCATTGCGCAGTAGTTCTGGACTTCTGCCACTGGAAAGAAAAAAGAAGGGGGGTGAGCAAAGCAGGGAGGGGCGCCAAAGGATGCCTGGGTATTTTAAATGAACTGAGAGGTCAGGGATATACGTAAGTGGGTGTGCTTCACACCAAACAGCGGTCTGACAAGCAGACCGTAGTGTACAAAATACGTTTGGAAGGAGGAAAAGGTGGTGGCGCGCCAAGAAGAATTATCAAAGGTATAAATGCTATATAGGAACTGAATATATCAGATAGAGAGCTCCCGGTGAATTAGAGGTGAAATTTTGGGGTGTCAAACCCCCTTCATCAGGAGCAGAATATCATTCTGCTCCTGATGAAGGGGGTTTGACACCCCGAAACGCATTGAGCCTATTGAATAAAGAACTACCTTGTTGTATCCTGTGAGTCCACCGGCTCATCTGTTTGGAGGACACCAAGGAGTTAAAATCTACGTGCGAACTCGGCGAGGGAGGGTACGGCGACAAGTGTCTTATGCTTATCTTGCGCCCCCCTCCCTGGTGAAGTGAGTACTTATCGCAGTGTGTACACATGGACACACTTTGATTTTATTTGGCTAATCCATGTGAGATATTTTATTTATGAGATATTTCAATATATTGGTATATGTAACCCTAATTTTGAGAGTACTTTATAAAAGGTGTTTATTAATTGGCGAAAAATTGGTGCTTAATAACCGTCTATTTTCACAACACTGAGGCCTCTAATTCACCATCGGGAGCTCTCTATCTGATATATACAGTTCCTATATAGCATTTATACCTTTGATAATTCTTCTTGGCGCGCCACCACCTTTTTTTTTCCTCCTTCCAAACGTATTCTGGCACTGGAGCTAGTCTGAGACAGCTGACTGGGACTGATGGACAGCTTCTGATCAGATCCTGAGGATCAGCCATCAATATTCAAATCCTGGAATACCTCTTTAAGCCCTATTACTACCAAAACCCCGAAAATAGCCCAAACTGCCTACTTTGGAATAAATTTTTGCTCAAACTCTGTCCACTTTGCAATTTGCCCCATCCCGTTTCTGTTTCCTGGGACTATTAGTAACTATGGCTTTGTACAAATATACCACAGGTACAGATACACATGGAAGGAAAGAAGGTTTGTACACCAACATAGAAGAGGATTCTTTACGGTAAGAGCAGTGAGACTATGGAACTCTCTGCCTGAGAAGGTGGTGATGGTGAGTTCACTAAAAGAGCTCAAGAGGGGCCTGGATGTATTTCTGGAGTGCAATAATATTCCAGGTTATAGTTACTACAGGTTGTTGATCCAGGGAGTTATTCTGATTTCCGGATTGGCGTTTTTTTCCCCTAGGATAAGGAGAATTGGCTTCTTCTCAATTGAGGTTTTTTGCTGAACTGGATGGACTGTGTTAATAGAAGTCTGAGTAGTCCTTTCTACCTCCATATGTACCTCTTATTTTAAAACATGGCTGTCCTATGGAATTATTCTTCTGTTAGAACATCATCAGAACTGTATAGAGGTCTACAGATCATGTGAATGACCATTTTTGATCTTTCTTGTTATCAGTATACACACAGGAACTCTCATTAAAAATATGTAATAGGGTATTTGTGAATCCTCCCATAAGGAATAGACCCCAGTGACAAGCCATTGGCTGTAAAGTGAGCTCCAAATGGGGTTGTCTTCTGCTTGGCCTTATTGTGTCCGTGCATCATACAGACATATATGGCCAGCACCAGAGTTATCAACATGCTTGAAACAGTGTTTTATAATGTTGAAGCATTCAATTTCATTATGTTCATGCACAAAAACCTAATTCCAGTTTCCATTACTAAGTTTTGCAGTTACACCTATACTAGATGTTATCCAGAGAACCAAAGGTTAAACTAGTTTAAGGCACTGAAGTTCAGGAGCCAGCTGAGTACTTTGACCTTAACCACAATCGTGAGAAAAGTGGTCCAATATAGGATTAGTTCATGTCCTGAATATTGCTGGTACCAGATCATTACAGGTTTTGATATATTGTTCTACTGACTATAAATATCAAGCAACTTACCCATCACCTAGTCAGTCCAAAATAGATTCTATGGTCAATCTACACCAAATTCACCACTAACATAATAATGATCTCCTTTGACTTGAGGTTAATTGTCGTAAGTCTTAGTAGAACACATTTCACTTGGACCAATTTGGGGTCATTCATGTGGACATTTATATTTTGGGTACCTGGGTTTTGGCTCCAGTGAATGCACCCCTTGATAATGGGCATTGGTGTTACCATTCATCTGCAGCTGAATGGGGTGGGGGGCTCCAAGAGGCCCTGACGCAATCAGTTCCCAGCAGGAGGATCTTCAATTTGACAAGAGGTTGCCCAATTTTTTGTGCAATGAAAGCAAACTTCAGGTAGTTGCAGAACCAACTATTGGAGTTCACAACCTGAGAAGGCACAAGGGGAGCGTCTCTTCTCATTACTGAAGGGGTGCTGCTGGTTGTGAAGGACTGAGGACAGAAAGGATGCCCCTCCAAGATCATATTTGGTGCCTGAAGCTATAAAGAGACAACTCCTAAGGAGGAAGCTATTTAGGTAGCTGTCTGATAGTGTTTTGTGGGCACTATAAGGTGCTTAGGGCACCAGTGAAAGTCACTAAGCAGGACACCAGACAACCTAAGGCCAGTTCCTGGTAGCAGCATATCTTCGAATACGGTAAAGTTTCTGGCTGATGGATGATAGTGTCTTACATTAGAAGATTATTGATGATGTATTGATGGGAACATGGTGTCCAGAGGGATTACATCAATGCACGCTCATAAAATCCCATATCTCCAATGATTTCTCACATTAAACCTTCTCTACCCCCTTTATTCCTTTTTCCTCTATCATTTCCACACCGTGCTCCCCACCTCTGGCATCTCTTAACCTGCTTTCTCTCCCCAGTGCTCTTGGCTTGCTTATAATTAGCTGAGAGTGCTGAACCCATGGAGGTGGTGAGAGGTGCAGGAGATGCAATGTGAGCTTGGCCCGGCCATAAATCATGCCGAGAGGTGACAGTGTGTGCTAAAATATTGTGTTCAATAAAGAGATGAGCCTAACCCTCCGATGCCACCTGACCCTCACTAATTGACCTCAGCCTGAGACTGCGATTAATCATTGTGACACTGGAGGTGGGAGAGGGGCAGCAGAAATCCTTCTAAAATGTAAGAGGGGGAAGCTTATAAAATAGGAAATAATGTGGCACAAGAGTAACAATGGCGGTCAGCCAGCTAGTGTAAATCACAAGAATCCATCCAATACCAGAACATTTAGAGACAAAAGGATGGAAATTTGAGATACAGTAAGTCTAGGAATGAAGTACTTACTTCTTATTGTGACCTACCATATCAAGATGGTTTCCTGGTGTATAAAGCATTCATGATACCATATTACTAGGGGCATAGTTATAGGGGATGCAGTAGTAGCACCTGGCCCCGGTATCTGCTACATTAGAAGACACCTGTATTATTAGAGGAGCATGGTCGGTAGGGGAGCCTTGTTACCCAAGTACCTAAAATGATTCCACCATGAAGTGCCAATCCATAACATGTAGCCCATAATCTGGCATGAGCCCATGAGGCTCACAGATGGATTCTCCTCCTGGAAACATTTCTTCTAGGAAAGAATGCAGTGCCACATGGAGGCACCATACAGCAGCAAAGACTCTGTATGAGATAGGCATAGAAATAATGGTTGGTATGTTAGTAGGTATTAGCCATCAATAAGTGATGGGTGGTGGTCCAAATGGTGGTATTACCTCTGATCACGAGAAATAAGAGGTGGAGCACTCAGTCCTTTCGGATTCTAGCAGACTTTAATTCGTGCTAATGTAGAAAGCCCCTTTATGGAAACCTTTGGTAGAGGAATGTGTCTCCTGCCCGTTATACTCCTATGACTGTATGGAACCATTCTGTTAAAAAATTCATGCATGTACCCACGCGATTGACAAACACGATGGCATCTCCAAATCTCCAGAGAAGCAAGGATATCATTCGCTGTCCATCACAGAGCTTCTTGCTAAGCAACCAATGTATCTCAGATGCAACCAAGAAGGTATATTACTTGCAAGAATTAGCTCATTGCGGATGCACTGCCAGCCATGTATGCCCGCCATGTGGCAGATCAACATACTGTATTTTTCCTATTGACGGCAGTTTCATTGCTAAATACTGAAACGGGTGATGTACAGATGACATCAATCAAATCAAGACGTCTTAGGAGTTACCTCCACACAGGACATACATTGTGCTGAAAAAACTGCTGCAAATTTTGCAAATATACGGCAAAATCCACCACAAGAACCGCATGAGTGCAATGCAGATTTGTCACAGATTTTGATGCAGATTCGCTCAGGTTTCACCCCATTTCATAAAGGGAGAAACCCATGGTGAAAATCCGCAGCCCAGGTTTTTCAGTTTTAGGTTCTCCCCGCTTTTTTTTACGCAGAGTGTGGATGTTAGTTTTCTACATGTAATTCCGCAGAGAAAAATCTGCAGCGGATCCATCCTCTGTGACTGTATGCTAGAGTCCTAGGGTGACCACTTTCATAACCCCCAAAAGGAGGGCACCATACCTGGGACGTCAGGTGACACAGAATGGAAACCAAAATCTATACACCAGAGTCAAAAGACATTACAGCGAGGAGCTATAAGATGAGAGAACTAAAACTCCCAGCATGTCCAGGCCATTATTATGGGATTCAGAGGCCAATTCAGAGAGGGAGTATAAGAGGAGAGGACTACAACTTCTCAGGCTCACTACTTCTTCACTGCTGAGTTCCACCCCCGCCTGCACTGATCACAGGGACATCATCACAGGTCCTTGCCACTTCTCCTCTCCACTGCTGAGCTCAGGTCCCTCCTGTACTATTCAGATGATGGTGACATCATCACACGTCTTTAACACTGATTATCTCCACTGCTGAGCTCTGTGCCCTCCTTCACTGATCACATGATGGTGACATCATCACAGGTCCGTACCACATCTCGCCTCCACTGATTAGCTCTGGTCCCTCCTGCACCGATGACATGATGACATCATCACAGGTCCTTACCACTTCTCCTCTCCACTGCTGAGCTCCGGCCCCTCCTGCACTGATCACATGATGATGGTGACATCATCACAGGTCGGTAGCACATTTTGTCTCCAATGCTTAGTTTTGGGCCCTCCTGCATCCCGATTACACAATCATGACATCATCACAGGTCCTTACCACTTCTCCTCTCCACTGCTGAGCTCCGGCTTATCCTTCACTGATCACATGACGGTGACATCATCACAGGTCCTTCGGCTTTTGCACTGTAGCGCCCCTGGCCCCTTGAAAATCTTGGACATTTTTCAGGTCCCTATAGCAAGACCATGTTCACACTGAGGATTGTGTACATGGATTTTGTTGCATTTTTCTGTGGTGGAAAAAGCAATGGGAGATCCACGCTGTAGTTCATGTGGAGCGCTTTTTTTCTACATGCTTGTTTATAATCAGCCTTGTATCAATAGCAGCCCTAAAAGCCACATATAAATCCGCACAAAAAATCTACAGCAAAAACAGCTTGAAATTGAAAAAATGTGGCATTTTATTGTAAATTTTCTGCCTAAATTGTGCCAATACAATGGTGGGAACATCCCCTATGTTTGCGGCTGTGATGTGGTCACATTATGGCCACAGGACCCACCTGACCCGTGGTTCACGAGAACTGAACCTGGAGATCACCGGGCATTAGATATAACCCAGCACTGTGTGATCCTGTCCGATTATCTACAGTCAGTACATCCTAGAACATCCAGTAAACAGGTATATTTCTATACTGTATGTGGCGTTTTAGGGCATCTGTCCTCCACCCCATGGGACGCCTTCCTCCGCACATATTCCAGGTGTGCTCTGCCTGCCATCTGTCCACATTTATCACATGGCACTTTCCAGCACAAAAAGAAAAATCACTGCGGCACAGACACTGGGATATGGTGGAGTGAGTGCGGCTCCATAGGACAAGTGTCATCTCACATCATCGTCAGAGGAGATGACAATATGTCCTCTATCTGCCTTGTATTGTGATACAATATTGCATATTTCTTTGCTATTTACTCTATAGAAACCAATGTGTCCATCTTAATAACATGACCAATACAAGTGTAACTAACAAGCCTTATAGAAATTAGACTACAAAGGAGGATAGAAAAATGTGGCACTTTGGCTATGGGTAGAAGGGCATTTTCTATGGAGGAGTAGGAAGTTGGATCCATTCATTCCATGGCTTGTCCTCCTCCTTCAGTTTGCTGCCTAGTCTTGTAGCCAAATACCCTGGACAAAGCAAAATTGCTTATTGGTTCCCCCACTGGCACCCATGTCCTGCCTCACCTCATGGCGTAACCACCACGGTAGCAGGGACAGCAGCTGTTATGGAGCCCAATAACTCCACCCTGTGGACAATGGAAGAAGACATTTATTTTTTAATTATTTCTGTACATTACCAGGCAAAGTTTAGGTACGGTTTATTAACATTTTATTTTGGGATTTTTTCCTGCAGATTGTCCACCCTTATAAGTGACCTTCCCACAAGAATAACATAATCCACCAGTTTTATAATCGGGCACTTAATTTCCAGATTACAGACATTGGAATAGCAGAATATGGACAGAATGATGGCAGAAGGCTTCTTATAATCTCCAGCACATGGCACACGATGAAGCCAAAGATAAATGACATGGGGTCAGCTATTTTTATCTAAAAACAGATTCTTTTAGCGAGGCGGCTCGGTCCCATGTGTATCCGCTGTAGTGCTTGCGTCCCTCAGGACTCCTGGTCACAGGGGACTCAGGAGAAGTAGACGCTCATCTTTCCTATTATCTGCATTGTCACTTACTGTTTGTAATAAGGAATGGTGGGGGGGGGGGGGGAATAAAAACCAAATATACACGGGGTCACATCAGAAAGCTTTGAGATCCTGCAAAAGGAAGTCGCCCACTAACAAACCCTGGGCAAAGTCCTTATCATGGGAGATCTCAAAGCCAGAACAGGCAGGGAAAGAGACTACCTGACCACAGATGGAAACATCTATATACAGTGGAGGAAATAATTATTTGACCCCTCACTGATTTTGTAAGTTTGTCCAATGACAAAGAAATGAAAAGTCTCAGAACAGTATCATTTCAATGGTAGGTTTATTGTAACAGTGGCAGATAGCACATCAAAAGGAAAATTGAAAAAATAACTTTAAATAAAAGATAGCAACTGATTTGCATTTCATTGAGTGAAATAAGTATTTGAACCCTCTAACAAAAAAAGACTTAATACTTGGTGGAAAAACCCTTGTTTGCAAGCACAGAGGTCAAACGTTTCTTGTAATTGATGACCAAGTTTGCGCACATTTTAGGAGGAATGTTGGTCCACTCCTCTTTGCAGATCATCTCTAAATCCCTAAGGTTTCGAGGCTGTCTCTGTGCAACTCTGAGCTTGAGCTCCCTCCATAGGTTTTCGATTGGATTAAGGTCCGGAGACTGACTAGGCCACTCCATGACCTTAATGTGCTTCTTCTTGAGCCACTCCTTTGTTGCCTTTGCTGTATGTTTTGGGTCATTGTCGTGCTGGAACACCCATCCACGACCCATTTTCAGTTTCCTGGCAGAGGGAAGGAGGTTGTCGCTCAGGATTTCACGATACATGGCTCCGTCCATTTTCCCGTTTATGCGAATAAGTTGTCCTGTGCCCTTAGCAGAAAAACACCCCCAAAGCAAAATGTTTCCACCCCATGCTTGACGGTGGGGACGGTGTTTTGGGGGTCATAGGCAGCATTTTTCTTCCTCCAAACACAGCGAGTTGAGTTAATGCCAAAGAGCTCTATTTTGGTCTCATCAGACCACAGCACCTTCTCCCAGTCACTCTCTGAATCATTCAGGTGTTCATTGGCAAACTTCAGACGGGCCTGCACATGTGCCTTCCTGAGCAGGGGGACCTTGCGAGCCCTGCAGGATTTTAATCCATTGCGGTGTAATGTGTTTCCAATGGTTTTCTTGGTGACTGTGGTCCCTGCTAATTTGAGGTCATTAACTAACTCCTCCCGTGTAGTTCTAGGATGCTTTTTCACCTTTCTCAGAACCATTGACACCCCACGAGGTGAGATCTTGCGTGGAGCCCCAGAGCGAGGTCGATTGATGGTCATTTTGTGCTCCTTCCAATTTCGAACAGTTGTCACCTTCTCTCCCAGCTTCTTGCTAATGGTTTTGTAGCCCATTCCAGCCTTGTGCAGGTCTACAATTTTGTCTCTGACATCCTTGGACAGCTCTTTGGTCTTTCCCATGTTGGAGAGTTTGGAGTCTGCTTGATTGATTGATTCTGTGGACAGGTGTCTTTTATACAGGTGACTAGTTAAGACAGGTGTCCTTAATGAGGGTGACTAATTGAGTAGAAGTGTCTAACCACTCTGTGGGAGCCAGAACTCTTAATGGTTGGTAGGGGTTCAAATACTTATTTCACTCAATGAAATTCAAATCAGTTGCTATCTTTTATTTAAAGTTATTTTTTCGATTTTCCTTTTGATGTGCTATCTGCCACTGTTACAATAAACCTACCATTGAAATGATACTGTTCTGAGACTTTTCATTTCTTTGTCATTGGACAAACTTACAAAATCAGTGAGGGGTCAAATAATTATTTCCGCCACTGTATATGGAGCACAGACCGACAGCGACAGCTCAGTACATACAGAGAGGAACAGTTACGACACCACGATAAATAAAAGTGTCAAAAAATGATTGACTCTTTGCCGAAGCCTAGGACTCCACATCCTGAACGGTCCCACCCAGGGTGACTCTCTAGGAAGGACTACATTAAACTCCCATGTGGGTAGCAGCGTAGTGGACTACGCCATCACAGACATAGAACCCGCAAACATTGGGGCCTTCATATTCAGCCCACAATCGCACTTGTCTGATCACAACCAAATATCCCTATATATTAAGTCCACAAACAAACCACCAGGACAAATACCTCAGAAGGCCGGGCTCTTCACACGACCTCAATCTTATAAGTGGTCCAAGACATCAGCTTAGAAATATAAAGAGGTGCACAATAAACCAGAAATCCAAGGGATGCTCTACTACTTCAACGACAAGGTGTTAGATAAACCCAGAAGGAGTCAATCAAGCGGCAAGAGATCTTAATAATATATTTTACATCATGGCTGACCCTGAAAAACTATAGCCACCTGAAGCAAAAAAAAGATAACCCCAACACTTGGTTTGATGAGGAGTGCAGAGCTGTACGGAAGACCTTAAGATCTGCCTCAAATAAAAAGCATAGAGATCCCAACACCAACCTGTGGGGAGTCTAGAACACAACACAGAGGCAAGATAAAACCCTTCTCAGAAGGAAAAAGCAAGAATATACCTCAACCAAAATTACAAAGCTTCAAGATACCCTCCAAGATAACTCCTTCTGGGAACTATGGAACCACCTGGGCACAAATGGGAAGAAAAACAACCATCATATTCAGAACGGCAACATCTGGCTCCAGTATTTCAGAGACCTCTACAGAGAAATCCTAAAAGAAGAACGTAACCCAGACCAAGAACAAATGAGGCTAAAACTGAAGAGCATGGAAGAGATACTTAAAGATTTCCAAAACCCGCTAGACTCACCCATAACACTGCAGGAGATATCAGAGAGAATATCAACCATAAGAGGTAAGAAAGCCAGCGGCACAAATGGCATCCCACCCAAAATGATTAAAGAGGACCTTTCACTACTGTATAAACTAAAAACTAACTAGATCAGTGGGCAGAGCGGCGCCCAGGGGTCCCCCTGCACTTACTAGTATGCCTGGGCGCCGCTCCGTTCACCCGGTATAGGCTCCGGTGTCTGCGCTCCCTTTGACTGATTTCTTGTAGGAGGCGTGTCCCTTGCTGCACTGCTGGCCAATCGCAGCGCACAGCTCATAGCCAGGCTATGAGCTGTGCGCTGCGATTGGCCAGTGCTGCAGCAAGGGACACGCCTCCTACAAAAAATCAGTCTGAGGGAGAGTTTATTACCCAGCATGCAGGATGTAGGTGCGTTCCACAGTGGAACGCACAGCGAAATTGGGGCCCCAGTATTATAATCTGAGGGGGCAGACCCCTGACTGGAATAAGGATCCTTATGGCTAAACACTATGTTATAATAAATATAACCATTAAATCCCTGCATTATAACAAGATTCAATTAGAGCTTCCCATCAACTCACTTCCTGTTCCGGCCCCGGAGGTCATGTGACCAGGAAGTTACTGCCCACAATGAGATGCCACATGGAATCAACCAAATGAATGATGTGCAACATCCCTATTTAAATGTGAGTCTTTTCAGTGTTATGTTATGCTTATATTTGTGCTCTTGATAAAGGGGACTTAGTTGTAATCCCAGAAACGCGTCAAGCTTTTTATTGGAATAAAACAAGCATCCTTGGTTTGAAGCCCTCAAAATTCTTTACCATCACGCGGACGGGGTGTGTATCCATCTTACAGGCGACCTCGGTGATGGAGGTAAGGAGGACAGGTGTCTTGAGTTTATCCTGTTCATCCTCCTCCCTGGTGAAGTAAGTCCCTTGACTAAACTTATTTCTGATTATAATACCATTTCATTATGGTTCTGTCATATCTTTCTTTATAGCTCTATTATAAACATCAATAGACACGCCATTTGAGCAGTGGTAGGCAACCTGTATATGGTGGTATATACATATATTTCTCTATTGCCACCCTCACAACACCGGTCACATGTAATTGGCGCCCCACTATATTGTTATATCACCAACTGAGAAAGGTCTCCAAGACCAGCTAGTCATTCTGGAGAAATTCAGCACCCTTCCCATCAATTTAAAAAAGACCAACACTATGGTGTCCCAGAGAAGGAAAACAAAGTCAGCCAGGCCCCCTACCTTCATGCTACACAACTGCCCTCTTACAGCCACCAACAGGTACACCTACCTGGGCCTGATAATTGACCAAACTGGGAGCTTCAAATCAGCCATTGAGGAGCTGAAAGACAAAGCATGCAAGACCTTCTACATCAGAAAACAACTGTACCACCTCAAAGCACCCATGAGAGTCTGGCTTGAAATCTTTGACTCCATCATTGCATCAATCCTCCTGTATGGCAGTGAAGTCTGGGGCCCTCACACGTACCCTGACTGGTCATGATAGGATTCCAGCCCAACAGAAATATTCCACCTGGAATTCTGTAAGCATCTCCTCCAGGTCCATCGGAGCACCTCTAACCTCTAAGTGCCTGTCGAGGGGAGCTGGGCAGATTCCCTCTACACTTTACAATCCAGAAGAGGGCGCTGTCCTTCTGGGGCCATCTACATGGTAGTAGTGAAGGATCCCATCACCATAAAGCCTTGCTACACCAAGGAATCCCAGGCAAGGCAAAGCCCCAAAATCAACTTACTGAAACCCAGCCCGACCAGAAAATCACCCCACACCTCCTCACAAAAGCCGGTATCAGGAACACAGTAAACAAGAGATAAGAGGAATACGTCAGTGAATGGAGGAAGGAGTTGAGAGCATCCCAGAAGCTGACGGTGTACCAGAGCCTGCAGAGAGACTTCAAACCGGCCACATATTTGTAGAAACTAGGGAACCCCAGAGACCGGAAAATCCTGAGCTGCTACAGACTGAGCGCCCACAGCCTGGCCGTCGAATCCGGACGGCATCGACAGAGCTACATGCCTAGAGAAAGCAGACTGTGCCAGCAGTGCCACCTGGAGGCGGTGGAGGATGAGGCCCACTTCCTGATATACTGTCCCAAATACTCAGCAGTGAGGGACATCCACTTTAAGAGACTCTCTGATCTACTCCCAGACTTCAGCTCCATGGAGGAGGAAGACAAGCTGCCCATCCTGCTGGGAGAGAAAGAGAACACTGTGGACATAACAGCACAATATATCAGTGCCTGCCACAGACTGAGAGGAGCCTGATATGCCACGGACTCCTATACACCGACCCCGGGTGTGTCCCCATTTCTCAACCCCCTATTTCCCACATGCTTTGGCAATACTAATGTATAATTTTAGACTGGCCAATAAAGCTTGATTGATTGATTGATAGGAGATAGATATTAGGAGATAGATAGATAGATATTACATAGATAGATAACGCATTGATGCGTTCCTGTACTAAGAAACAAAAACTACTGAAAAGTACCCGTTAAGTAACAGTATAAATCACTGTGTGAGTATAACCACATACAGTGACCACCCGCAGGATGCATTGGTCCCAGTCATGGACTTAGCTGATGGATGCAGACATCACTGCAGAATACTGAGGGTCATCCAATCATCCTCCATATAGTAACCTTTTGTATGCCGTAGGTGTGTGCCTTGACTCTGAGAGCCAGCCTCACATGAACGCCGAGCGCTCAGCGGTGCATGCACAGGTTAACTCCAAGAACAAGTTTTCTCAGTTTTAAGAGCAGACGCCTGGCCTGTGACCTAAATGTCACCGTGAGTGACATTGTACTGCCATTGTGTCACTGTGCTCAGGGAGCACCCCCTGCACTAAGCTAATCACACACCCTGCTCCAAGGATTCAGGGGACACAGACTCACTAATCAGCCAGCTAATGAACTGGGGGGTCCCAAGAGCTCTCTCACATCTGCAAGGGACAGAGGGCACGAGACCTCAGCACTCTCTCCATAGGAAATTGCTATTGAGGAAATGTCTGCCCTAGGTATGCTGAAGAAATCTCGCATTCCCTGAGTTAGACGTCTTTGCACACACCAGGAGTATGGCCCAGGCCTTCACAATGTTTGAGACATGATTTCATATTTTTTCTTATTTTAATGTTTTATAGCCCTATATAGAAAGTGTATTCATTCTGCAAGAAACACCTATACCCTCCATGTTTAGTATTGCTGGGAAGCCAGATGACCTACTCTGCGGGGGCCGGAGGAGGAGGATCAATACGTCCCCAAGGGATCTTCTGTTCTCCTTCCATTTCATGTAAATTTTCAGTTTTCTGTACTTGTACCCCCATTTTATTCCTTTCACGTCTTCTCCTTTCTTCATTTCCATCTTCTAGCTTCTTTGCCCTTCCTTCCTTCTCAGCTATCCTCTACTCACTTCTTACTGTTTTGAAGGACATCTTTATTGGTGCTGTCAATTCGTAATAGATATATTTATATACTCATCACCAAAACAAAGTGTCCGATTAAAGGGTTCATGGCCCGAAACGCGTCATAAAGAAATCAATAAAGAAATTCTTCTAAATCTACCCTTTGTTACAGTCACATACTGGAATGTGGATTCTCTCAGTGTCAGACTGAGGGTCCTTGGACCTACTAGAGGAATTCATTTTAGGAGCCTAATTCCCCATATCAACAATAAAGTGTGACTTCAAAGGCAACTCCAAATGTTTTTTTTTTCTCTCCTGGACCTTTGGGGCACACTATGGTATCAGAGTCTGGACCCACCGGAGGATCTTCTAGTGGGCCAGTCCAAAACTGGATCCACTCTTCACCTCAGTGGGAGTAGGTCTGTCCACTACATAATGGACAAAGGTGTGTAGTTCTGGTGGAGCTCCTTCAGAACATCTTATTGACGTTGGACCCCCACCAATCAGATATTGAGGACCTCTTTTGCCAAATATGAAAAGACCAGTATTGTAAATGGAACATGGTAGTTGGTTACAGATTTTTGCACTGGGGCCTAATAGCTTCAAGTTACCCTTCAGATTTTGGCCACAACACTTAGACACAGGGACAATGATGACCCCCTTGGAGTCACAACATCTATAACAACAATTCCTATAGATTTCATGTCAATAAATTTAGTATTCTTGCTTTAAAAGAAGGGAATAGACGGACGACTAACCTCCTAGGCCGGGCTCTTGCGTCTCGTCATTTACATACGTGATGCTAATTGTCATCCCGGTTTCCATCTGGACTTTTTTTCTTCACAGTGTCTGTAGGTTAATTAGAGGCGGCCGATAGTTTTACAGAGGTGGATGGAAGTGAGAGGAAGCTGTTTGTGTGAAGAGAAATATTATGCAAATAAGATATTAAGAATTAATTATCGGGGCTCGGTGTGTGTGCTGGATCTCAATTATTCACAATGTGCTATATACGGCATGACAGTAATATATGGGAAATATCCGCGTCTCACCACTGTATACTGGTATAGTTAATGTACGGATGGAGGTGAAGGGAAACTGGACCCTAAAGCTTCAGTTCGCCGTAGATGGCTGGCATGGAAATATTTGCTCAGCCAGGTGCCATGCTAAGTGTGTGCGTTCAATGGGAGCAGGAGAATTACACCTTGCTGCAAGACACGTCTGATGGCGGCCTGCAGGGGCAGAGGACCAGGCATGCTGAAAATCCAAAATGCTCAATCCTTCTATCCCCGTCCCTGTCTTTGCGTGAGAGTAAAGACGCCCCCATACACATAAGACCAGCTTGGAAAAGGAAGGACAACAGTAGCGGCACCGTGGTAAATTTTCTTTACACTAAGCCACACCTATTACTCCACCCAATGCCTGCCTATACACGCCCAATCCCGCCTAGCCCCCCCCATGCCCCCATAAAGTAGTTATTCCACCTTAGTGCCCCACACAGTAGAATACCCTCATATTACCCCCACACAGTAGAATACCCTCATATTGCCCCCACACAGTAGAATACCCTCATATTGCCCCCACACAGTAGAATACCCTCATATTGCCCCCACACAGTAGAATACCCTCATATTGCCCCCACACAGTAGAATACCCTCATATTGCCCCCACACAGTAGAATACCCTCATATTGCCCCCACACAGTAGATTACCCTCATATTGCCCCCACACAGTGCAATACCTTCATATTGCCCCCTGTCATGGTCTTACCTTCTTGCCGTTCTCCTTCGTTTGACATGTGCTGGCGGCCATCTTGGTTTCTGGGTTTCTTGTAGCCTCCCACCCTGCGGCTTCTCCTTCCCACTGGTAGGAGCTGGATGCCTAGCTCATATATATAGGAGGTCTGTGGCTTCAGTTCCTTGCTTGGTCCTCCTGTGTTCACATGCTTCTAAGACTGCTGCTGCTTCTGGTTCCTGATCCTGGCCTCGTCTGACTACCCCGCTGGTTCCTGATCCTGGCTTCGTCTGACTACCCCGCTGGTTCCTGATCCTGGCTTCGTCTGACTACCCTGCTGGTTCCTGATCCAGGCTTCGTCTGACTACCCCTCTGGTTCCTGACCTCTGGCTACGCAAGACCCTGCTTCGGTTTAGCCATCCGTTTGGACTTTTGCTTCCAGCTTGATTTTCAATAAAGCCTTCTTATTTCCACTTATCTCTTGTTGTACGTCTGGTTCATGGTTCCATGACATTAGGACCAAGCCATGAATTCTGACGGTACAGGGCCATCCTCGCTACCTACGCTGGTTGCCAGACTTGATCAGCAGGATCACCTGTTGGGTCGGTTCGCTGTGGCGTTGCAAACCCTGCTTGAACGCACGGCTCATTTCGCTTCCGTTGCCGATGGGTCGGTTGTCGCTCCTGGGCCCGCTCCTACTGCCGCTCCGGTTGTTGCGCCAGAGTCTACCCTGACACCTGTTGCTGCGCCTGCGGTGTCTCGGGGTATGACCGGTTCTGCCCCCCTTCCACAGCGCTTTGGGGGAGAGCCAACTCAGTGCCGAGGTTTCCTTAACCAGGTGGGCATTTATTTCGAGTTGCTGCCACATGCCTTTCCTACTGAGAGATCAAAGGTGGGCTTCTTGATCTCGCTGCTCTCGGACAAGGCCTTGGTCTGGGCCAGCCCTTTATGGGAGAACAACAATCCGGTGGTTGCCGAGTTTTCCGGTTTTGTTGCTTCTCTTCGGAAGGTATTCGATGTGCCGGCTCGTGCTGCCTCTGCTGCGAAGCTCCTTATGTCCATCAGACAGGGTTCACGATCCGTAGCTGAATACGCCATTGAGTTTCGTACCCTGGCAGCAGAGGTGGGCTGGAATAATGAGGCTCTGGTCGCTGCTTTCTCTCATGGTCTCTCGGATGCCTTGAAGGATGAGGTTGCAGCTAAGGACCTACCAGTGGAGCTCGAGTCTCTTATTTCTTTCCTGATTTTGATTGACACCAGACTCAGGGAGAGACCTTCCTTTAAGGAGAGCCTGCGGAGGTCTTCTAACAGATTGGCGCCTACGTTTGCTGTCCCACCCGTGCCTCCCTCTCCTCCCACGCCTCCTGGGGATGACTTGTCTGGGGGTGAACCCATGCAGCTGGGGTTTGCTCGCCTGTCCGAGGGGGAGAGGGTACTCCGGAGACGCGAGGGCCGATGCATGTACTGTGGTCTCGGTGGGCATTTTCGGTTGGCATGTCCGAACCGTCCGGGAAACGCTCGCACCTGAGATCCTGTCGGGGGCAGATCTTGGGTGGAGTCTCCTCGTCCCCGGTTTCCCGTGTTGACAAACCACTGATCACTGTTGTCCTCTCCTGGGTCGGGGGCTCGGTGACGACCCAGGCGTTGGTGGACTCTGGTGCTGGTGGTTTGTTCATTGATAGTGTGTTCGCTGCCGCCAATTCCATTCCTCTGCAGCCTCGAGGTTTCCCACTGGCTCTTGAGGCGATAGACGGCAGACCCCTTCTGCCGCCACACGTGACTCATGAGACCCTTCCAGTGGGGATAGCCATTGGTGCCGTTCACAGAGAGTCGGTCTGTCTCCAGGTTATTTCGTCTCCACACTACTCGGTGGTCTTGGGGTACCCCTGGCTCCAGAAGCATAATCCGACTTTCGATTGGAGATCGGCCGAGATCCTCTCGTGGTCACCGCAGTGTGGGGCTAGTTGCATCCATGGGCCTGTCAAGTTGCTGTGTACTTCCTCGGACTCTCTGTTGCCTCCTGAATACGAAGAGTACCGGGATGTATTCGATAAGGTGCGCGCGGTTGCCCTACCTCCGCACCGCCCATACGATTGTGCCATAGAGTTACAATCTGGTGCCGTTCCTCCTCGTGGCAAAGTCTATCCACTGTCGGTAGCGGAGAATGAGGCCATGGAGGAGTACGTGAGGGAGGCGCTTTCACGCGGACACATTCGCAAATCCTCGTCCCGGCAGGGGCTGGATTTTTCTTTGTGAAAAAGAAGGGCGGTGAGTTGAGGCCTTGCATCGATTACAGGGGTCTCAATCGCATCACGATCAAGAACGCTTACCCGATACCCTTGATTTCCGAGCTGTTCGATCGCCTCAAAGGGGCCACGGTCTTTACCAAACTCGACCTGAGGGCGGCATATAACCTGGTAAGGATCAAGGCGGGCGATGAGTGGAAGACCGCGTTAACACCAGGACCGGTCATTATGAATCCTTGGTTATGCCCTTTGGGTTGTGCAATGCGCCCGCAGTCTTCCAGGAATTCATCAACGATGTTTTCCGTGACCTGTTGCAGCAGTGTGTGGTGGTCTATTTGGATGACATCTTGGTATATTCTGAATCCATGGAGGCCCACATTATGGATGTCAGACGAGTGTTGCAACGGTTACGAGAGAACAGGCTGTTCGGTAAGCTTGAGAAATGCGAATTTCACCGATCCCAGGTAACCTTCTTAGGTTACATCATTTCCGCTGAGGGGTTCTCCATGGATCCTGAGAAGGTTTCGGCTGTCTTACAGTGGCCCCAGCCCAGTGGTCTCCGTGCCCTGCAGCGCTTTTTGGGCTTTGCCAATTATTATCGGAAGTTCATCAGGGACTTTTCTATGCTAGCCAAGCCTCTCACGGATCTGACCAGGAAGGGCAGTAATTTCCAGGTCTGGCCGCTCGAGGCCATCCGAGCTTTTGAGGCTCTAAAGTCCGCCTTTGTGTCGGCTCCGATTCTGTCGCATCCCAACCCTGGGTTGCCCTTTGTCCTCGAGGTGGACGCGTCTGAGACGGGAGTAGGCGCCCTTCTGTCTCAGCGTAGAACACCAGAGGGTCCTCTGCTTCCTTGTGGGTTTTACTCCCGGAAACTGTCTTCCGCGGAGTGCAACTATCAGATTGGTGACAGGGAGTTATTGGCCATCGTGCAGGCCCTTAAAGAATGGAGGCACTTGCTCGAGGGTTCGGTGGTTCCGGTTCTCATCCTGACGGACCACAAGAATCTGACCTACCTTTCTGAGGCCAAGAGATTGACACCACGTCAGGCCAGATGGGCTCTGTTCTTGTCACGTTTTAATTACGTGGTCTCCTACCTACCCGGTTCCAAGAACATCAGAGCGGATGCCTTATCACGGCAGTACTCCGAGCTGTCCGGGGAGGAGTCGATTCCGACTTCGGTCATACCTCCGAATCAGATCCTGGCCGCCATTCGCACCAGCCTGACCTCTCCCCTGGGTGAGCAGATTTTGGCGGCTCAATCTGGTGCTCCCTCTGGGAGACCCAACGGCAGATGTTTTGTGCCTGAGGAGTTGCGCACTCGGTTGTTGCGAACCTACCATAACTCCAAGGCCGCGGGGCATCCTGGAAAGAATCAGCTGTCCTGGGCTGTTTCACGTCTGTTCTGGTGGCCTTCTCTACGTTCCGACATCGCCGCATATGTAGCGGCATGCTCCATTTGTGCCCAGAGTAAGTCCCCTCGGCACCTTCCGTTGGGCCTTTTGCAACCCATAGCCACCGGGGAGCGCCCATGGTCACACCTGGGGATGGATTTCATTGTGGACCTCCCTGCATCCCGAGGCCATACGGTCATTCTCATGATTGTGGATCGGTTTTCCAAAATGTGCCACTGTGTTCCTCTCAAGAAGTTACCCTCTGCACAAGAGTTGGCCACGATTTTCGCCAGGGAGGTCTTCCGGTTGCACGGTTTGCCCAAGGAGATTGTGTCGGATCGGGGGAGTCAGTTTGTGTCCAGGTTCTGGCGCGCCTTTTGTTCCCAGTTGGGGATTCATCTCTCTTTCTCCTCGGCCTACCACCCTCAGTCCAATGGGGCCGCAGAACGATCCAATCAGGCCTTGGAGCAATTCCTTCGTTGCTATGTCTCCGATCACCAAGACAATTGGGTTGACCTCCTGCCTTGGGCTGAGTTTGCCAGGAACACGGCGGTGAACTCTTCCTCTGGGACGTCTCCCTTCATGGCCAATTATGGGTTCCAACCTGCCGTGTTACCGGAGGTATTCTCTCCCCAGGATATTCCGGCTGTGGAGGATCACCTTTCCGTCCTACGTGCTTCTTGGGTACAGATCCAGAGGTCCCTTGAGGTCTCTGCGCAGCGCCAGAGACTCCAGGCTGATCGCAGACGAGCGCCCGCTCCTTCCTACCAGGTCGGAGACCGTGTATGGTTGTCCACCCGCAACCTCAACCTTCGAGTGCCCACTCCCAAGCTGGCGCCTCGCTTTGTTGGTCCCTTCCGAGTGCTTCGCAGGGTAAACCCGGTAGCCTATGCCCTTGCGCTTCCTCCTGGCATGCGGATCTCTAACGTGTTTCATGTCTCCCTGTTGAAGCCATTGGTGTGTAATCGTTTCACTTCCTCGGTTCCTCGGCCTCGTCTGGTCCAAGTGGGCAATCGTGAGGAGTATGAGGTGAGCAATATCCTGGACTCACGCCTGGTCCGCGGTCGGTTGCAGTTTTTGGTCCATTGGCGTGGTTATGGTCCAGAGGAGCGTTCCTGGGTTCCCTCCGCAGATGTCCATGCTCCTGCTTTGCTCCGAGCCTTCCACGCACGCTTCCCTCAGAAACCGTTCCTTACTCCGCGGAGGAGGGGCCCTTGAGGGGGAGGTACTGTCATGGTCTTACCTTCTTGCCGTTCTCCTTCGTTTGACATGTGCTGGCGGCCATCTTGGTTTCTGGGTTTCTTGTAGCCTCCCACCCTGCGGCTTCTCCTTCCCACTGGGAGGAGCTGGATGCCTAGCTCATATATATAGGAGGTCTGTGGCTTCAGTTCCTTGCTTGGTCCTCCTGTGTTCACATGCTTCTAAGACTGCTGCTGCTTCTGGTTCCTGATCCTGGCCTCGTCTGACTACCCCGCTGGTTCCTGATCCTGGCTTCGTCTGACTACCCCGCTGGTTCCTGATCCTGGCTTCGTCTGACTACCCTGCTGGTTCCTGATCCAGGCTTCGTCTGACTACCCCTCTGGTTCCTGACCTCTGGCTACGCAAGACCCTGCTTCGGTTTAGCCATCCGTTTGGACTTTTGCTTACAGCTTGATTTTCAATAAAGCCTTCTTATTTCCACTTATCTCTTGTTGTACGTCTGGTTCATGGTTCCATGACACCCCCACACAGTAGAACACCCTCATAGTGCCCCCACACATTATTATTTATTTGAAAACGCTGTTCATTCCATGGCGCTGTACTTCAAGAGGGGGTTACACATACATAATATAAAAAATACAAGTACTATAAACGGAAAACAGGCTGGTATGAAGGGGGTATTGCACTGTATTATCTTTGTCAGGTTAATGCTAACACATTTCCTATAAGACCCTCTGGCAAGGTCTAACAGGTGTACAAAGATGGCAGACAAGGGTCCTCAGGATGCCATGAGAACCTACCAGCATCCCACAATTGTGTTGTGGGGTGCTGATGGGGTGACAGGGGGAGTATCCTTCCTTAAATGCTGCAATCCCTATTGACCTTGGAACTGAAGCAGTTCAATGGCTAAAATTGAAGTGAACTCCATCCCTGATCCTCGTAGATGGGTGTCAGCTGTATGTTACAGCCTTACTTGCCAACTTTGGATGGTCAGCACCCAAGACTTGTGAAGTTGCAGCACACACAGTGCACAGAATTGGCAGAGCTTGGCAGCTAGACGTTTTCTGGTTGACCCAACCTTGGTCCAGAGTGGCCCATCATCCCAGGACAAGATCTTAATCCCTTGAAGGAGAGAAGATCAACATAACCCCTGAGAAATATGTGATCCTCCATGTTGTTTATGGAGAGGAAAGTATTGGGAATGTCCACAATCCCTATGGAAATGCAAGCCTGGGTCTACCAGAAATCCCTACTAATCATGGAAATGAAGCAGTTCAGTGGCTGAAAATGAAGAGACCTCCAGCCCTGATCCTTGTAGATGGGTGTCAGCTGTATGTTACAGCCTTACTTGCCAACTTTGGGTGGTTAGCACCCAAGACTTGTGAGGTTGCACACAGTGCAAAGAATTGACAGAGCTTGGCAGCCAGGTGTTTTCAGGTTCACCCAACCTTGGTCCAGACTGGCCCATCATCCAAGGACAAGATCTTAATCCCTTGAAGGAGAGAAGATCAACATAACTGCTGAGAAATATGTGATCCTCCATGTTGTCTATGGAGAAGAAAGTCTTGGGCAGGTCCACAATCCCTACGGAAATGCAAGCCTGGGTCTACCTAAACTAATGGTATATAGCTCTATAAAGATTTTGCCCATTGAGGTGGCTTCTTATAATCAATGGACTCTCCAGAATGTCTTAGATCCAACTGTGTTCCTGGGAGAACTGAATGAACTACCAGCTTTCCCTCATGGCTTTCATCTGAGCTCAGATCCCATAACATCTACATGAGTTTGTACAACTCATGTCTGTCCAGGTAATAAAGCTCCATGTAAGAACAGAAGCCATTTGTATGCACTCCTGCCCGATAACTCAATGCCCAGAAGGATTGTGGGTAACAAGGCATTCACCACCGAGGCAGAGACATGCATATAACCGGCTCCTCGTCTGTGCCAGGCAGCATCGTTAGGTGCTGATTTCACACACAATCTGAGACAAATCTCAGAAAGCCTGAAAGAATTAATGGGCCTGTCAAGGAATATTCTCCTGTGAGCCAACACGTGTTCCATATTTCCATGACTTTACATACATTAACCCTTTCACACTGTATATTCACTGCCCTCTTTAACTCGCGAGGAGAAGCTATACCGCAAAATACACCAAACATATTGTTATAAAAATGCAGAAAACACAGATATGCAAATATTTTGGCCACATTCAGAAAGCTGCAGGCATAAACTCCTGCAAAAAAGTCACAAATGGCGCGGAGTGACAAGTTTGTAGTAAAGTTGACTTTTCTCATCTCTTGAAAATTAAGAAAAATGGGTGTAGCCTCCTAGAGGAAATAATGTCGGTCACCTTTACGACAAAATATAGGTAAAAATGGAGGACATTTTGGCACAGATCTACACGTCAGGGAGTCTGTAGTTCCGTAATTTCTGGCAAAATCGCCACGCGTTGTTCGAATGACTCATTGTGGAAATCGTTTTTTTTAAATCACTGTTGATTATTGTTCTGCACCTAACACCATAAATCAAGTTTTTATGTTAAATATATTTTCATAGAATTTTTGGTGATGTTATTTTTAATTTACATCACTATCTATATTTTTTTTTTAAATCCTAAAATTCTGCAGTTTTCGCACTGGCCGCTAAGCCTAATAATAGGTGTCACTTTTTGGTTTTTACAGATCACTTTTCAGCAGTTATCTCATTATCATTACAGGAAGGATTACAATGACAGATAACATCTATACAAAGCATAGTATCCCCAATTCACAATAGGTGATTGTCAAAGCTTATCTACTCTCCTCCCTGCACAATGAACTCTGGCCAGGTCATGCAGCATACCATTATGTCTATGGCCTATGTTCGCTGCTGTAAAGCATATCTCTAAATGCTGTTAACAACAGCTCAGACAAGATGGCCGTCCCCATAATCATGTTCAAGAAATAGAATTTAAAAAAAATCTACAAGTGAAAATAAAAACAAATTTGGAAAAAGAAATATGTGCCAAAATCTGGTTTTGACTTGCAAAAGAAAAATTATAGGTGACCTTTAAATGTCCAGGGAGTAATACAGTAATAACCGTTCTAAGCAGAACTTCCCTTGTCCAGGCAGATCCAGCACAACTAGAAGAATCTTCATGGTCCTTAATTGCAAGGCCATAAAACCAATTTACTACAGTTGACCCTAATGTACTATACATGCTTATTGCAACCCTGGGTGGAATTGATCGTTATAGATTGCAGAGTTCAGCAGGGGGCTTATGTGCCTATGTTAAAATTCTGAAAGCTACTCAATGGATGTGTCATGGACGATGCTTATGTAGAAGGATAAAACCTTCTGCTATTGGGGAATCAGTTTTACTTTAAAACCTTCTGCTACCCAGAGGTATAGACATAGCCGGATTAAGGTTGATGGAAGACCCTATTCTTCTCTGAGACCCAAATCCTTCATAACCAAAAGTAGGAGAGATGGTCACACATGAAGTCTATAAGAGTTACAGAAACACCAAAACCAGCAAGTCCCTTAGATTTTAAGAGATGCATAAGCATGGCCATCTCTTAAATAAGCACATATAAATAGCTTCCTTGCACCTGATGGACACTCCTGAATCAGCTGTGACTTTAGCAACTATATTTGATGAATCTGGTTTAGGCATGGTTTGGTAGATTGGGTTGGGTTAGGTTGATAGATGCAAGTGCTCCTTGGGATCTTCTGAATTTGAAGGACCAGCCTGGACAGGAAGTTTGGTTGGTGGATTTGGTTAGTAGATGCAAGTGCCCCTAGGGATTTCCTGGATTTGAAAACCCAGCCTGGACAGGGAGGTTGGTTGGAGAATTAGATTGGGTTGGTAGATCAAGTGCCCAGGGCCGGCGTCAGCACCCGGCATACCCAGGCAAGTGCCGAGCCCATTGCTCCTGGGGGGGGGGGGGCACTGAGCTGCTATGAGCACTTCCATCAATGACACTGCTGTCATTTCACTTATGCAGTACCCCTCTGATGGGCCCTCTGATAGTCACATGAGGCCGGCTGCTGCAGAGCTTCAAACACACCCCCTCTACACAAGGAGAGAGACCCCAGGGCTGGAGCAGAAGTTTGAACACAGTCTGTGAGTCTGCACTGTGACTGTCTCTTCTCTGTGGGACAGGAGGGTGGGCAGGCTGAACTCTTCGTGCTAGCTTCATGCTATTTAGTTGTTGTACTGCCTCATTAAGCAGTTTGCCCCCATTACACCTGCCCCCCATATCCTGTGCTATCTCATCCTCATGGAGCCCCTGCTGTCTCCTTTCCTCCCTCATGTATCCATAGCTCCTGTTCCACCCTCCTATCTCCTATTGCTGCCCTGCACAGACCTGCTGCCCCTACTTCTTGTATGAATCCCCCTCAAAGCCCCTTCCACCTACTTGCTGTGTGCACCCCCCCTGTCCATCCAGGGCCCGGGCCCCTGTCTCACTCCTCTGCCTCTCATTATGGTGGCGTCTGAACTGCATTCACCATAAGGACCGTATAAAGTCACAGGGTCATGTGACAGTGCCCCCCACCACATACTGTGCCCCTCACCCGCACTGTGCCCCCTTATACCCTGCATTTTGCCCTCTTACCACACCCTTTACAGTGCCCCTAGTCATTCCCTGTACTGTGCTCCCTTTTACCCTTTTATCCGATCTCTGTATGGCGGTGTTATCCAGTCACTGTACAGAGGTGTTATCCGGTCACTGTACAGAGACGTTATCCGGTCACTGTATGGCAGTGTTATCCGGTCACTGTACAGAGATGTTATCCGGTCAAGGTAGGGCAGTGTTATCCGATGACTGTACAGAGGTGTTATCCGGTCACTGTACAGAGGTGTTATCCGGTCAATGTATGGCGGTGTTATCCAATAACTGTATGGCCATAACTGTATCCCTTTCCCTGCCCACTCCATCCTTTTTTAGACCTGGCATGAGCGGGAAAAGATACAGATTGCGGTGCTAAGGACCTTTGCGCCACAATCTGTGTCAGAAATATGCCTAACATAGACGTATTTCTATATAATAAATGACCCCCTAATTGCATTATTATTCGGGGGTAGGGCTAATATCTTTAGATTATATAGATTCTAGTGTATTATACTGTGCCCTGTATTTCCCAGTAGATAAATGATCCTTGGGAAACACAGTCCTCACCCCTGACCACCAGGACCAGGTAGCGCTCTGTCAGTACATGGCGGCCTCCCGCCACGCTGCTCCACTGTGTACTGGTGCTTATTCTGACACTAGGGCTGGGTTCACATCACATTTTTGCCATCCGTTTAATGCATACCAAAAATGTCTGCGTTAACAGATGCCTCAGACTGATGCCGTACAGCGGCGTCCGTTCACCATATAGTTCCATGGTAGAAAAAAAAATTATGTTAACGTACGCATTTTTTTACTGGACTCTTCAGGATACAAAAACGTGGAGAGCTGCACATTTGTATACATCAATCCGATAGGAAAAACATGATGTAAACCCACTGGGGGGGGGGGGGGGAGGTACTAAAATTTGCTGTGGGGCCCGGTCAGTTCTAGCTAAATCACTGTACAGCAAATTCTCTCCTCCAGGCCCGGCCCAGGGGTGACGTCATGACGTCCTTGTGTCTCACTGCTGCAGCGGGCCTGAGGAGCGCAGGGAGCTGCGGTTAGTGAATGACAGGACCGCCAGCTCCCCTGTGCTCCAGCAATGATAGGTATGTGAGGGGGCCACTGGGGGGTCATTACACTGTGAGAGCCCCTTACACAATATAATGACCCCAATGCCCCCCATTTAGTATAATATTCCCCAATGACCCTCCATTCAGTATAATGACCCCCAGAGCCCCCATTCAATATAATGACCCCCAGTGACCACCATATAGTATAATGACCCCCAGTGCCCCCTTCATACAGTATAACCCCCAGTGTGGGGCCATTATTTTGAATGGGGGGTGACTGTGGGGTCATTATACTGTGTGTGGGGCCACTAGGGGTCATTATACTGTGTGGGGGGCCATGGGGGGGGGTCATTATACTGTGTGAAGGGTCACTAGTGGTCATTATACTATATAGGGGCCAGTGGGGGTCATTATACCGAGTGAGAGCCACATGGGGACATGTAAATGTAAAAAAATGCCTCAAGGGGGCCCACTGGGATTTATAGCCCAAGGGCCTACATGAACCTGGAGCCGACCCTGCAAGTGCCCCTAGGGAGCTCCCAGATTTGAGGAAGCAGCATGGGCAAGGAGGTTGGTTGGTGGATTGGGTTTCTACATGCAAGTAGAGGGACACCTTGGTCCTCTCAGGTTTGAAGAACCAGCATTGGCAGAGTGGTTGGTTGGCGGATGCAAGTGCCCCTTTTGACTTCCCTATCGTCTGTGTTTGGCATAGCTACGGGGCTGGCGGGCACAAACCCTGAATGCTGGGCAAGTGGAATGTATTTAGATACCAGGCTACAATATCAAACTGAATATTTGCCCCAGTGCTCAAATAATGTCATGAGGAAGTACCAAAATTGTCATATGGTCTGAAACGCGTTGACGAAACTATCCTGTATGAAGATTTTTAACCGCATCAATAAAAAGTGTTTCCTGCTTAGACGTGGAGCTGGATGTTTTTCTTCCAATAAGTGCTCACATAATACCGCCTTACAGTGCGCCCATAATAGTGCAGCAGCATGCTCACATAATAGCGCCATACATTGCCCTAATGTAAATGGGATTTGTCCGGTCCACAGGTTATATTTTTTACTGGTTGATGGAGCGTTTAGGCAATGGAGTATTGCTATGGGATGGGGGCACGGTGCTTTATCCTGGCACATTCATCCTCAGGGTCTGGCGGCACTGTAAGTAAATCCTGTGAGGTTCATGGCATGTATTTTCTAGGTAGGTACCAGTTGTTTATCGCCCTTTTGATTTGCTGTAACTTACTGAAGCAATTAGGATGTGAGGAAAGTCACTTATTTGTGAGGTAATTGGGTAGAGTTTAGCGGCGAGCATTGGACTGGAACTAACAGTTATTGCTAATTGCGGGGTATCAGGTCACGGTGACAGATTGGCTCTGTCTGCGGGAATTTATTGAGTTAATCATGAAGGCTGGCTGCGTTTATCTCCACGACCTGCTGCCATCTGTCAATCCACGTGGGCCAGAGCCTCCAGCAATGGCAGGGTTAACACTGGAATAACACAGCCCCATAGCACACAATGAGGACAGGCATTTCTGAGATTCCACCGTCCCTGGGCCTCTGGTCATTAATTGTGACTGACGAATGGATGGCTCCTCAGCTGTGAATACATTCACTTCCTCTACTAGTGCAAATGAAATATGGCCCTGAGCTGCCTGTGTGTGAACCCCTGTCTCCTCCGGCCTAGCAGAGACATATGTTATCCCTGATATACGGCCCCGGAAGGGCGCCTACTAGGCCCGAGCCATAGGTACAAAACCAAAGGGCTCCCTATAGGCACTGCCACATTTACATTGTGTGCCTCGCTACTTCCACTGGCAGGATCAGGTTCCCTGTGGAATACGGCCATACAGTGCACAAATAACCCTACCGTACAGTGCCTACATAGTAACAGCATATATGATGGTGGTCAAATAAACACTGCCATATAGTTGACTAAATACCAATGCTATACAGGGCCACCAACCCCAATACTACCACTCTCCGCTCTATCACTGAAGTCAAAATAGATGTTAGTAGGAGGCACCGGGACTCTATGTGAGAAGAGGTGATGCTGCTACGACATCACCCGTTCCAGGCTTTGGAGAAGTTTGACTGAAAGCGCCAGGTGGTGCCTTCTTCACCTAGAGCTTGCAACCCCCCCAACAGGAGAATAGTGGTGATTGTTGCTCCATGCTTCAAGGAGCAGCCTCCACAAAATGCTTCGGAGCAGAAGGCAAGGAAGATACCCTCCAACATGTACCTCACTCAAATGGTGCAGTAGAGCCAATGGAGCCTGAGTGTGGAGGTCTAAAGAAGAAGGCTGCGGACACCAAGGGTGGCCTACAGCCAGGGGAGGGTTGGGACGGGGGGCAGGGAGGCAATTGCCCCCCCAGGCCGCCCTAAAGCATGTTAAAAACGTCCGTCTTTAACAAATAATTTTATTTTATTATTTTATTCCTCAGGACCGCACAGCCGATCACCACAGGCGGCGCAGCCCTGGTTCCAGTTGCCGGCGGGGGTGGGGGGGCAGTAGGAGATGAGCGCTTCCATTGCGCTCATCTCCATAGTCATCTGTACACCGTCCTCAGGGCAGCGATACAGACGGCTGTGCTGCGGCAGGGGAGGGAGAGGCGTGTCCCTTCCCTGTTCTTCTGATAGGCTGCAGGCACTAATGCCTGAAGCCTATCAGAGGCCAGCTCAGGCGGTGCGATGACGTCATTATCATCGCCCCGCCTGAGCCAGGCAGCACACAGCAGGGACACAGGCCGGAAGAGGCCTACATCGCATCGCTGCTGATGGAGGTAAGTATTAGTTGTTTTTTTTTGTTTTTTGTTAGTTTTTTTCTTTGCGGGGGGAGCTGGCACTATGGGGGCATCTGCCATTTCTTACAGCCCCATTTTTTTTTTGGGGGGGGTCACTTTGGGGGCATTTATTTCTTGCCCATTTTAGGGGGCCACTATGGGGGCATTTGTCACTGGCACATTATGGGGGGGGCACCATGGGGGAGAGATGCACTATGGGGGCATCTGGGGGCTCTAAAGGGGCTTTTTTTATTGGTACATTATGGGGGCACTATAGGGGGAGAGCGGCACTATGGGGCATCTGTTGGCACTATAGCGGCATTATTTGGGGACACTATGGGGAAGTGGGGGCTCTAAAGGGGCCTTTTTTTATTGGCACACCATGGGGGGCACTATGGCATCTGGTGGCACTAAGGGGGCATTTTTTATTGGCACATTATGGGAGGCACTATAGGGGAGAGCATGACTATGGGGCATTATTTGGGGGCAATATAGGGGCATCTGCTGGGGCACTAGGAAGGGGGATTTTTTTACTGGCATATTATGGGGGACACTATGGGGAAGGGGGAGAGGAGCACTATGAGGGCATTTACTGGGGCACTATATAGGGGTATTTTATACTGACATACATTATGGGGACATTAGCTCAACTGTGGGCACTAAGCGGGGGTATTTCATGTACTGTCATATTATAGGGAGAAATATTACTACTAGGGGGTATTATGTGGAGCTTTACTACTACTGGGGGCTATGAGGAACATGATTACTAGTATGGGCACTATAGGGGCATTATTACTACTAAGTGTGCTCTGGCAGAGAATTATTTCTATTGGTGGGATTTTGGGGAGCACTGTTACTTTGGGGGGCACCCTGGTACAGTATCAGCTTAGCACAATTATTTTTGGGGGACATTATCTTATACTATTAGTGTCTGGGCGCAGTTATTTTGTAGAGCACTGTGTGCCAATAATTGTTGAAGGGGGCACTATCTGTGTGGCAGTAGTATTTCCAGAGGGACTGTTTCTGCAGTATAGTATTGGGGGCACATCGGGCACAGTATTGGGGCACTTTCTGTGTGGTAGTAGTATTTCCAGGGGGACTGTTTCTGCAGTATAGTATTGGGGGCACAGCGGGCACAGTATTGGGGGCACTATCTGTGTGGTAGTAGTATTTCCAGGGGGACTGTTTCTGCAGTATAGTATTGGGGGTGGCAGGAAAGGCTGTTCAGAAGATGTGAAGAGGATGGAAATGTGGGAAACTAATGTCTGTTTGTCAATCTCTGCAGAGACGGGAGATGGCTGAAAAATCATCATGGCGGTCTGGTCTGAATGGAGAAGATAAAGAAAGAGAACGTCTACAACAAAGGAGATGCTCCGGCCATTCCCCCTGCCATTTGCAGAAGGAGAATTCAGAGCTGGGTGAGGACGGCCAAGGGGGGCAGCAGGCCACGGGCGGGTGGCAGATGGTAGGGGGGAACCACAGGCCTTGAGCAGGATCTGGGGAGGCAGGAGAGCGGAGGAGCTTCCTGGCTGTACCCTGCTGTTTATTGTATAATGTGAAGCAGGCAGTGCAGCCAGGACAGGCCTCCCCTCGCTGTATGATGTGTAGAGACCAGGCCTCAACTATAGAATATCAGCTGTACAGTGTTTGTTGGGAGTGGCCTATTATATGTAGGAGGGGCTTTTAATAATGGGCGGGGCTGAAAATGGCCCATATTTAAACATAGGCAGTATATAGTTGCAGAGACTGTACATATGTCGAGGGACTACAAGTTTTGGAGATTGTAACCAAGAAGAGTATAGTGCCCTCACGCTGAGTGATGTAACCAGCAAGTGTTGGTACCTGGCAATGTTTGATGCAACATTTTATAAAGCTCTGGTCGCTCCCAAGGACTAAACATATGTAGACACTAGGGTTGTTTCGATACCAGAATTTTGATTCGGTTTCGATACCATAAAAAATTATACGATACTCGATACCATTCAATACCACGTGAAAAAAAAAAAAACACCAAAAAAAGCCGCATGAGTTCCGCATTTTATGTAACGTCTGGCCCATAATCGAACAGTCCTATCCTATTTTTTGGAGGGACAAGGCGACTAAAAAAAATGGCAAATCGTTTTCATTTTCATTTTTCTGTTACGGCGTTCACCGCATAGAAGATTTTTTTATATTTTAATAGTTTGGACTTTTCAGACTTGGCGATATGTAATATGTTTATTTTTTTATTGTTTATATATTTTATATGTAAAATTGGGAAAGGGTGTGATTTATACTTAATATTTTGGTGTGTTTTTTTGTTTGTTTTTTTTCCATTTATTTAATAACTATTTCCCCCATTAGGGGCTAGAACCTGGGATCTTTTAATACCTTGTCCTATTCACCCTATTAGAGCTCTATCAGGGTGCATAGGACTTCACACTCTCCCTGCTGCCCTGTGCATAGTACACACAGCAGCAGGGAGATTACCATGGCAGCCAGGGCTTCAGTAGCATCCTGGCTGCCATGGTAACCGATCGGAGCCCCAAGATTACACTGCTGGGGCTCCGATCACAACTGCCACTGCACCACCAATAAAGAGAAGGGGAGGGGACCCTGTGGCCACTGCCACCAATGATTATAATACTGGGGGTTTGGGGGGGGACGCACTGCACCTCCAATGATAATTAACGTCTAATACAGGAGGCGGGTGTGGGCAGCAGAATCACATAGCCGTCACCCAGCCTCTATAACAGGAAGTTCACTGGCAGTTAACCCCAGATTGCCGCTTCCTTTCATAGAGGCTGGGTGACGGCTATGTGGTTCTGCACCCAGCCTCCTGTATTTGTATTAAACGTCAAATTTCATTGGTGGCGCAGTGCGCCCGCCTCTCCTCCGCCCCTCTCTCTTCTAATTGGTGGCGCAGTGCGCCCGCCCCTCCTCCGCCCCTCTCTCTTCTCATTGGTGGCGCAGTGCGCCCGCCCCTCTCTCTCCTCATTGGTGGCAGCGGCGGCACAGGGGGAGGGAGAGAGTGACTCCTTCTCCCCTGTGCTGCTGAGGGAACATGGCGCGCGCTGGTAGCAGCACGCTCCATGGTCTGTGATACTAGACTACACAGTAGCGCATCCTAGTATCGAAAAATTTTAAATCCTGGTATCGAGGTCGACCCCGGATAAAAGTATCGATTGGGTATCGAAAATTTGATACCCGAAACAACCCATGTAGATACTGTATGATATTTACATGCCTTCGTCCCGGACAGTCGACAGGTATTAGCCTACAACAGCTGGAGGGCCGCAGGTTCGGCATACTAAGAACCATACTAAGAACCTGTAGAGGTTATACCACCATACAGTGCTCGAATAATACCCCTATACAGTGACCAAAGAGCAGCTCCACACATAGGGTGATGTCATAAAAGTTCACTTCAATGTGTAAAAAATACTGCTATACCATTCATAGGAATACTTGTGGTGGTCATATAAGCGTTAGAAGCTAGGCCATCTATTTTCAGCTGGGGCCTGTATTCACCTTGCATGGCCACAGCCAGCCCCGGGCCAGAAATTCACCATTTTGGAAATGAAGGGGTTACCTGTGATGCCCGGACAAGCATTTACTATGGGCACATCCTCCTATGTGTTGGCTGTTTAATTAGAGGCTGCCAGATGTCTGCGGTCCAAAGGGACCCATGACCCAGATTCTGTAATTAGTAAACACTTTGTACACAGTTTTCTGATCCTCTAACGAGTTCCTTGTCCTTGGTGTTTGTGAGATGATTACCTGGTGTCACAAAATCTAAGGAAACACACATAATCCCGCACCTATGCGCTCTGTCATCTGGCGGCTGACGCGTAGCGTGGGTCAGGAGATGCCTCTGACCTTAGTTATCTCCCGTTGCTTCCATAGCACCAACATATTCTGCAGCGCTGTACACGGCCTGCGGTCATTTCCATCAGTCCCAGGCTCCATAGCAGCTCATAATCTAATTATACCCTAAGGCATCGTCCACGTTTCCAGTTTTCACTGACGTGTGCTGTAGGCATTTATCACGGACAGCACACGTACCCATTAATCTAAATGTCTCGGTTCACATGTCAGTATTTCTTTACTGTAAATACATCACAGAGACATGCACTGCTTTGATCCGTGATGCGGACCAAGTATGGCCATAGAAGTATATTGGGCCGAGAAAATCACAGACACACCGCGGAGGGCATCTGTGGTGCATCCGTTTTTCACTGAAGATTGATAGGAGATTCTTTGGAAATTAGTTTTCAGCTGAGCAACGTCAGTGAATTATGGATGACACATGGATGATAAAAACGGACACGTGGACCGACCACGCATCCTTTCACGGACATCTTCTCGGATGATACACGTATGCTTTTTTTCACGGACGTGACACTGATACAGAAATGTGGACGAGGCCTAAAGGCTCATTCAGACTACCGTATCTGTTTTTGCGGTCTGCAAATTGCACAAGTGCTGGGGTCCTAAGTTCAAATCTGACCGAGGACAACATCTGCGTGGAGTTTGTATGTCCTCCCCGTGTTTGTGTGGGTTTCCTCCGGGTACCAGGGACATACTGATAGGGAAATTAGATTGTGAGCCCCATTGGGGACAGCCTGATGCTAATGTCTGTAAAGCTCTGCGGAATATGTCAGTGCTATATAAGTGTGTAAAATAAATACAGTGGATATAAAAAGTCTACACGCCCCTGTTAAAATGTCAGGTTTCTGTGCTGTAAAAAAATGGGACAAAGATAAATCATTTCAGAACTTTTTCCACCTTTAATGTGACCTATAAACTGTACAACTCAATTGAAAAACAAACTGAAATCTTTTAGGTGGAGGGAAGTAAAAATATAAAAATAAAATAATGTGGTTGCATAAGTGTGCACACCCTTAAACTAATACTTTGTTGAAGCACCTTTTGATTTTATTACAGCACTCAGTCTTTTTGGGTATGAGTCTCTCAGCATGGCACATTTTGACTTCTTGACTCTTCTTTGCAAAAACACTCCAAATCTGTCAGACTGCGAGGGCATCTCCTGGGCACAGCCCTCTTCAGATCACCCCACAGATTTTCTATCGGATTCAGGTCTGGGCTCTGGCTGGGCCATTCCAAAACTTTAATCTTCTTCTGGTGAAGCCATTCCTTGTTGATTTGGATGTATGCTTTGGGTCGTTGTCATGCTGAAAGATGAAGTTCCTCTTCATGTTCAGCTTTCTAGCAGAAGCCTGAAGGTTTTGTGCCAATATTGACTGGTATTTGGAACTGTTCATAATTCCCTCTAGCTTAACTAAGGACCCAGTTCCAGCTGAAGAAAAACAGCCCCTTGGCATGATGCTGCCACCACCATGCTTCACTGTGGATATGGTGTTCTTTTGGTGATGTGCAGTGATGTTTTTGCGCCAAACATATCTTTTGGAATTATGGCCAAAAAGTTCAACCTTGGTGTCATCAGACCATAACACCTTTTCTCACATGCTTTTGGGAGACTTCAGATGTGTTTTTGCAAAATGTAGCCTGGCTTGGATGTTTTTCTTCATAAGAAAAGGCTTTCGTCTTGCCACTCTACCCCATAGCCCAGACATATGAAGAATACGGGAGATTGTTGTCACATGTACCACACAGCCAGTACTTGCCAGATATTCCTGCAGCTCCTTTAATGTTGCTGTCGGCCTCTTGGTCGCCTCCCAGACCAGTTTTCTTCTCGTCTTTTCATCAATTTTGGAGGGACGTCCAGTTCTTGGTAATGTCCCTGTTGTGCCATATTTTCTCCACTTGATGATAACTGTCTTCACTGTGTTCCATGGCATATCTAATGCCTTGGAAATTCTTTTGTCCCCTTCTCCTAACTGATACCTTCTAACAATGAGATCCCTCTGATGCTTTGGAAGCTCTCTGTGGACCATGGCTTTTGCTGTGGGATGCGACTAAGAAAATTTCAGGAAAGACCAACTAGAGCAGCTGAATGTTATTTGGGGTTAATAAGAGGCACTTTAAATGATGCAGGTGTATGGTGACTCCTATGTAACAGGATTGTGAATGTGATTGCTTAATTCTAAACACAGCTGCATCCCCAGTTATAAGAGGGTGTGCACACTTATGCAACCACATTATTTTATTTTTATATTTTTTCTTCCCTCCACCTAAAAGATTTCAGTTTGTTTTTCAATTGAGTGGTACAGTTTATAGGTCACATTAAAGGTGGAAAAAGTTCTGAAATGATTTATCTTTGTCTCATTTTTTTACAGCACAGAAACCTGACATTTTAACAGGGGCGTGTAGACTTATTATATCCACTGTAAATCCGCAAAACACAATACCCTCAGTGTGCATTCAGCATTTTGCAGAACGGAATAGCCAGCCCTATAATAGGAATGGACAAGAATGTGCTGTCCGAATCTTTTGCTGCCCCATTGAAATGAATGGGTCCGCGTCCGTTCCGCAAAATTGTGGAACGGATGAGGACACAAATATACGGTCGTCTGAATGAGCCCTATGGCAGATGACCAGACTGAAGCTACATTTTAACGCCTGTATTTAGGAGATGGCAAAAATATCTGACAGGTGAATGGCACTGAATAGAGAATGGAGAACAAGCTGCGCATGCACAACAACCCCTCCATTTAGCACTGGTTCTAGCAGTGAACGGAGCGGTGGTGGCGCATGCGCAGCTTCCTCTCCATTCACTTTAAGGGGACTTCCAAAAATAACAGAGCCCATAAAAGTAAGTGTAGAGGACGCTAAGAATCATTTGGAGGGTCTGGGGGCATTAGATCAGACAATGTAAATCATAGCATTGGAGGATGTCCAGTCATATTAGTTCAGGTAATGATTATTTTCACCTGTCCTGTTAAAGGGTCTCCCCCCCACTTTTAAACGACACAGCAGGAGATGGGCACCTTTTAAACCATTTTTCTATTGTTCTCATGCATCCAAAAAAGTTTTTATTATGTAACATCCCAGAGTATGTCACTAAACTCTGTTTCCCTGTTACAACATGTCAGGTGTATATGTATTGTCATTTTGTGTAGTCTAACATTGCATTTTCCTGTATATACATTTTCTAGGCCTGTTTTATATATTATGCTGTAATTTCCATGTGCACCAGCAGGTGGCAGCAATATGTTCAGCAGACCATAGCCAGTTTAGTATACCTAGACTGGAATAGTTCATTCCGGTCTAGTCTCCCCGGTGTGAGCAGAAGTGGGCTGTTCCCATGTCCTGTTTCATGAGGAGGAGAAGGAAGTTAGGTTAGTGTACCAGCTACACCCGCTTGGGGAAGGCTGTGTTAGTAGGAGCTCCCAGTTACAGGGATCCCAACCTAGGATCCAGCCTCGGCTGAGGCCAAGGATCCATCCTCCCAGTCTGAGCCCTTCAGCCTTCGACTGTGGACAACCAAGCAATACCTCCAGAACTACAGATCTCCAGGAAAAATCATTCCCTGCAAGCAGTCCTGTTAGTACTTATCCAGAGTCCAGGAGAAGCCAAATTCCTCCTCAGCTAGTCAGGCCCTTACAAAGCAGAAGACAGACAGAGCAGAAGATAAATACCTGCCACATTCTCCAGGCACATAGTATAGAAGCAGAAGAGATATTGATCCCTGCCATACATTGCCTATACCTGCTGGGACCCAAGACTATTGCTGTAACTCGTGGGGATTTAAAGCTGCTATTAAGTAAAGACAAGTTGGATCATATCTCCAGTCTGGATCTCATTTACTGCTACCAAAGTCCCTCAATTACTCCTATTAACAACACTAATTTTATTGCAAGTGAGCCAGGATCCAGGAGTCCAGCCGTACCAAGGTAGGAGACACCGTTAACACTATACAGAGACATTATCCCCCTCTGGAATTCCTCACCTGGTACGTGAGTAGCAACACCTTAAAGGGCCCTGAGACTATAACCTGCGCACATTGCAATTGGCGTCAAAAACTAAAAACTATTAATTTTGCGCCAGTGTGCATTAGTCATCAATCCGGCTTACTGCAATTGAAAATTCCCATATGTCTCTACGGTAACAAACAACAAACAAACCCTCTGTAGTCTGATCCTACAGTCACGCTCCCTTCCATCCGCTCACTATTTCCTGCAGACCTATATAAAGTTATGGCCGGACTGGGGGCAGAGCTTTAGGGGAGGCCAGCATGACGGTGGGGTTTGGCTCAGGGAGACCCCAGAGGTAGGGATAGGATAGTTGGTCAAGGGGGCGGGTTTAATGGGATCATGGGGGGATAGGGATTGGGTAATTTGAGTTTAGGGTGGGGGTCGAAGGGTTAAAAGATTAAGGGTGCCATTTTAGGTAGAGCAGAAAGGAATAAAGGAGTCCATGCTGTTCAAGCTAAACTTACCAGGATGGAGCAACTGGAGGACACCATCAGGAGACTGAGGGAGGCTGCAGAGGTTCGGGTCCCGGCTGGCTTCAGGACCACCTGCAGCATCTCTTAAGGGGGCGGGAGGCTTCAGTACCGCCTCAGCCCTCGGCGACCCGGCCGTGGCGGACCAGACCTCCGGAATGCTTCAGCCCATAGTCCTCCCCCGGGCTCAGCCCCGAAGACAGAATCCGACATGCAGGCAGAGCCAACAAGGTGGCCGGGCCCGTTCACCTCGTTCTACATCGGGATACGTTGTGGGAGCAGGACCAGGAATGGCGGGCACCTTCCCATGTCCGGGGGAGGAAGGTGCCCCTCAGCGGGAGCAAGATGTCGGGAGGCACGGGGCTGCTGTGGGTCCGGTGGCATCGTGCAGCAGACCCCCATCACCATCACCCAGTCTGCAGCAGGGAAGAAGCTCTGCCCCCTCTGACCTTTCCATGGAGGAGAGCAGCTCTAATGTCCCTGGCAGGTGCGCAGCTAGGGGACAGCTGGTGGAAGCGTTTGGGTCTGAAGCTGGAGGATCAGCGGAGAGGACCGGACATCTGGACTCAGGATCTTCGGCTGATGGGGTCACAGCACCCAGGCAGCCAGGTGAGATTTCGTGGGGACCCTTAGCGCAAGTAGCGGCAATTAATGGGGGGGCCCCCGGTGGATTTAGGTAGGGGCTTAGGGCAACTGTGGGGGGGATTAGCAGGCTTATTAGCAGGTTGCGGTATGGGGGGGATATCCCCGCTGCCAGCATGGGGGGTAGCGGGGGGCCCTGGAGGGTCCAATATGGTGCGGGGAGGTAGTTTAGGGTTAGCGAGTAATGTGGTGTCGGTGGAAACGCAGGCGGGGGGGTGGTGGACAAAGAAACGTTGCGGTTGAATGACAAAGCAAGAGGGGAGGTATATGTCTGCTTTGAGGGTCCGTTGGGGGCTCATTTAAAGCAGGAGGTAAGTGAGCGTATTTGGAAGGGTGAATATGTGGAGATTTTTTCTTTTCTCCCGTTGGATAAGTTTAACCTGGATAGGTTACAGAAGGAAGAGGGCAAAATAGAGGAGGAAGAGAAGCGTACATATCGTCTAATACTGTGAACCTTTCACAACTGGTTGCAGGCGTTTGCGATATTAGAGAATGCTGTTCGGCGTTGTTTTGTTATTTGGACGCAATTGGGGAGGCGTATTGGGTATATGGGGGGATAGCTTGGCTGCGATATGGTGAGCAGTTCAGGCAGCGGAAAGCGGTATGTCCATAGATGAGGTGGGACCACAAAGATATAGCTTTGTGGCTGGAGGTGACTGCGCCCACTAGGTCAGGGCAGTCCTTTCGAGGGGAATCAGGAAGTGGGGGTCAATCCAGTGTCGCCGTTGCGTCCGCAAAGGGCCTGTGCTTCTGATTTAATGATGGGAACTGTAAATTTGGAGCTAAGTGCAAATTCAAGCACGAATGCTCCGTATGTGGGGGATCTCATGGAGCGGCGCGGTGCTTTAGGGGAAACAGACAAAAAGGTGGGGATAGCAATAGCAAAGGGGGAGATGCCGGTCCGTCTAGAAAGGATGGAGCCGTTCCTAGATAGATACCCAGATAAGGGGGTGGCGGCGTTGTTGCGGGGGGGTTCGCTGGGTTTTAAAATTCTGTTTGTTCCCGGGGATGCGGTGCTGTTGAAAAGGAATTTGAGGTTGGCCAGAGAACATCCGGATGTAGTGTCAGATAAACTTAAAAAAGAGGTTGCGTTAGGTAGGATGGCGGGCCTGTTTTTGGATCCGCCATTTGTAAATTCACTGGGTGTGGTTCTGAAGAAAGAGGTGATTTTTTATCGATAGGTGTTTTCCTATGGGCTGTTCCTTGTCATGCCCATACTTCGAAGTGTTTAGTTTGTTTTTGGAATGGGTGGTGGTGGATTCGTCTGGTTGGGAATCTATCATTCACTACCTTGACGATTTCCTTTGTATCGGCCCTGCGGATTCAAAAGTGTGTGCATTATTGCTGCATACATTGAGTACGGTGTTTGCGGCGTTTGGGGTCCCATTGGCGACAGAGAAGACGGTAGGGCCGGTCACGAAATTGAGTTTTCTGGGGATTGTCATTGATACCATTGAGATGTAGTGTAGTTTGTTGAGGGACAAGTTGGAGGACCTAAAAGGGAAGGTTGCGAGAGCGGCTCGGTTAAAAAAGTTTAAATTGCGTGAGCTTCAGTCACTCCTGGGTAAACTCAATTTTGTGTGCTGGATTATGCCCATGGGGAGGGTTTTCTGTAGGAGGTTAGCGGGGGCGACGGCGGGCGTTGTTTCACCACATCACTACATTCATTTGGGAAAAGAATGGAGAGTGGACTTGCAAGTTTGGAGTTCCTTTTTGGAGAATTATAACGGTCGCTCGCTATTCATGGGTGAGGTGGTGAACTAGTTCGATTGTGAGTTGTTTTTGGAGGCGGTGGGGGGTTGTGGTTTTGGCGTTTACTGGGGAGGGGGCAATGGTGTGCTGGCAAAAGGCCGGATAGTTGGGCAGGGAATGGCTAGTTACAAAATTTAGCGTTATTGGAGCTTTTTCCCATTGTGGTGGCAGTTCTGTTGTGGGGGGAGTTTTTTCGGGATAAAAAGGTTCATTTCCACTGTGATAACTTGGGGGTTGTCGGCCTCGTCGCCTTTAGTGGTACGTCTGCTACAGCGGTCGGTTTTGGAGTGTTTGTCGATCAACTCTTGGGTGGTGCATGTGCCGGGGGTAGACTACGGTATCGCTGACGCTCTCTCTCGTTCACAGTGGGATTGATTCCGGCAACTGGCCCCAGAGGCAGAAGAGTTTGGGGGGGGGGAGTGCCCGAGCTCTCTGTGGGATCTTCTGGAGGGACCGTAGCCGGGCTCGTTCAGGTATCATTGGCGCCCAGTACGTGGGCAGCATATTTAAAGGCAGTGGGGGTACTGGGAGGAATGGTGTAGTAGGCTAGGTGTTGGGAATGGGGAGTTGGAAGTTCCGCTGTTGTTGTTCGTAGGGCATTGTAAGGAGGAAGGGTGGTCAGTGGCAAAAATGAATGGCTGCAAGGCTGGGTTGCCCTTTGGGTTCAAGTTAAGAAAGATGACAGACTTTACTAAGTCCTTTTTGGTCACAAGGGCCCTAAAATGTTGACGGCGGTTAGGGGCAGGGGTGGATAGCAGGAGGCCGGTGTTTTTTTAATTGCTTTTGGGTTTACGTGAACAGGTAAGGATGGTTAGCAGTTCGGCTTGGGAAGAGCGGTTATTTAGACTGGCATTTTCTTTTGCGTTTTTTGGGCGTTGCGATTGGGGGAATTGGTTTGTCCGACGGTTAGTCGGGTGCGGTGGCTGCTTAGGGATGATATAGATTTGTTTCACGATAGGGTGGAATTTGTTATCCGCCGGTCAAAGACGGATATGGAAAGAAGGGGGCGGAGGGTGGTTTTGTTCGGTATACCGGGCTGTGAAATGTGTCCGGTGCAATGTATGCGTGAGTATGGGGCAGATATGCGGATGGGGATTAGACCACTGTTAGTACATGCTGATTGGTCCAGTTTGCTTTTTTGTCCAGTTTTCAGTTTACGGCAGTTTTTTCTAAATGTTTAGAGCGTTTAGGGCTGGGTCAGGCGGGGTACTCAAGCCATTCGTTTAGGATCAGAGAGGCAACGGAGGCGGCTCGATGGGGTTTGGACGATGAGATTATTAAACGGATTGGGCGTTGGGAGTCTGTTCGGTTCAGGTCTTATATCCGATTTAATCGCCTGTAGTAGAAGTTTTTTTTGGGGGGCATGGGTATTACAATAGGGGTGGTTGTTAATGGCAGTTGTATTGTTCTGTGTTCTGTTTTTTCTCGTTTCAGGTGCGGTACAAGCCCTGGTGTGGATCCTGGGACATTCTTACGTTTTTGGGGGGACTGTCCGGGCAGCGGTTCGGCCAGGCGGTCAACAATTGGGATTTTCACGGCCGGAGGTGGTAGTAAGGTGGTTGGGGCATGGTTTGGAGTAGGGTCCTGCCTGAAGTGCATCGTTTTGCGAGGCTGGATAGGGCACCTGATGCTTTAGTGCTGCATGTTGGCGGCAACGATTTGGCGGTGCGGCCATTGCGGGAGCTACTGCGTGACATGAAATTTGATTTGTTACGGTTATGGGCTTTGTTTCCGAAGTTAGTGATGGTAAGTATGGTCGGACATTGTTCCGAGGATGGTATGGAGAGGGGCTAGATCGGTGGAAGGGGTGAATAGGGATAGAGAGTGAAGTTGAACCGGGCAATGGGTCGTTTCATGGCCAGGAATGGGGCGGTGGCGGTGAGGCATACTGAGCTTGAGAAGGGAGTTGTAGGGTTTTGGAGGTCGGATGGAGTACATTTAAACGCAGTCGGGTTAGACGTGTGGATTTTTGTTTTGCAGGAAGGTATCGAGACGGCTTTAGGAATGTGGAGCGCCGCACAGACTTAAGGGGTCAAGTCTGTGCGTTGATGGCGGGGGGAGGTCCTTGAAGTTGGTTTTATTCACTGGTGAGGATGATGGAAGGGCTCCGCGGTTGGCGCTGGACTCCCAGTTGTGGCAAAATTGAAGAGGGGGCCTTTCAGTGGTACTTCCAAGCTGGCGGGAAACGGCTGGAGGCAAGATGGCACCCCGGTGGGGTAATTCAGTTATTTGGGGATTCAAGGACCTCCCCTCGGCTGCTGTGGCCGATTCATTCCAGCCTGGTGTCTGAGTTTTTATTAAGGTTAAGGGGGATGAGGCGCTGGGTGGGGATGGATTGGTGGAAAGGGAGATTGTTTCAGGGGCAGGTGAGTATTAGATGGGGTCGGACGTCCAGTAGCCAATACCCCCGCCATGCATATTAGCAAGAAGAAGAGATCAGATGGAAGGAACTATGAGTACAGGATCAGATGACAGAGGGTATGGTCGCAGCCTGTTACCATGGAGACACATAGGTCTGCATCCGAGCTGTAGACACAAAATAAAAGATAATTTATCATCAAGACTTATTGAAACGTTTCTTCATTTGTTTCACCCTGGAACAATAATAAAATGCTTGCAAAGTGGCCATAGCCTCCTGGGGCTCCATAGCAAAACGTAGGGCTCATTCAGACGACCGTCCGCATCTATTCTGCAATCCAGTCATTTCATTTCACCATGTGCTGTCCGCATGCATAGTTCCTTTCCGCGGCCATGCAATAAAGATAGAGCATGTCCTATTCATGTCCACAATCGCGTATTATTTCTATCATAGTGCCGGCCACGTGCGGAGCGCAAAACACTACGGCCGTCTGAGACCCCCAGTGAGAGTTCTGACTAATGTACTCATTGTTTAAATTAGAAAAGTCCCTCTTTAAAGTGGATTTCTTTATAAATATGGCAGCATTATTTCTCCATGCATTTACACCAGACAAGAACACCCGGCTCACAGATGGCGGGGCAGCACCCTCCAGCACGGATCCACCGTGAGTGCTCACCCAGGATAATCCAAGCAAAGAAGGGATGGGAACCCAGCGAGTAAAACCACAAATCAAGTATTAAAAACCGCAGTGACTATGACTGACTATGTACGATTTTTTATATTTCATAAGGAATAAAGAAGATTTGTCATCTTTACTCACTGGATCCAGTCCCTTTTTTTGCTTGAACTAGCAGAAATACACTGATCCCTGCTTCTTTCACATAGTATATTACAAATCTGACTAATTAGAGCCGCCACTAGGGGGAGCTCAGTGCATAGGAATTATACATTATAATTCCATTACCACTAAACCCAAAGGAAACTCTTTGTATTGAAGTGTCTGAGTGGTGGATGGAGGAAAATGGGGGAAATACATGTTTTTGCAAGCAAATAAAGGAACACCCCACCCTGTTTTACAATCTTAGGCCTCTTGCACGCGAACGTTGTGTGCCCGTGACCGTATTGCGTCCGGCATACGGCGGGTCCACAATACACAGGCACCGGCCTGTGTGCACTCCGCATCACGGATGCAGACCTATTCACTTGGATGGGTCCGCAATCACGGAGATGCAGAACGGAAGGACGGATCGAAACCCCATGGAAACACTACGGAGTGCTTCCGTGGTGTTTCTGTCCGTGCCTCCCCACCATTTTTTTGTGGTGTGGACGGATCATGGACCCTTTCAAGTCCATCCGTTCCGGCCACCGCACATTGCGGTCCCCAATGCACGGAACGGCTACGCAACGTTCGTGTGCAAGAGGCCTAAAAAGGAAACTACCAGCAGGATCAGGAAGCCCTAACCATGGGCAGCATGAAACAGACTGCCTGATGGCCATGAACTATGCTTTACTCTGAATGGCTGCAGGCTGAGGGAGAAGTGTCTGGTGGCAGCTCCTCTCCATCACCTCCCCACCTGATGGGAGAGGCAGGTCTTTCCCTACATGCAACCTGCTGACAGTTTCCCTTTAAATATTACATAACTTGCATTGCATGAGACAGTAATTCAGGATACAATACTCTCTTCTCTTCTGAGGTACTGTGCTGTATGCAGGATGCTCTGGGCCCATCAGAAAGCGGGGGAGGTAAGAGGTATGCGGAGCAGATGTGAGCCGGGGGTCATTTCAGCAGCACAGCCCCTCTGACAGCCCTGCTGATTTAGAGGTAGGGGCACAGACATTAGCAGCATGAACACAGTCAGGACATACACAGGGAAATGGGAAGGAGCTCTCACTCATAGACATGTGCTTGGAATCAAGGACCATAAATCACGCCACAAGGTGCAGTCCCCCCCCCCCCATGACCTACATGAAGAGCGAGGGCCATGGGACATGGCTTAACCAGTTCAGCGCCAGACAAGATGGGACAATCGCACATTAGCGAGGAAAGGCTCGCCATCCAGTTTGGTACTTAATGCTGCGGGGATCTCCGCATTTCAAAAATCCGTAACTTTTTGACTTTTCCATTGGTGAGATGAGATGTATTTTTTAATGGCATCATTTTGGAGTACATATAAAGCATAATTTTTTATTATTTTTCGGATGTAAACTCAAATAAATTCCACCATTGGGTTTAGTTTTTACTGTGTGCGCTGTGCAGTGTAAGACATACAATTCTTTTATTCTGCTGGTCTCACGGCGATAGAAAATGGATTTCCGTTTTTAAGTTTTACTACTTTTCCACAATAAAAAAAACTGTCTTTATGTCACCATGTTCTGAGAGCTATCGCTTTGCTGTCAGGGCATTTTGGAGTGAATATGGTTTTTTATCACTTTTTATCCTGTTCTTTTAGAACAAAAAAACAGCAATTCGCAAGTTTTTCATTTTTTACGCCCTTCTCCACATGGGATCAAATACATGCTCATTTTATTATGCAGGTAGTTATGAGAATGCTAGGTATATATATATATTTTTTTTTTATTATGCTGACATAAGGGCTCATGCACACATACATTGCGGATCCCCAAAACACAGATACCAGCCATGTGCATTCTGCATTTTGCGGGACGGTACGTCCTGCGCTCTCTTAGAACTGCCTATTTATATCCGCAAAATGGACAAGAACAGGACATTTTGAATTTTTTATTTTTTCTGGACCGCGGAACGGAATGTGGACAGAGCACGGTGTGCTGTCCGCATCCTCTGTGGCTCCATTGAAATGAATGGATCCGAATCCCATCCGCAAAGAAATGCGGATCGGATGCGGACAAAAACCACAATGTGTGCATGAGCCCTAATACAGATATTTATCAGGGAAAAAACTTACTTGAAATTTTTATTTTGTAATTCTTTATTAAACTTTTTTATTCATTTTTTTTAGTCTAATCATAGTTTACCATGTTTTTTTTATTTATTTAACACTTGCATAGTACACTGCATACTTCTATGTACCATGCCTGTCAGTGTACAACTGGCATGCAGCTTATTAGGCCCTGCCAGAGCCATCCACACATGGTGAGACCTGGGAGCCTTCTCTAGACCCTGCGATACACATGGCAGGGGGGCGCTAAGACCCTCCCTCTGTCTAACCATGTGGCTGCTACGTTCAGCATTACCGCAGCATCTGAAGGGTTAAAGGATGCAGGGTGGAAGTTTTTGCTAGTCCTTGACATGAGAGCGGTGCAGCGTGTCTATGGTAGAACATCGCCAATACCCACAACTTGTATTTCAATTTGTCAATTTTCTAGATGCAAGCAAAGTTTACGAGTGACTAAAAGAGTAGGAGTTTTAGTCAAATTTACTATGAATAAAGCCTGAAAGTGGCACAGCACATTTAGAGGCCTGGGACTTTTAGTACATTAGGTGCCAATATACCCCATACAGCAGTGCACAACACTCTGAGCAAACCAGATATCGCCTCCCTCCCCCCTCTCACAGCGCACACAGAGACTCTCACAGCACACACAGAGAGAAGCTGCAGCTGCATCCTCCTCCTATCCCCCCACTATTCACTGTGCTACTGCAGATGATTTTTGGAGGGCCGAGCAGGTTTGTGAGCTTGTAGAAAGGGAAATGGAAACCACAGCCTGCTGGAAGGCGAGGAAGATGCTGGATAACAAAGTGCGATGCATATTACGTCAGGGGCTTTATCCATTACCAGTAAACAGCATCTAATAGGCTCTTGACGTAGCTTCAAAGCCTTCCCCAGCTGATATTATAAATGGTACATGACTGGTAGGGGCCACGCTGCATTGAGGCCCAGCAGCTTTGAGTCCCGCCACGTTTTGTTAGCAGTGACCCCACCATATCCCTGACCCCCATAAAACCGTATGTGAAGATGGATAATGTCCTAATAAGCACTGAAAGGTTGAACTCGCATCCGATCACTATACCACCTGCATAAAGTACCAGATCCGCACCTAGGAAATATAGAACATATTTTATTCGGGGTCCCCTCACGCCTGGGCCTATGTACTAAGAGCACATATAGGCTTTACTAGAACGAGACCAGAGCTGGCGGAATCCTATTTTTTTCCGGGCTATTTATATTGCTGTCACACTGTAAAGTCTCGGTGGAACGGGCTCCATCTGCCTGGAATACAATGGGCCGCTGGGGACTGAGATACCGGGAATCTAGAGTATGTGAGACGGGAGCCAAGGTGACAGCAAGGGTGGGGAGGGGGACACCGTGGTGCCAAAGCAAGAACAGGGAGAGCCAGGATTGTATTCAATCTAAAGAATCTGTAGACCCAACGTCGTTAGAAATTGACTGTTTTCTTCCGTAGTGCGGTGCTGCTGCTGCTGCATCTTCTGGCAACCAAGGTGTTAAGTACCCAAACTTTAGTTCTCCTTGGACTCCTTTCTATGACAAATGAAACGACTTTGAATACCGAGCAGTCTTACATGTGATCCCACAGTAACATCCACACATTTACATCGGTGATCCATCCATCACTGTCCGCTCTGATATTTGGCATCAGAAAAGAAAACATGGCTTTATAATCCTTGGTGGAACTTATGTAGAGAAAGTCAATACAAGGCACTTACTAATGTATTGTGATTGTCCATATAACCTCCTTTCCATCACATTATACACAGCACGTATCCATGGTTACGACCACTCTGTAGCCGTGCTTACACACTATAGGTAAAGGTGTTGGCCTATGCGCACTTCCAGCCTTTCCCTATAGTGAGTAAGCACGGCCACCGCTGCTGGATTACACGTGGTAATAACCACGGATACGTGCTGTGTACAATGTGATGGGAAGGAGGCAATATGGACAATCACAATACATTAGTAAGTGCCTTGTATTAACTTTCTCTACATGAAGTGAGACAAACTCTTTAACCCCTTTAAGCATAAATGTCTGGCATGAAATTTACCAAATCGTAACCTCCTCAGATTGCACATACTCTACAGTATATTTAAAAGGGTTGTCCTACCATAATGACCTCTCGCCTATCTACAGGATCGGTGATAAATATCAGATTGCTGGGGTCTGACTGCTGGAATACCCACTGGTCATGAAAAAAGGGGTCCTGAGACATTCAATCACATTACCGTCAATCTATGTACACAAGGGTCTTAACCACCTCCCGACCGCTGTACGCGTATATGCGTCCGGGAGGTGGTTGCTTTACTCCTCCTGGACGCATATACGCGTCTTCTCGCGAGACGCGAGATTTCCTGTGAACGCGCGCGCACAGGCGCGCGCGCTCACAGGAACGGAAGGTGAGCGAGTGGATCTCCAGCCTGCCAGCGGCGATCGCTCGCTGGCAGGCTGGAGATCCGAATTTTTTAACCCCTAACAGGTATATTAGACGCTGTTTTCATAACAGCGTCTAATATACCTCCTACCTGGTCCTCTGGTGGTCCCTTTTGTTAGGATCGACCACCAGAGGACTCGGGTAGGTCAGTACAGTCCCACCAAACACCACACTACACTACACTACACCCCCCCCCCCCCGTCACTTATTAACCCCTTATAAACCCCTGATCACCCATGATCACCCCATATAAACTCCCTGATCACCCCCCCTGTCATTGATCACCGCCCTGTCATTGATCACCCCCCTGTCAGGCTCCGTTCAGACGTCCGTATGATTTTTACGGATCCATGGATACATGGATCGGATCCGCAAAAAGCATACGGACGTCTGAATGGAGCCTTACAGGGGGGTGATCAATGACAGGCGGGTGATCACCCATATACACTCCCTGATCACCCCCTGTCATTGATCACCCCCCTGTCATTGATCACCCCCCTGTAAGGCTCCATTTAGACGTCCGCATGATTTTTACGGATCCGATCCATGTATCCATGGATCCGTAAAAATCATGCGGACGTCTGAATGGAGCCTTACAGGGGGGGGTGATCAGTGACAGGGGGGTGATCACCCTGATTACCCTGATCACCCCCTGTCATTGATAACCCCCCTGTAAGGCTCCATTCAGACGTCCGCATGCGTTCTGTGGATCCGATCCATGTATCCACGGATCCGTAAAAATCATGCGGATGTCTGAATGGAGCCTTACAGGGGGGGTGATCAGTGACAGGGGGGTGATCACCCTGATTACCCTGATCACCCCTGTCATTGATAACCCCCCTGTAAGGCTCCATTCAGACGTCCGCATGCGTTCTGTGGATCCGATCCATGTATCCATGGATCCGTAAAAATCATGCGGACGTCTGAATGGAGCCTTACAGGGGGGGTGATCAGTGACAGGGGGGTGATCACCCTGATTACCCTGATCACCCCCTGTCATTGATAACCCCCCTGTAAGGCTCCATTCAGACGTCCGCATGCGTTCTGTGGATCCGATCCATGTATCCATGGATCCGTAAAAATCATGCGGACGTCTGAATGGAGCCTTACAGGGGGGGTGATCAGTGACAGGGGGGTGATCACCCTGATTACCCTGATCACCCCCTGTCATTGATAACCCCCCTGTAAGGCTCCATTCAGACGTCCGCATGCGTTCTGTGGATCCGATCCATGTATCCATGGATCCGTAAAAAATCATGCGGATGTCTGAATGGAGCCTTACAGGGGGGGTGATCAGTGACAGGGGGGTGATCACCCTGATTACCCTGATCACCCCCTGTCATTGATAACCCCCCTGTAAGGCTCCATTCAGACGTCCGCATGCGTTCTGTGGATCCGATCCATGTATCCATGGATCCGTAAAAAATCATGCGGATGTCTGAATGGAGCCTTACAGGGGGGGTGATCAATGACAGGGGGGTGATCAGGGAGTCTATATGGGTGATCACCCCCCTGTCATTGATCACCCCCCTGTCATTGATCACCCCCCCCCCCCCCCCCCTGGTAAGGCTCCATTCAGACATTTTTTTTGGCACAAGTTAGCGGAAATTTTTTGCTTGTTTTTGTTTTTGTTTTTTCTTACTAAGTCTCATATTCCACTAACTTGTGTCAAAAAATAAAATCTCACATGGACGCACCATACCCCTCACGGAATCCAAATGCGTAAACATTTTTAGACATTTATATTCCAGACTTCTTCTCACGCTTTAGGGCCCCTAAAAAGCCAGGGCAGTATAAATACCCCACATGTGACCCCATTTTGGAAAGAAGACACCCCAAGGTATTCCGTGAGGGGCATATTGAGTCCATGAAAGATTGAAATTTTTGTCCTAAGTTAGCGGAAAGTGAGACTTTGTGAGAAAAAAACAAAAAAAAATCAATATCCGCTAACTTATGCAAAAAAAAATAATTTCTAGGAACTCGCCAGGCCCCTCATTGAATACCTTGGGGTGTCTTCTTTCCAAAGTGGGGTCACATGTGGGGTATTTATACTGCCCTGGCTTTTTAGGGGCCCGAAAGTGTGAGAAGAAGTCTGGGATCCAAATGTCTAAAAATGCCCTCCTAAAAGGAATTTGGGCCCCTTTGCGCATCTAGGCTGCAAAAAAGTGTCACACATGTGGTATTGCCGTACTCAGGAGAAGTTGGGGAATGTGTTTTGGGGTGTCATTTTACATATACCCATGCTGGGTGAGATAAATATCTTGGTCAAATGCCAACTTTGTATAAAAAAATGGGAAAAGTTGTCTTTTGCCAAGATATTTCTCTCACCCAGCATGGGTATATGTAAAATGACACCCCAAAACACATTCCCCAACTTCTCCTGAGTACGGCGATACCACATGTGTGACACTTTTTTGCAGCCAAGGTGGGCAAAGGGGCACATATTCCAAAGGGGCACCTTTCGGATTTCGCAGGCCATTTTTTACACATTTTGATTGCAAGGTACTTCTTACACATTTGGGCCCCTAAATTGCCAGGGCAGTATAACTACGCCACAAGTGACCCCATTTTGGAAAGAAGACACCCCAAGGTATTCCGTGGGGGGCACGGCGAGTTCCTAGAATTTTTTATTTTTTGTCGCAAGTTAGTGGAATATGAGACTTTGTAAGGAAAAAAGAGGAAAAAAAGAAATCATCATTTTCCGCTAACTTGTGACAAAAAATAAAAAATTCTAGGAACTCGCCGTGCCCCTCACGGAATACCTTGGGGTGTCTTCTTTCCAAAATGGGGTCACTTGTGGCGTAGTTATACTGCCCTGGCAATTTAGGGGCCCATATGTGTGAGAAGTACCTTGCAATCAAAATGTGTAAAAAATGGCCTGCAAAATCCGAAAGGTGCACTTTGGAATTTGGGCCCCTTTGCCCACCTAGGCTGCAAAAAAGTGTGACACATCTGGTATCGCCGTACTCAGGAGAAGTTGGGCAATGTGTTTTGGGCTGTCATTTTACATATACCCATGCTGGGTGAGAAAAATATCTTGGCAAAAGACAACTTTTCCCATTTTTTTATACAAAGTTGGCATTTGACCAAGATATTTCTCTCACCCAGCATGGGTATATGTAAAATGACACCCCAAAACACATTCCCCAACTTCTCCTGAGTACGGCGATACCAGATGTGTCACACTTTTTTGCAGCCAAGGTGGGCAAAGGGGCACATATTCCAAAGTGCACCTTTTGGATTTCTCCGGTCATTTTTTACACATTTTGATTGCAAAGTTCTTCTCACACATTTGGGCCCCTAAATTGCCAGGGCAGTATAACTACCCCACAAGTGACCCCATTTTGGAAAGAAGACACCCCAAGGTATTCTGTGAGGGGCATGGTGAGTTCCTAGAATTTTTTATTTTTTGTCGCAAGTTAGTGGAATATGAGACTTTGTAAGAAAAAATAAAAAAAATAAAATCATCATCATTTTCCGCTAACTTGTGACAAAAAATAAAAAGTTCTATGAACTCACTATGCCCATCAGCGAATACCTTAGGGTGTCTACTTTCCGAAATGGGGTCATTTGTGGGGGTTTTCTACTGTTTGGGCATTGTAGAACCTCAGGAAACATGACAGGTGCTCAGAAAGTCAGAGCTGTTTCAAAAAGCGGAAATTCACATTTTTGTACCATAGTTTGTAAACGCTATAACTTTTACCCAAACCATTTTTTTTTTTGCCCAAACATTTTTTTTTTTATCAAAGACATGTAGAACAATAAATTTGGCGAAAAATTTATATATGGATGTCGTTTTTTTTGCAAAATTTTACAGCTGAAAGTGAAAAATGTCATTTTTTTGCAAAAAAATCGTTACATTTTGATTAATAACAAAAAAAGTAAAAATGCCAGCAGCAATGAAATACCACCAAATGAAAGCTCCATTAGTGAGAAGAAAAGGAGGTAAAATTCATTTGGGTGGTAAGTTGCATGACCGAGCGATAAACGGTGAAAGTAGTGTAGTGCCGAAGTGTAAAAAGTGCTCTGGTCATGAAGGGGGTTTCACCTAGCGGGGCTGAAGTGGTTAAAGGGGTCCTCTCACTTCAGTAAGTGGCATTTATCATGTACAGAACGTTAATACGAGCAACTTACTAATGTATTGTTATTACCCATATTGCTTCCTTTGCTGGCTGGATTCATTTTTCCATCACATTATACACTGCTCGTTTCCATGGTTATGACCACCCTGCAATCCATCAGTGGTGGTCGTGCTTGCACACTATAGGCAAAAGCATCAGTCTCTCTGGTGGCCGGGACCATGGGGAGCGCACATAGGCTGGTGCTTTATCCTACAGTGTGCAAGCACGACCACCGCTGATGGATTGCAGGGTGGTCATAACCATGGAAACGAGCAGTGTATAATGTGATGAGAAAATGAATCCAGCCAGCAAAGGAAGCAATATGGATAATAACAATATATTTGTGGCCTCTTTTTTTTACGTTTATGTTCAGTTTTTTGCATTCCGTATACGGACTGTATACGGAACCATTTATTTCAATGGATCCGCAAAAAAACCAGAAGGTTCTCCGTATGCCTTCTGTTTCCGTATTTCCATTCCATTCAAAGATAGAACATGTTCTATTATTGTCCTCATAACGGACAAGGATAGTACTGTTCTATCAGGGGACAGCTGTTCCGTTCCGCAAAAAATGAAATGCAAGCGGACGTCATCTGTATTTTTGGCGGATCCGTTTTTTGCAGACCGCAAAATACTGAACAAGCCATACGGTCGTGTGCAAGAGACCTAAGTGGCTTGTATTAACTTTCTCTACATGATAAATCCGACTTAGGGCTCGTTCACACGACTGTGCCGTTTTTTGCGGTCCGCAAATTGCGGATCTGCAAAAAACGGATGCCGCCCGTGTGCCTTCCGCAATTTGTGGAACAGAACAGGAGGCCCATTACAGAAATGCCTATTCTTGTCCGCAAAACAGACAAGAATAGGACAGGACTCATAATTTTTGTGGGGGCCACGGAACGTAGCAACGGATGTGGACAATACACAGAGTGCTGTCTGTTTATTTTGCGGACCCATTGAAATTAATGGTTGCGTATACGGACCATATAAGGAACGCCAAACACGGCCTGTTTATGGAACGCAAAAAAACTTTGTGTGAACGAACCCTTAGTGTAGAGAGACAACCCCTTTAAGACCACGTTCCCTTGATCATGGGGGTCCCAGCAGTCAGACCCCCACCAATCAGACACTTATCACCTGTCGTGTCATAGCTGTTGGACCTTTTCACGTTCCCTATCTTCAAAGGTTTCCTTTGGGTGTAAAAATTTTTTAAATTAAATAAAAATAAAAAATCTGTCTCAAAATATGTGTCAAACTAAAATAGAAATGCTCGCCTGTTAAAGGGCCTGTGTCCACTTTTCTAGTTATCCTCTATCCACAGGATCGGGGATAACTAAGTGATCTGTGGGGGTCTGAACGCTGGAGCCACCACTGATCCCCCTTCTTGACTGAGTGTCAGGTTGAGCATATGCCCTGCCTCTCCATCCATTCTCTATGGGGTCGCCGGAGATGGCGGAGTACAGCGCTGGCTAAATGGAGCAGCAGGGCGTATGTGTGGCCTTCCACACCATCAAAAAGGGGGAACAGGACCGTTCCTGGAATCAGTAAGGGGTCGCAGAATCGGACCCCACTAATCATATAGTTATGCCCTATGGTGTGGAGAGGATAACTTGAAAACCTGGACAACCCCTTTAAATCCCCCACCACCAGTATCTCTTTACATGGCAGCAGTGATGCCGGTAAATACGGAATATCATCACTGCCGCCATGTAAACCACGTGTCAGTACTGGAGAATGTGACGCACTGTGCAGAATTTTTAGTCATAAGTCCAACCCCCTTTGCAGGTCACAACCTTTAACAAAGCCCAAGCAAAGGCCCTAGAGGAGCAATGTGAGCAAAGGGCACAAACGGAGGGTCATAACTGAAGCAGAGACATTAGGGTCACCTGAGGCAGGGTAATAGTGGTGATCCTGGAGCAGGAGTAACTGGAGAGGAGACAATATTAGCGGTGCATTTAGAGTGGGGGCATCTGGAGCTGGGGAAGTAATGGGATGCACCTAAAGCAGAGGCATTGGGGTCACCTGAGGCAGGTTAATAGCGGTGATCCTAGAGCTGAGGTATTAGGGGGGCAACTGGAGAAGAGGCAATATTAGGGGTGCATTTAGAGTGGAGGCATTGAGGGGCATCTGGAGTTGTGGCACTAATGGGGGTGCACCTATAGCAGAATAATTGGGGGGGGATCTAGGGCAGAGTCCCCCCAATGCCACTCTGAACTCTGCAGAGAGCAGCACACATACACAGATTTGAGTCTGCTATAAACAAATCCCCTATTTCCCCCTTACAGTCTCCTACAGCTCAGTACTGTCACACACCTGAGAAATCAGCCCAGCACCGCAGAGGAACCCTTCTTTCCAGCAGCCACAGTTTTCTGACAGCAGCGAGGGCAGGAGGATGGCCAGACATGTTCTCTCCTCCTTCACTGCCAGCAGCCCGGGAAGTATAGAAGATACTGTGGGGCTTCCTGTACAATTTACACCAGTAGGAGGCTGCATCACTGTGCGATACTGCCACCTAGTGGCTACAATAATTATCTCTCCTGAGAAAAGTGAAATAATTACTCCACCATCTTATCTGGGGCGCAGGAGGCTGGGGGCCCAACGAGGAATCCCCCACCTCCCCGGTGGGCCAGTCCCAGCTTGCTGTGTGATCCTGTTCTAATCATCTACAGTCAGGAGATCTCTGGATATTAGATATAACCAGAGCTGTGTGATCCTGTCCTGATCGTCTACAGTCAGGAGATCACTGGATATTAGATATAACCAGCACTGTGTGATCCTGTCCTGATCATCTACAGTCAGGAGATCACTGGATATTAGGTATAACTAGCGCTGTGTGATCCTGTCCTGATCATCTACAGTCAGGAGATCACTGGATATTAGGTATAACTAGCGCTGTGTGATCCTGTCCTGATCATCTACAGTCAGGAGATCTCTGGATATTAGATATAACCAGAGCTGTGTGATCCTGTCCTGATCGTCTACAGTCAGGAGATCACTGGATATTAGATATAACCAACGCTGTGTGATCCTGTCCTGATCGTCTACAGTCAGGAGATCACTTGATATTAGTTATAACCAGCGCTGTGTGATCCTGTCCTGATCATCTAGATTCAGGAGGTCATTGGGTATTAGAGATAACCAGCACTAGGTGATCTAGACCTGGTAATCTACTTAGATGATCCATGTTGCTGATCATTGGACTGAGGTCCACCACTGCCTGGTCCACACAAATCAGGTAAACATCAAATCTGTAGAATATTGTAGATAATTGTGGGAAAGCGGTCTTGAGATGCCAAGACACAGGAAACGAGCGAGGGGTTCTGTCAGCGCCATCAGCTGCTATATGCATTGTTTTTGGCAAAGTTGGACACAGCCAGGAACACCTGGTTTGGCAACCATCCCGGCATTGACTAATGTACCGGGGATAGGAGGTCTCATCTGTCTTGTGTGGGGTTTCCTAAACCTCGCCTCAGAACATGTGTTTTCACTTTTCCCCTTTCTCTGCAGGAAATGGCAGGACAGTGGAGTTGTGGAATAAATGAGTTTCCCTCTTCAGGGTCAGGCCCTCTGAGACTCCTCCAAAAATAACTGTCTTGTGAGAGCTTGTTAATAAGCTTCTCTTCTACACGGTGTCTTCTGAGACCTGGAGATGTGACACTGAGAGGAGGGACATCTACATCCCTAACTCGCTGTGAGACAAGGGGAGAGCAGCGCTTATAGTTCATCTGAGAGGAGGGCGACTGCTTCTATTTACATACCTACACAGGACAGAGGCCAAAACTATACATCTGCAGAAGTGTGAAACACCGCCACCGCTGCTATGTCGTCATAAGGTCAGTGATGTCCTAGGGTAGGTTTGGCATTAGCAGTCAACTGGTGCAAAACGGCAAGATAACAAGAGAAATGTGACGTCCCTATACCTATACATTCTCATGCCACAAATGTGCAATTCTCTACCAATCTTGGCTTCTGGGGCCAGATCACCATAGAGGGAGACCACGCGACAGCTACAGAGCCCGGCGTTGAACAGCTTCTTCTGTTCTCATTTTTTGTTTCCACTTAACCGTTTCCCGACATCCGCCATGCATGTGCGGCAGCTGTCAGGTCTTGAAATCACTGCAGTCTATATGAGAGGTCCCCTAAAGAAAAGAAATTGTTTACAAAAACAAAAATATGAAAATTCTAATCACCTCCTGTTCCCCATTTAAAAAATAAAAACAAACAATAAAAAATAAAGACCACAGGCTTTGCCGCAACCCGAAACGCCCGTACTACTAAACTATAAAAGTATCGCCTATAGTGAACGGTGTAACAGACATTTTTTTTTAATGAAGGGCTCATGCACACTGGCGTGCCATGTTTTGCGGTACCGCAAATCACGGATCCACAAAACACAGATATGGCGGAATGGAATATAATAGAACAGACCTATCCTTGTCCGTAATGCGGATAATAACAGGACATGTTCTAATTTTTTGCGGAAAGGTCATGCAGTCATACGAAAATGGAATGCACACTGGGGTTTTGCGCTTGTGAAGGGTGTGTGCACCTTCTGTTATGGTATTAGCGAGCTGAGACTTCTATCGATCTCTAGAACTAAGGGACCTCCGAGCTTCTGCCTCCTTGACTTCAGTCAGGTTCAGAGAGAGAAGCTGATGAGACATTACTGCGCATTGATTAGAAGGAGAGTCACATCAGCTTTGCTGAGAGATACAGGACTCTCCGGGTGAAGCGGCATGGAGCCAGAGGCTGGCGGATCAACGTCGAGCCCTGATGGACCGCCATCGGCCACAAGGACACTTCTTCTGATGAAGTCTAAATTAATAATCACCCTTCAATGAAAGTGATTAATTTTGGTGCCACAGACCACACCTTCGAATCCCCCATTCTTAGGACATTTTAATCCCTGCCCAGTCCACATGGCAGTGCCCCCAAAATATGCCAGAAACACCCACTTTATGGCACAGAGGTCCAAACACATTAAGGGACATTTACTGAAGTATTTACGCTAAAAAAAAAGTAATTGTAATGGTGCAATAATGTCAAACTTTTCACTTGTCTCATCGGAATGTTTTTTTAGTTTTTTTTGGGTGCCCCCTCCTTCCAGATTTTAGAAGGTTGTAACACTATTAAATGTTGTTTATTTGTTTTTGACATAGTTAAATTTTCTGTTCTAGGTGGAGATGCCTTACCCGTATCACCGGGGATCACATGTGACACGCTTGGGCCCCAGTAATGTATATCAATATAGCCAGTCTCTTCTTCTTCTTTTATAAGGATTTATCTTTTTTGTGCATTGTAATTCTGGCCCCTCTATCCTTCCCATATGGACCCCTTGAGGAACCCGAGTTGGGGGAAACGTGTCGGGGTAAAAGGTAATAACCTGAAATGATTAGGGCCTACCAGGGCAAATTAGGATAGGTACATGGACGAAGAGGCTCCACCACCAGGGGTTGTCTCCGGGCTGAGGGTCTTGGTAGGGAGAATTTTCCTACTGGGAAGCTTTCTTATTCTCCCCACTCCCCTCTTTTTTACACTATCCATAGTTTGTGTCTTTTCTTTTCTCATTTTTTACTTTTCATTATGTACCTACCTACTGATTAGGGCTGTGATAACTAGTAGTGGTGAGACCTAATAGGTACATTTTTTAAATGATTCCAATAAAATGGTGATTTTAAGAATCTTTGCTTAATACTTTTTGGGTTTAGCTATATTCTATGTATACTGTATGGGACCCATTGATATTGTTTCTCATACTTGCTTATGTTAATGAACTATTAAATGGTTTTTTTCGTATAATTCTTCATGAAAAACTAGTTACTTTTGTAATTTGTTTCCTGATACAAAGTTGTGAGCATTATAATGGCGCCCCCTGGAGTTTAACCTGTATGGTAGTGTACACGTCTACCTACTGAACTGGATGACCATGATAGAACATGCACAGTTCCATCTGCAGTAAGCCCCTAAGGAGGTGTAGAGGATGGGAGTGGTAGCAGCCTGATGAGATGTTTTGTCACGGTGTGCTACCTCATGCCGTTGCTCCCTGGGGATCGGTTCAGTGGAAATGTGGTTTGAAGAATCAGGACAGACGTAAATATATAAATGTATAAAAGCCTCCTTCAGTATTAACTACAAAGTGCAGTTTTTTGGCACCAGATAAGGAAATATGATGGCTGGTTCAATGGCAGTTTTATAGCAATTCCAGGCACTTGTGGATATAGGTGTCCACTGTGATACAGGTGATGATGTTAGTCTGGCCTGGAGGTGGTTTGGGTGATGGGTGTCTGAGCTGTAGTCCCTCACCTGCAGCAGTGTCTGCAAAGCTGTATTTTGCTGATCACTTTGCTGTCTTGGCATACTGATGCTTTCTGGAAGCTGTGCTCTTGAATTTTGAGTGATCTCTCCAAAGTGTTGGTCTCAGAGTAGAACTGGATCTGGTTCATTGGATTTGGAGTTCTGACATGCGCTTCCTCTCCCTTCTCTCTTTGGACAGGAACTCTCCCTCTTGGCAGGAAGAAGGACCAGTCCACTCCTACCAAGAGGGGAGCTCTGTTCCTGCCAACCACTGCCAACCATTCCTTCCCTAGCTGGAACATACAGCCAATACATTAAAATACATACCAATAACAACACCTAACTATATACAATAAACATTTGCATTAAGCCCAAGTCTGGGGTACTGCACATCCTTCAGCTACTACCAGTCATATCTACTGGTAGAAGCTGTGGCCTCTGCACCCCCTATGTTCCTGCATTAAAGGGGTAATAAAGGTGAGTGCCGTCTTCCACTGGTGACCTCATGATTACAACTGCTGTGCCCACAAGGCAACCACGAGGTGGCTAGATAGTGTGGTGCACTGGAAGCCATGACATACTGGCACAGTGCACCACGATATTAGTAATGGGAAATGTCACCGTAATTCCACATCTCCCCAACCGTCCTGTTTTACCAGCAATTGTCCAGCAAAATGGACCTACACGGGGCTTATGGAGTGCTTTCTTCTGGGAGGATTTCTTTAGTGGATTGGTATTTGTATCCTTCTGGAGAGCTGGGTGACGACCAGTAAGTTGTTTCCCAACTTTCTCAGTCTCCTGAATGACAGACCTACCTCCAGTACAGACCAAAAGTTTGGACACACCTTCTCATTCAAAGAGTTTTCTTTATTTTCATGACTATGAGAATTGTAGATTCACACTGAAGGCATCAAAACTATGAATTAACACATGTGGAATTATATACATAACAAAAAAGTGTGAAACAACTGAAAATATGTCATATTCTAGGTTATTCAAATTAGCCACCTTTTGCTTTGATTACTGCTTTGCACACTCTTGGCATTCTCTTGATGAGCTTCAACAGGTAGTCACCTGAAATGGTCTTCCAACAGTCTTGAAGGAGTTCCCAGAGATGCTTAGCACTTGTCGGCCCTTTTGCCTTCACTCTGCGGTCCAGCTCACCCCAAACCATCTCGATTGGGTTCAGGTCCGGTGACTGTGGAGGCCAGGTCATCTGGCGCAGCACCCCACCACTCTCCTTCATGGTCAAATAGCCCTTACACAACCTGGAGGTGTGTTTGGGGTCATTGTCCTGTTGAAAAATAAATGATGGTCCAACTAAACGCAAACCGGATGGAATAGCATGCCGCTGCAAGATGCTGTGGTAGCCATGCTGGTTCAGTATGCCTTCAATTTTGAATAAATCCCCAACAGTGTCACCAGCAATGCACCCCCACACCATCACACCTCCTCCTCCATGCTTCACGGTGGGAACCAGGCATGTAGAGTCCATCCGTTCACCTTTTCTGCGTCGCACAAAGACACGGTGGTTGGAACCAAAGATCTCAGATTTGGACTCATCAGACCAAAGCACAGATTTCCACTGGTCTAATGTCCATTCCTTGTGTTCTTTAGCCCAAACAAGTCTCTTCTGCTTGTTGCCTGTCCTTAGCAGTGGTTTCCTAGCAGATATTCTACCATGAAGGCCTGATTCACACAGTCTCCTCTTAACAGTTGTTCTAGAGATGTGTCTGCTGCTAGAACTCTGTGTGGCATTGACCTGGTCTCTAATCTGAGCTGCTGTTAACCTGCGATTTCTGAGGCTGGTGACTCGGATGAACTTATCCTCCGCAGCAGAGGTGACTCTTGGTCTTCCTTTCCTGGGGCGGTCCGCATGTGAGCCAGTTTCTTTGTAGCGCTTAATGGTTTTTGTGACTGCACTTGGGGACACTTTCAAAGTTTTCCCAATTTTTCGGACTGACTGACCTTTTATTTCTTAAAGTAATGATGGCCACTCGTTTTTCTTTACTTAGCTGCTTTTTTCTTGCCATAATACAAATTCTAACAGTCTATTCAGTAGGACTATCAGCTGTGTATCCACCTGACTTCTCCACAACGCAACTGATGGTCCCAACCCCATTTATAAGGCAAGAAATCCCACTTATTAAACCTGACAGGGCACACCTGTGAAGTGAAAACCATTTTAGGTGACTACCTCTTGAAGCTCATCAAGAGAATGCCAAGAGTGTGCAAAGCAGTAATCAAAGCAAAAGGTGGCTACTTTGAAGAACCTAGAATATGACTTATTTTAAGTTGTTTCACACTTTTTTGTTATGTATATAATTCCGCATGTGTTAATTCATAGTTTTGATGCCTTCGGTGTGAATCTACAATTTTCATAGTTATGAAAATAAAGAAAACTCTTTGAATGAGAAGGTGTGTCCAAACTTTTGGTCTGTACTGTATATGTTCCATAAGACCAGCCTCATCCAGTAGTATACTCATCGGTGGACCAGACGTTCAGGATTCTAGAAGAAGAAATTACTAAACACCTTGATAGAAGAGGAGAACTTAAAGGGGTTGTTCCAAGACTTATCCCTGTCTAAGGGAGCGGGGGAAAGGTTGAGCATGCTCGCTGCCGCCCCATTCATAATCTATGGGACCAGGGCCGGCCTTTGGGGTGTGCGGGCTGTGCGGCCGCACAGGGCGCCATAGCAACAGGGGCGCCGGGCGGCCGACAGCCCGCAATGTAATATGGGCAGGCGAGGCGGCACTTATGTTTTCCCACGGGGCGGCCCCCCCCCGGCGCCCGTTGCGGTTTAAAAAAAAAAAAGTTGCTTATATAAGTTGGGGGCGGCTGGCGGCGCCCCTCATTCTGCGCCGCCTGAGTGGCTGAGGCTGAGCGCTTGCCGCTCTAAAGAATCCTGCGCCTGTTAATGTAGCGTGGCCGAGCTCTGTTAGGTCCGCGGTACAGGAGCTTTTGTTTCCTGTACCCGGCCGGACTGACAGGAAGTGCTCACTTAGTGTGCACTTCCTGTCAGTCCGGCCGGGTACAGGAAACAAATGCTCCTGTACCGCGGATCGAACAGAGCTCGGCCACGCTACACTAGAGGTGGAGGTGGGAGTAGAAAGAGAGTGACAAGGGGGGAGGAAAGAAAGAGAGTGACAAGGGGGAAGGGGGGAGGAAAGAAAGAGAGTGAAAAGGGGGGAGGAAATAATGAGAGTGATGGGGGGGGGAAATAATGAGAGTGATGGGGGGGGGGGAAATAATGAGAGTGATGGGGGGGGGGAAATAATGAGAGTGATGGGGGGGGGGAATAATGAGAGTGATGGGGGGGGGGGGAAATAATGAGAGTGATGGGGGGGAAATAATGAGAGTGATGGGGGGGGGAATAATGAGAGTGATGGGGGGGGAAATAATGAGAGTGATGGGGGGGAAATAATGAGAGTGATGGGGGGGGGGAAATAATGAGAGTGATGGGGGGGGGAAATAATGAGAGTGATGGGGGGGGAAATAATGAGAGTGATGGGAGGGGGAAATAATGAGAGTGATGGGGGGGGGAAATAATGAGAGTGATGGGGGGGGGAAATAATGAGAGTGATGGGGGGGGGAAATAATGAGAGTGATGGGGGGGGGGGAAATAATGAGAGTGATGGGGGGGGGGAAATAATGAGAGTGATGGGGGGGGGGGAAATAATGAGAGTGATGGGGGGGGGGAATAATGAGAGTGATGGGGGGGGAATAATGAGAGTGATGGGGGGGGATAATGAGAGTGATGGGGGGGGGATAATGAGAGTGATGGGGGGGGGAATAATGAGAGTGATGGGGGGGGGGATAATGAGAGTGATGGGGGGGGGAATAATGAGAGTGATGGGGGGGGGAAATAATGAGAGTGATGGGGGGGGGAAATAATGAGTGATGGGGGGGGAATAATGAGAGTGATGGGGGGGGGGATAATGAGAGTGATGGGGGGGGGGATAATGAGAGTGATGGGGGGGGAAATAATGAGAGTGATGGGGGGGGGAAATAATGAGAGTGATGGGGGGGGGGAATAATGAGCGTGACAAGGGAGGGCGGGTGGAATAATGAGAGTGACAAGGGAGAGGGGGGGGGGAATAATGAGAGTGACAAGGGAGAGGGGGGATAATGAGAGTGACAAGGGAAGGGGGGGGGAAGAGAGTGACAATGGAGTCCCCAGAGCCAGACTGCAGCCAGAGTCCAGATCATCTTATTGTCCTGGTGGTAAGTAGACAATGCAATATGTTTATTATTTAATTGTTTAGTTATTAATACTACATTGGAAACAAATTTTCTCAGCTGGACACCGGCCGACACTGCGCATGCGCTGGGAGCCTCACCAGCGGTTAGGGTAGGGAAAAAGCACTGGCCCGTACGTAATTTTTCCCTTCCCTAACCGCTGGTGAGGCTCCCGATGCATGCGCAGTGTCGGCCGGTGTTCAGCTGAGAACATCCATCCGATCACTGCGCCTGCGCATTGGCCCATAGTTTTTCCCTACCCTAAACGCCGGCGAGGCTCCTGGCGCATGCGCACTCTGCTGTGAAATTTCCCTAACCTGTCGTTGTGCGCCTGCGCGGCGCTGCACACCTCCTCACGTCATGTCCGGTGCGACCGGAAGTGACGAGGGTAGGGAAATCTCACGAACTAGGGAAGTATAACATTACACCGGCCTTTGGGGTGTGAGGGCTGGTAACTACTTGGTTGGATAGTCAGCCAGCCTATGCCATGATGCCAGCAACAAGCAGTGTTTTTTTTTTTTTTTTGGGGGGGGGGGGGGCGCCACAAGGTTATCTCGCACAGGGCGCCTGAACACCTAAGGCCGGCCCTGTATGGGACTATTACTTGTCATGGTCGGCGGGGTCCGCTACCAATCACATACATGTCCCCTAATTCTCTGCATAGAGGGATAAGTAAGTTATAAGTTTAACATCTGTCGTAGGTAAACTGTTTGAAGGTTTTCTAAGAGATACTATTTGGAGTACCTCAATGAAAATAAGCAAATTACGCCATATCAGCATGGCTTCATGAGGAATCGGTCATGTCAAACTAATTTAATCAGTTTCTATGAGGAGGTAAGTTCTAGACTTGACAGCGGCGAATTAATGGATTATTATTATTTATTATTTAAGGGGTTGTCCGGGTTCAGAGCTGAACCCGGACATACCTCCACTTTCACCCCAGCAGCCCCCTGACTTGAGCATCGGAGCAGTGATGTCACCGAACATACTGCTGGGCGGAAGTTTCCGCCCGGCAGTGTGCTATTGAAAACAAAAGAGACCTTGCCCTGCGCGATTTAGCGCAGGGCAAGGGAGCGAATCGGAGCATGAGATGCTCCGATGCTAGCCTCAGGGGGGCTGCCTGGGTGAAAATAAGAGTATGTCCGGGTTCAGCTCTGAACCCGGACAACCCCTTTAAAGCGCCATTCATTCCATAACACTGGTACAGAAGGAGAGAGGGCCCTGCCCGTGAGGGCTTACAATCTACATGGTATGGAAGAAGGGCACAGTAGGTGAGGGTGGATGTGGTATATCTGGACTTCTCCAAAGCATTTGACACTGTACCGCATAAAAGGTTAGTATATAAAATGAGAATGCTCGGACTGGGAGAAAACGTCTGTATGTGGGTAAGTAACTGGCTCAATGATGGAAAACAGAGGGTGGTTATTAACGGTACATACTCAGATTGGGTCACTGTCACTAGTGGAGTACCCCAGGGGTCAGTATTGGAGTGGTCACTGTCACCGTACTACAGAGATACTGCAGAGGACAGTATACCGTATATATATACTACAGAAGACAGTATGCTGTATATACTGTATATATACTACAGAGGACAGTATACTGTATATATACTACAGAGGACAGTATACCGTATATATTTACTTCAGAGGACAGTATACTGTATATATACTAGAGAGGACAGTATACTATATATATATACTACAGAGGACAGTATACTGTATATAGTATATATACTACAGAGGACAGTATACTATATATATACTAGAGAGGACAGTATACTGTATATATATACTACAGAGGACAGTATACTATATATATATACTACAGAGGACAGTATACTGTATATAGTATATATACTACAGAGGACAGTATACTGTAAATATACTACAGAGGACAGTATACTGTATATATAATACAGAGATACTACAGAGGACAGTATATCGTATATATTTACTACACAAGACAGTATACTGTATATACTACAAATGACAGTATATATATATATATATATATATATATATACACACACTACATAGGGCAGTATAATATATAAACAGGCAGGTCCATAAATATTGGGACATGGACACAATTCTAACATTTTTGGCTCTATACACCACCACAATGGATTTGAAATTAAACAAACAAGATGTGCTTTACCTGCAGACTGTCAGCTCTAATTTGAGGGGATTTACATCCAAATCAGGTGAACGGTGTAGGAATTACAACAGTTTGCATATGTGCCTCCTACTTATTAGGGGACCAAAAGTAATGGGACAATTGGCTTCTCAGCTGTTCCATGGCCAGGTGTGTGTTATTCCCTCATTATCCCAATTACAATGAGCAGATAAAAGGTCCAGAGTTCATTTCCAGTCTGCTATTTGCATTTGGAATCTGTTTCTGTCAACTCTCAAGATGAGACCCAAAGAGCTGTCACTATCAGTGAAGCCATCATTAGGCTGAAAAAACAAACCCATCAGAGAGATGGCAAAAACATTAGGCGCGGCCAAAACAACTGTTTGGAACATTCTTAAAAAGAAGGAACGCACCGGTGAGCTCAGCAACTGTTTGTGTCCGGCCGATTCCTTGCATTTTCTGCCGTATTAGGTGGCCGGAGCGTAGTGCGCAGGTGTGAAAGTAGCCGTACCCTGTATGTTTTGTATTGATATAAGTAATGTTAGAACAGAATAGGGTAGGTTGAGAATTTGGCTTGGGTTGGGGCACAGGGGCCCTCTGCTGTCTGTGTCCACCCTGCTACAGAGGACAGTATACTGTGTATATATACTACAGAGGACAGTATACTACAGAGGGCAGTATACTGTATATGCATACTACAGAGGACAGTATACTGTGTATATATATACTACAGAGGACAGTATACTGTGTATATATATACTACAGAGGACAGTATATATATATATATATATACTACAGAGGACAGTATACTGTATATATACTACAGAGGACGGTATACTGTGTATATATATACTACAGAGGACGGTATACTGTGTATATATATACTACAGAGGACAGTATACTGTGTATATATATACTACAGAGGACAGTATACTGTGTATATATATACTACAGAGGACAGTATATATATATATATATATATACTACAGAGGACAGTATACTGTATATATACTACAGAGGACGGTATACTGTGTATACCGTGACGCCAATTGCAGCGTGCGCAGGGCCCTTCCAAGGTGTTATAACGCACATCCTAGATTAGGAATGCTAGAGTGGTGAAATGGCCTATAATGTCTCTGTAGTTTGGTGGTAGTTGTGTCACGGTGTCTCCTACCTGGGTACGGCCGGACTCCTGGCTCCTGGCACACTTGCAATAAATTTAAGTGTAGTGATAGTAGGAGTAATAGAGGAACTTGGCAGAATAATTGATGTCCAGACCTTTAGATAAAGTTCAAACATTTCTTTACTTGAGGTAACTTTCATCCAAGCAGTATACAGCTTTGGTCTCTTGGTCCCAGCAGGTTTTGGCAATGATTGGCAGGAATGAATACTTCTGCTTTAAATGTAACTTCTGCTGTGTGGGGACAGACTAGCTGAGGAGGAATAGGCTTCTCGTAGGCACTGGACTTATCTCACAGATGGATTCTCGGGATACTTTCTTCCTGGAATTCTAGAGGTTGTCTGTAGTTTTCTGCTTTGTTCATCCAGCTGAGCTGAAGGTGCTCAGACTGGGAATATTGCCAAGTCTCAGCCGAGACTAGGTCCTTGCTGTTTTCCCTATGCAGGGGAACTCCTCACACACACCCTACCCCTAGCAGGGAGTGGGTTACACTCCTTTCTAACTTCCTTCTCCACCCATGTTGCAGGATGTGGGAACAGCCCACTTCTCCACAGAGGGGGAGCTGAGCTGGAATAAACCATTCCAACTCAGATAAACTAAACTGTCTCTGCCAACATGTTGCTGCCACCTACTTGTAACCAGGAAGTATTACAGGAACAATTGCATTTAAAATAGGTTTATATGCACATTTGTGGAGGACATAATATAAATTACATCAGATGACATTATAAAGCTCTTAGAAGATAGTAGCGGGGTGGAGGCGTGTAGTAACACAACTCTGGGGTGTTACATTCCCCCTTACTTTGAGTCAAGCCACCCTCGACTTGTGCTTAGGATGAGAGGATTAAGCTCTGGGTTACCCAATTTAATACAAAGTGCTGCATGGAGTACACATAAAGACATACAAAGACAAACATATAACGGATACCCTAAGGTTCCTGCCCGCATGAGTAGGGTGTCTTATTAACAGTTTCCCTCTCGGTATACCTCGGTGAACCAATGGTCTGCACTAAGCAATCCCTACTGACTGATTTTGAAGTATTCTGAGCTCTGTAAACACCAAAGGAAGCATAGGGGTGTCTTTACTCTGTAATCCCACCATTGTGTAATGAAATGCCCCCAAATGGAAGGGTGGCTTTATCCTGTATTCCCTTCCCTGCACCAAAGTCAAAATTAAGGCTTATAGCACGATCACTATGGTGACTAAGGGTTGCAAAATGGCTCTAAGGCGGAGGTGCCATACTTTAGGCAAAGGCACAGAAGGGGGAGGTATCAGCTTCTCCAAACGCTTCTGGCAGTCACAGGAGGAGGGTATAATAATCCCATGGAACTCCTGGAAGACACACCAGGATGGGGGTGTAGTAGTCCCATTACCAATCCTGGCACATATCACAAACAGGAAGGAGGGCTATATGATTCCCCTAGCCATACCTGAAGCAGCGGGGTTACCGTTGTAGTTTCTGGACCTGCCTGGGACTTACCACTTGTCCTACCTGGGTACCTAGGATACATGACACCAGTAGTAGGCCATTAGTATTAAGCGTCCAAAGAGGCAGTCTGTATAAAGAGAACAGAGCTATAAAGCAAAGTGACACAAAAGAAAGGTGCTACTGATCTGGCTAAGTGCAAAGGAAAATGCAATTTCACAAAAAGTGCATAAATTCACATTGCGGCACCTAGAAAAGAATACACACAATGGAAATAAGTGCTTGAACGTTGCTTAACCTGTAAACTTAAAGGGAACCTGTCACCAGGATTTAGTGTATAGAGCTGAGGACATGGGTTGCTAGATGGTCGCTAGCACATCCGCAATACCCCGTCCCCATAGCTCTGTGTGCTTTTATTGTGCTAAAAAAAACTTTATACATATGCAAATTAACCTGAGATGAGTCCTGTCCCTGACTCATCTCACATACAGGACTCATCTCAGGTTAATTTGCATATGTATCAAATTGGTTTTTTTACACAATAAAAGCACACAGAGCTTTAGGGACTGGGTATTGCGGATGTGCTAGCGGCCATCTAGCAACCCATGTCCTCAGCTCTATACACAAAATCCCGGTGACAAGTTCCCTTTAAGTGCAAAAATATCCCAATAGAGATCACAAAGAGCTCAGGTACACATTTGAGTCCTTTCTTTAGGTGCTGGCTTGTAACGTTGCATAACCTGTAAACATGTTGGGACAAACAGTGCAAATATATTATGCAAATATCAGTGCAATCAATACTATCATAATACGCTCAAATATGACAAGTCCTTTTTCTTGAAGTGCTTCAAGATTGGAATCCTCTGGAAACAAAAAAATATCACTTTTAATCCATGGGAAACAATATAGTTAATTGTAAACCAATAGGAGGTATATTTGTAATCTAAGGATCAATATAAAATGTTATATAAAACGCATAAAATAGCAGCAAAAGTGAGAACCATAGTTCTATGAGGGTCTCAAGTAACCTGAGAAAGGGGATAAAACAATACCTAACCTAGGGTGTAAACAGTTGTTGAAGATGGAGGGAGTCCTGACAAATGGCAACGGAGTGAAACAAAACTGGCCAACAGTCTCTCAGTCTTCAGGACCAGTCCACACTGTGGCTCCCAGTAGTTCTTCTCTTAAGGATAAGGAGGCATTTAGAAAAGGACTTGCAGGTCCTCCTCACTGCTGGAGCTGCTGAAGCTCATTAGAGGGCGCTCCTGCCTTTGGTAACTTAGCTTTGCGGATGTAGTGGTACGCCACTGCCCTCTAGTGATGTCTTTTGGTAGTGGCTGAGCAGTCAGCCTGGTGAATGCTGTTGTAACGTGCTGCAATCCGGAATCCCTTGCCGGTGCAGAAGTAGGGAAAACCTCTGGCTGAAGGGGTTCTGGAAGTTTAACCAGGTGAGACTGTGGAAGCTTCCATGGTAAAACATAGGGTTCCACTCTGGGGTTAAAAGTTAGCACAAAGTTATTGATCTGACCCACCCGTAGTGTTGGGGGTGCAGGCAGGTCAGGGATAAGGGCTCTTGGTTAGGTTGCACTCGTTCCCTGAAACGTAGTTGGCCATCCAGGGTCTCTTTTAAATACTGGACTCTTCCAGCAGAACCTGGTTCTTCTTGCCAGGTCTCTGGGGTAGTAGCAGGGGTTAACGGTTTGGCCAGAAGGGTCACTCCAGCCGCAAATAAATCCTGAACAGACCGCATGGGGGTATATTCTACTTGATTCACGACATAGAGATTGTGGCGGGCCTGAGGCAGGTAAGTTCGCCTAAAGGAGCGGCAGCCCACAAATAATTCTGTTCCAGTATAATTGTCCTTGAGAAATCCAACACCGTTCAGGTGCGCCGGACGAGTTTAGGATCGCCGGGCCGGGGGTCATCCAAGACTTGCTTAACCCACTCTTCGACTGCCGTCTTTTATTCCCAGTGGCTCTGGGCAACACAGGTAATTTCGAGGGGCACTTCGAGGTCAAGGTGACTTGGTTTGGGGCTGTCTGTTCTGGGCAGCGGAGTGGAAACTTCAGCCGGCGGGCGGAGCGGGGCATCTCTGGGCCTAGTGGATGAGTCAGGTACCACCGGGCGCGGTGCAGGGACAGCTAGGGGTTGGATCGGGGCCACAGGGAGCGGGGTGGCTACTACCTGATGTCGCGACCGGGTGGCCGGTTCCGGTGCCTCCTGCTGGTGCACGGGGTCCTCTTGGGTAAGCGACACGATCGCGGTGCTCTTGGAAGCTGAAGGCGACTCTGCAGCGGTCGTGGCTTGCTTCTGGGCCGGGATGTCGTTCGCTGTATGTGGCAATGTCATTGGTAAAGTTGATGTCTCTGGGACTTGCGTAGTCTTGTCGATGGCTTCCGTGGGAGCGGGCTTGAGTGCGATGGCCATCTTGTCTTCAGGAGTAACGGCTGTCTCACTATTAGATGAGGAATCCACAGCCTCTGGGGGTAATCCAAAGATGCTGGGGCCTGCTCTCTTCACGAGTTGGGAGACCCGGATCTCCGGTGGGTGAGTCTCGTGGACAGGTTCTCCTTTTACGGTCATTTGGTCCCACTTTGACTTTGGGAGCGCCATCTTCCTCTGCTCCTCAGTCAGGCTGGATGCAGGAAATTAAGGCGGAGCCTGAGGGGAGGAGTCTTCACTCCCTTGGCTCGCATTGCAAAGTTCTTGGCGGGCAGGGTTTAGTTTTCCAGCTTCTAGAGGGGCGTAGTCATCATTTTTGCGCCCTTGAAGGCCATGAAGACATTGCGCCACTAGGGAAAAAATTGATTAACCCTTGGAGTGCTGACGCGCACAATTCAGCGCTTTCTTGTCCCGCAATAAAAGTAATAAAGTCAATTTTCGGGATTTTAACACAGTTCTTAGGCCTTGTTGTAGTGTTAGACACACAATTCGTTCCTGTTAGGCCCACAATTTGATCCTGTTTGTGACGCACTTTAATGCAGTGGCCAGCATACGGGTGGATAATATTCTGTATTTGTTTGTGATGCCAATTGCAGCGTGCGCAGGGTACTGTCCCAGGGCCCTGCCAAGGTGTTATAATGCACATCCCAGATTAGGAATGCCAGAGTGGTGTAATGGCCTCTAATGTCTCTGTAGTTTGGTGGTAGTTGTGTCACGGTGTCTCCTACCTGGGTACGGCCGGACTCCTGGCTTCTGGCTCACTTGGAATAAATTTGAGTGTAGTGATAGTAGGAGTAATAGAGGAACTTGGCAGAATAATTGATGTCCAGACCTTTAGATGAAGTTCAAACGTTTCTTTACTTGAGGTAACTTTCATCCAAGCAGTATACAGCTTTGGTCTCTTGGTCCCAGCAGGTTTTGGCAATGATTGGCAGGAATGAATACTTCTGCATTAAATGTAACTTCTGCTGTGTGGGGACAAACTAGCTGAGGAGGAATAGGCTTCTCGTAGGCACTGGACTTATCTCACAGATGGATTCTCAGGGGATACTTTCTTCCTGGAATTCTAGAGGTTGTCTGTAGTTTTCTGCTTTGTTCATCCAGCTGAGCTAAAGGTGCTCAGACTGAGAATATTGCCAAGTCTCAGCCGAGACTAGGTTGTTACTGTCTTCCCTATGCAGGGGAACTCCTCACACACACCCTACCCCTAGCAGGGGGTGGGTTACACTCCTTTCTAACTTCCTTCTCCACTCATGCTGCAATGCTGCAGGATGTGGGAACAGCCCACTTCTCCACAGAGGGGGAGCTGAGCTGGAATAAACCATTCCAGCTCAGATATACAAAGCTGTCTCTGCCAATGTGTTGCTGCCACCTACTAGTAACCAGGCAGTATTACAGGAACAATTGAATTTAACATAGGTTTATATGCACATTTGTGGAGGACATAATATAAATTGCATCAGATGACATTATAAAGCTCTTAGAAGATAGTAGCGGGGTGGAGGCGTGTAGTAACACAATCTGGGGTTTTACATATATACTACAGAGGACAGTATACTGTGTATATACTACAGAGGACAGTATACTGTGAATATATACTACAGAGGACAGTTTACTGTGTATATACTACAGAGGACAGTTTACTGTGTATATATACTATAGAGGACAGTTTACTGTGTATATATACTACAGAGGACAGTTTACTGTGTATATATACTACAGAGGACAGTATACTGTGTATATATACTACAGAGGATGGTATACTGTATATATATATATATATATATATATATACAGTACAGACCAAAAGTTTGGACACACCTTCTCATTCAAAGAGTTTTCTTTATTTTCATGACTATGAAAATTGTAGATTCACACTGAAGGCATCAAAACTATGAATTAACACATGTGGAATTATATACATAACAAAAAAGTGTGAAACAACTGAAAATATGTCATATTCTAGGTTCTTCAAAGTAGCCACCTTTTGCTTTGATTACTGCTTTGCACACTCTTGGCATTCTCTTGATGAGCTTCAAGAGGTAGTCACCTGAAATGGTTTTCACTTCACAGGTGTGCCCTGTCAGGTTTAATAAGTGGGATTTCTTGCCTTATAAATGGGGTTGGGACCATCAGTTGCGTTGTGGAGAAGTCAGGTGGATACACAGCTGATAGTCCTACTGAATAGACTGCTAGAACTTGTATTATGGCAAGAAAAAAGCAGCTAAGTAAAGAAAAACGAGTGGCCATCATTACTTTAAGAAATGAAGGTCAGTCAGTCCGAAAAATTGGGAAAACTTTGAAAGTAAGGGCTATTTGACCATGAAGGAGAGTGATGGGGTGCTGCGCCAGATGACCTGGCCTCCACAGTCACCGGACCTGAACCCAATCGAGATGGTTTGGGGTGAGCTGGACCGCAGAGTGAAGGCAAAAGGGCCACCAAGTGCTAAGCATCTCTGGCAACTCCTTCAAGACTGTTGGAAGACCATTTCAGGTGACTACCTCTTGAAGCTCATCAAGAGAATGCCAAGAGTGTGCAAAGCAGTAATCAAAGCAAAAGGTGGCTACTTTGAAGAACCTAGAATATGACATATTTTCAGTTGTTTCACACTTTTTTGTTATGTATATAATTCCACATGTGTTAATTCATAGTTTTGATGCCTTCAGTGTGAATCTACAATTTTCATAGTCATGAAAATAAAGAAAACTCTTTGAATGAGAAGGTGCGTCCAAATTTTTGGTCTGTACTGTATATATACTACAGAGGACAGTATACTGTATATATATAATACATAGGATGGTATACTGTATATATATATACTACAGAGGACAGTATACTGTATATATACTACAGAGGACAGTATACTGTATATTTATAATACAGAGGACGGTATACTATATATATACTAAAGAGGACAGTATACTGTATATATATATATATATACTACAGAGGATGGTATACTGTAGATATATATATATAATACAGAGGACAGTATACTGTATATATATATACTACAGAGGACGGTATACTGTATATATACTACAGAGATACTACAGAGGACAGTATACTTTATATATAAACTACAGAGTATAGTATACTGCATATATTTTCTACAGAGGACAGTATAATGTATATATACTACAGAGGACAGTATACTGTATATATACTACAGAGGACAGTATACTGTATATATACTAGAGATACTACAGAGGACAGTGTACTGCATATAAATAAATAAATATATATAAATATACAGAGGACAGTATATTGTATATATACAACAGCGATATATACTACAGAGGACAGTACACTAACATGGAAAAGGACCTAGGAATTTTAATAAACAGCAAACTAAGCTGTAAAAACTAGTGTCAGGCAGCTGCTGCCAAGGCCAATAAGATAATGGCAGTTGCCTAGTAATTAGATTTTTATTAGATTTTATTATCACATGGGGTTTATATAGTTTACTTTTAGAGTTAGTGACTTTTAAAAATACCTTTATTAGTGATCATGTGGGTATAGGTATGTATATACCAACAGAGTGTGCTACAATTTCAAAATAATTTATATATAAATATTTCTTATGACCGGGGAGTAGTGACCCCTACACAATACATTTACTAGTGATACAATACATCAGTAGGCTTAGGCAGTTCGAGGATCAAGTCAACAAAAATAAAAATAATAAATAATAATGAGACAGGGTCTGAGGAAAGGGCAGGGCAGACACAATGCTTACCCTACAGGGCCCTCAAAAGCTGCTCAGCCCAGGGTGACCTGATGGTGGGGGTTCCCTGTCCCCGAACCTAAGACTAAACAAATCCCTAGGTTGACCCTAGCCAGGGAAAGATATAAGATAAACAATAACCGTAATAACGATGAATCGGGAATGGAGGGTGGTTCAGTATGAATAGGGTCACCACCTGCCCCTTCCGAAAATTAGAAATAGAAATGAAAATAACAATTAAGTTATACAAACAGTATACGAGTGAAAGGGGGTCCAGATAATACGGAGATCACCATTCCACTCATCAGTACAATACGCACGTTTTAAAATATACACATCTTATTACATACACCACGACGCGTTTCACCTGTAAACAATCAGGCTCATCAGGAGGTAGGTAGGAAAACGGACAGAGTCCAACTAAGATGTAGATGTGGTCAATAGTATATAGATGGAAAAATGGATAGAGCGATACTTAGCTACCGATGTTCAGTAGGGAAGGCGTAGATAAGACATTACCAGAGGGCATGATAGTTACAGCCATAAGGGATATACCTAGAAGGATGTAAATATAAGGAGGACGCTTAGATAGGGATTCACCACAGCTCTAGGTAAAACAATTGCAAAAACATTTAGATAACCTAAAAGGACTTACATGGTAATGGTGCTTGGCAAGGTCTCCCCCAGTAGCCTATTTTGGGCCCAGGTACAGTGCCAATGGAATCGCAGCCCATTTATAGGGACCGGTTCTAGCTTCCGGACGCCGGAAGCGCACTTCCGGTCTCTTGGAACGCATGGTGGAACGCATTGAGGCTCTGTGTCTTACGTCACTTCCGGCGCCGTGGAACACATCGTGAGCCGCATATGGCTCGATGCCGGCGCCGGAGGACAGCTGGGGCCGGCAATCAATGCAGATTGAAGCAAAGGCAATTGCATGGATGGAAAGAGGCCAGTAAGATTTTTTATTCGGAGCTGTCAATATTAATATCCAAAGCGAAAAATATGCCAAAGGTTAACAGATAAAACCTGAAGGCATAAAGGACCCTCAATATCAGCCCCCCTAAAGAAAAAAATGTATCACAAAACGAACATGATATAATATTGACAGATATGGATCATGATGCAGAATACATACAGACCTGCCTCTATGGTAGTTTAATTAGAATTAAGAGGTGCCAGGTAGTATTTAAAGATATGGGGAATCAATTAATTTTATAACCCGTTAATCATATGGTGCTTTTCGCACTGATAGGCACAGAAGCCCTGGGTCACATACCAATAATTCAGTAAAAAATTACTCAGGAAAGTCAAAATTGCCACAGACAAGGAAGATATTTAAATAAAGCATGCAAAATTTAATCTTTCATTGAGACCAAGGGGGGACTGGGATTGGAAACGATAAATCCAGGAGGACTCTTTTTGGAGAATCCTTCTGTCCCAGTCACCCCTCCTCTCAGGAAAGGGGACCACCTCCAAAACCGAAAAGCGAGCCAACCTTATATCACCTTGGTGGCAACTATTAAAGTGATTGGCCACTGGAGTATCTTTAGATTTTTTAATATCGTTTAGGTGTTCACAGATTCTTCTCCGTAATTCCCTCTTAGTCTTGCCAATGTAGTCCAGAGGGCAACTACACTGGCAAATATAGACTACGCCTTTGGTTTTACAGTTGGCGAAGTCACGAATCAAGAATGGTCGCTGAGTCACCGAACAAATTATTGATTTGGATGAGTTGATGAAATTGCAAGCCTTGCAGGAACCGCATTTGAAAACACCGAGTGGCCTACGGTCTAACCAAGTGCCCTCCCTCTTTGGGCCATCATAATGACTATGGACTAGCCGGTCTCGTAGGCTTCTTCCTTTACGGTAAGTTACCTGAGGATAATTCCCAATTGCCTGTGTGAGGTCGGGGTCCATAGTTAAAATTGCCCAGTGTCTTCTCAGTATCGAAACCACCTCCCTGTTCCCAGAGTCAAAAGTGGAGATGAGACGTATCAAGTTATCATCCATGTCTCTTGTTCTTGGTATTAGAAGTTCTTCTCTTTTCTTTGACTCTGCGAACTGAAAGGAGTCCCTAAGAATCAAGATAACCTCTTTCTCTCAACCTCTTCCTGAGTTTTCCTGACTCTTGATAGAAGTTACCCCCCGAGGAACAATTCCTACGGACCCGCAGGTATTGTCCCCTTGGGATCCCCTTTTTGACCGCAGTAGGATGGTGGCTCTCCCAGTGGAGGATACTGTTGGTTGCCGTGGGTTTACGGAAAACCGAGGTATTCAAGGTACCCTCCACCTTGGTGATCCATATCTGTCAATATTATATCATGTTCGTTTTGTGATACATTTTTTTCTTTAGGGGGGCTAATATTGAGGGTCCTTTATGCCTTCAGGTTTTATCTGTTAACCTTTGGCATATTTTTCGCTTTGGATATTAATATTGACAGCTCCGAATAAAAAATCTTACTGGCCTCTTTCCATCCATGCAATTGCCTTTGCTTCAATCTGCATTGATTGCCGGCCCCAGCTGTCCTCCGGCGCCGGCATCGAGCCATATGCGGCTCACGATGTGTTCCACGGCGCCGGAAGTGACGTAAGACACAGAGCCTCAATGCGTTCCACCATGCGTTCCAAGAGACCGGAAGTGCGCTTCCGGCGTCCGGAAGCTAGAACCGGTCCCTATAAATGGGCTGCGATTCCATTGGCACGGTACCTGGGCCCAAAATAGGCTACTGGGGGAGACCTTGCCAAGCACCATTACCATGTAAGTCCTTTTAGGTTATCTAAATGTTTTTGCAATTGTTTTACCTAGAGCTGTGGTGAATCCCTATCTAAGCGTCCTCCTTATATTTACATCCTTCTAGGTATATCCCTTATGGCTGTAACTATCATGCCCTCTGGTAATGTCTTATCTACGCCTTCCCTACTGAACATCGGTAGCTAAGTATCGCTCTATCCATTTTTCCATCTATATACTATTGACCACATCTACATCTTAGTTGGACTCTGTCCGTTTTCCTACCTACCTCCTGATGAGCCTGATTGTTTACAGGTGAAACGCGTCGTGGTATATGTAATAAGATGTGTATATTTTAAAACGTGCGTATTGTACTGATGAGTGGAATGGTGATCTCCGTATTATCTGGACCCCCTTTCACTCGTATACTGTTTGTATAACTTAATTGTTATTTTCATTTCTATTTCTAATTTTCGGAAGGGGCAGGTGGTGACCCTATTCATACTGAACCACCCTCCATTCCCGATTCATCGTTATTACGGTTATTGTTTATCTTATATCTTTCCCTGGCTAGGGTCAACCTAGGGATTTGTTTAGTCTTAGGTTCGGGGACAGGGAACCCCCACCATCAGGTCACCCTGGGCTGAGCAGCTTTTGAGGGCCCTGTAGGGTAAGCATTGTGTCTGCCCTGCCCTTTCCTCAGACCCTGTCTCATTATTATTTATTATTTTTATTTTTGTTGACTTGATCCTCGAACTGCCTAAGCCTACTGATGTATTGTATCACTAGTAAATGTATTGTGTAGGGGTCACTACTCCCCGGTCATAAGAAATATTTATATATAAATTCTTTTGAAATTGTAGCACACTCTGTTGGTATATACATACCTATACCCACATGATCACTAATAAAGGTATTTTTAAAAGTCACTAACTCTAACAATAAGATAATGGGTTGCATCAAAAGGGGCATAGATGCCCGTGATGAGAACATAGTCCTACCACTTTACACATCGCTAGTCAGACCACACATGGAGTACTGTGTACAGTTCTGGGCTCCTGTGAACAAGGCAGACATAGCAGAGCTGGAGAGGGTCCAGAGGAGGGCAACTAAAGTAATAACTGGAATGGGGGGACTACAGTACCCTGAAAGATTATCAACATTAGGATTATTCACTTTATAAAAAAAGACGACTGAGGGGAGATCTAATTACTATGTATAAATATATCAGGGGTCAGGACAGAGATCTCTCCCATCATCTATTTATCCCCAGGACGGTGACTGTGACGAGGGGACATCCTCAGCGTCTGGAGGAAAGGAGGTTTGTACACAAACATAGAAGAGGATTCTTTACAGTAAGAGCAGTGAGACTATGGAACTCTCTGCCTGAGGAGGTGGTGATGGCGAGTACAATAACGGAATTCAAGAGGGGCCTGGATGTATTTCTGGAGTGTAATAATATTACAGGCTATAGCGACTAGAGAGGGGTCGCTGATCCAGGGAGTTATTCCGATGCCTGATTGGAGGCAGGAAGGATTTTTTTATTCGCCTAAATTGGGGAAAATTGGCTTCTACCTCACAGGGGTTTTTTGCCTTCCTCTGGATCAACTTGCAGGATGACAGGCCGAACTGGATGGACAGATGTCTTTTTCAGCCTTATAAACTAAACCGTTAGTATTTATTCTCTTTAAAATGATTGTCCTCAATTACAAAAACAGGCCTGCTTTCTTTTCAGAAACAGCGCCCCTCCTGTGCATAGGCTCAGTCCGTCATTGCAGCTCATTTCCATTCAAGTGAATAGGGAAAGCAATCAGAACCTGTTTGCGAATCCTTGAAATCCCTTTAAGGACTGGTGATTTGTTTCCTTTACTTTCAGGGGTTAATGCTCTTGGATATCCCGCCATATTACAGGGCCCTGCCAACTATAGGCCATAGGCTTCTGTAGGGCCTCCATATCCATCAGGCAATGCAGCGCCATACGGAGTACCATATGGTGGCACATGGAGTAAGGCTCTGTTGTATTAAACCATGGCGGCTCCTTGCATGATACAGTTATATGTATATATATTATCTGCCATTGTAATCGGTGCCCTCCACATGGATACAACAGTCTGGAGGGGACTCATTGCCTTCTGTGGAGGAGTGTTGTGGGCATGCCCTGTGACCTCTGCAGAGGTCATTGTGCAGGGAGGGGGAATAGATAAGCTGTGATATCACCTACTGCGAATGGTGGATCATGTGTTATCTATACCTATGTGTTATCTGTCATTGTAATGAGTGCCTGTGATGATAATGAGAAGACTGCTGAGAAGTAATCTGTACAGACCAGGAAGTGGCTCCTATCGTTAGGCTTAGTGGCCAGTGCAAAAATTGCAGGATTTTAGGATTTTTTTAAATATAGATAGTGACATGAAAAATATAATATAACCACCAAAAATTCTTAAAAATCTGTTCAACTTGATTTGAACAAATAGATGTTATTTCTGATATATATGGCGGTGGTCCTGCGAGATGCGCTGTACCCGAGCGGTTTATATCGGTGCTATTAATGCTCCTCCACACTTAGGTCTCTCTGTTATACGGCGCGGCTCCTGCGAGAGTCGCCGTCGGTGTGGGCCTCGCGTTTCAGGGCTGTTCATTTACAAATTAACAAGGAGCTAATTGTCACCAGTGAGTGACTTGTCACCTCGGCCGAGCCTCTGGTAACGTGTCTGCGTGCAGGGTATGGCAGGGAAAAGCATAGCGGTCACTGTGCACACAGCGCCTTCATCCATCCAGAGGGGTAACTGACCCCAATGACAAATACATAACAGGGTGGCCATTTATTGTACTGACCTCATATGGGGCAGAGGAACCATTCGGGCCCCCACTGGCTCCAGGGCCCATATAGGGGTAGCCAAATACATCTTTCATGTAATTACACTATGCATATATACGGTATTATATTTGCTTTTATACCATTAAGTGATATTATTAGTCGGTCCAGTTAAAATTCTGTCCAGCGGTTACTCAGTTATATCTGTTTCAGAGAAAGCTGGGTGACAACCAGTATGGCTGCTATACATAAGCCACATGGGTTGTCACCCAGCTTTCCTTGACACTACCCAGTTACCATACATCTTACTATTTAATAGGTTAGTCAATGATAATACCGCCATACAGTGCTCCATAATACCACCATACACTGATAATACCACCATACACTGCTCAATAACACCACCATACACTGCTCAATAATATCACCATACAATGCTCCATAATACTGCCATACAGTGCTCCATAATACCACTATACAGTGATTAATAACACCACCATACACTGATAATACTACCATACTATGCTCCATAATACCACCATACAGTGCTCAATAATATCACCATATCACCATCCAATGCTCTATAATACCACCATACAGTGCTCCATAATACCACCATAGACTGGTCAATAATACCACCATACTATGCTCCATAATACCACCATAGACTCCTCAATAATACAACCATACAGTGCTCCATAATACCACCATACACTGCTCAATAATATCACCATACAATGCTCCATAATACCACCATACAGTGCTCCATAATACCACCATACACTGATAATACCACCATACACTGCTCAATAATACCACCATACACTGCTCAATAATATCACCATACAATGCTCCATAATACCACCATACAGTGCTCCATAATACCACCATACACTGATAATACCACCATACACTGCTCAATAATACCACCATACAATGCTTTATAATACCACCATACAATGCTCTATAATACCACTATACAATGCTCTATAATACCACTATACAGTGCTCTATAATACCACTATACAGTGATTAATAACACCACCATACACTGATAATACTACCATACTATGCTCCATAATACCAAATAGTGATCCATAATACCACCATACAATGCTCCATAACACCACCAAACAGTGCTCATAATATCACCATACAGTGCTCCATAATATCACCATACAGTGCTCCATAATACCACCATACAGTGCTCAATATTACCACCATACAGTGCTCCATAATACTACCATACAGTGCTCAATATTACCACCATACAGTGCTCCATAATACCACCATATAGTGATCCATAATACCACCATACACTGCTCAATAATACCACCATACAGTGCTCAATAATATCACCATACAATGCTCCATAATACCACCAAACAGTGCTCCATAATACCACCATACAGTGCTCAATATTACCACCATACAGTGCTCCATAATACCACCATACAGTGCTGCATAATATCGCCATACAGTGCTCCATAATACCATTATACAGTGCTTTATAATACCACCATATAAAGCTCCATCATACCATCATGCAGTGCTCCATAATACCACCTTACAGTGATAATACGACCATATAGTGCTCTAAAATACCACCATAAAGTGCTGATTAATGCAAACATATAGTGCTCTATAATACCAGCATTTAGTGCTCCATAATACCACCATACACTGCTCAATAACACCACCATACAATGCTTCATAATACCACCATACAGTGATCTATAATACCACCATACAGTGCTCTATAATACCGCCATACAGTGCTCAATAATACCACCATATGATGCTCCATAACAACACCATACAGTGCTCTGTAATACCACCATATAGTGCTAAATAATACCGCCATACAGTGCTCTATAATACCACCATATAGTGCTCTATAACACCACCATACAGTGCTCCATAATACCGCCATACAGTGCTCTCTAATACCACCATATAATGCTCCATAATACCACCATACAGTGCTTCGTAATACCACCATACAGTGCTCCGTAATACCGCCATACAGTGCTCTATAATACCATCATATAATGCTCCATAATACCACCATACAGTGCTCCATAATATCGCCATACAGTGCTCTATAATACCACCATACAGTGCTCTATAATACCGCCATACAGTGCTCCATGATACCACCATACAGTGCTCCGTAATACCACCATACAGTGCTCCGTAATACCGCCATACAGTGCTCTATAATACCACCATAGAGTGCTCCGTAATACCACTATACAGTGCTCTATAATACCACCATATAATGCTCCATAATACCACCATACAGTGCTCTATAATACCGCCATACAGTGCTCTATAATACCACCATACAGTGCTCTATAATACCGCCATACAGTGCTCTATAATACCACCATACAGTGCTCTATAATACTGCCATACAGTGCTCCATAATACCGCCATACAGTGCTCCATAATACCACCATACAGTGCTCTATAATACCGCCATACAGTGCTCCATAATACCACCATACAGTGCTCTATAATACCACCAGACAGTATTCCATAATACCACCATACAGTGCTCCATATTACCACCATACAGTGCTCCATAATACCACCATACAGTAATCTATAATACCACCATACAGTGCTTTATAATACTACCATACAGTAATCTATAATACCACCATACAGTGCTCCATAATACCACCATACAGTGCTCTATAATAACACCATATAGTGCTTTATAATACCACCATACAGTGCTCCATAATACCACCATACAGTAATCTATAATACCACCATACAGTAATCTATAATACTACCATACAGTAATCTATAATACCACCATACAGTGCTCCATATTACCACCATACAGTGCTCCAGAATACCGCCATACAGTGCTCCATAATACCGCCATACAGTGCTCCATAATACCCCTATACAGTGCTCCATAATACCACCATATAGTGCTCTATAATACCACCATACAGTGCTCCATAATATCACCATACAGTGCTCCATAATACCACCATATAGTGCTCCATAATACCACCATACAGTGCTCTATAATACCACCATACAGTGCTCCATATTACCACCATACAGTGCTCCAGAATACCGCCATACAGTGCTCCATAATACCTCCATACAGTGCGCAATAATACCGCCATACAGTGCTCCATAATAACACCATATAGTGCTCTATAATACCACCATACAGTGCTCAATAATACCACCATAGAATGCTCCATAATACCACCCTACAGTGCTCCATAATACCACCATACAGTGCTCTCTAATACCACCATACAGTGCTCCATAATACCACCATACAGTGCTCCATAATACCACCATACAGTGCTTTATAATACCACCATACAGTGCTCCATATTACCATAATACATTGCTCTATAATACCACCATACAGTGCTCTATAATACCACCATACAGTGCTCCATAATACCACCATACAGTGCTCCATAATACCACCATACAGTACTCCATAATACCACCATACAGTGCTCTATAATACCACCATACAGTGCTCTATAATACCACCATATAGTGCTCCATATTACCACCATACAGTGCTCTATAATACCACCATACAGTGCTCCATATTACCATAATACATTGCTCTATAATACCACCATACAGTGCTCTATAATACCACCATACAGTTATCTATAATACCACCATACAGTAATCTATAATACTACCATACAGTGCTCTATAATAACACCATACAGTGCTTTATAATACTACCATACAGTGCTCCATAATACCACCATACAGTGCTCCATAATACCACCATACAGTAATCTATAATACTACCATACAGTAATCTATAATACTACCATACAGTGCTCTATAATACCACCATATAGTGCTCTATAATAACACCATACAGTAATCTATAATACCACCATACAGTAATATATAATACCACCATACAGTGCTCTATGATACCACCATACAGTAATCTATAATACCACCATACAGTGCTCTATAATACTACCATACAGTGCTCTATAATACCACCATATAGTGCTCTATAATAACACCATACAGTAATCTATAATACCACCATACAGTAATATATAATACCACCATACAGTGCTCTATGATACCACCATACAGTAATCTATAATACCACCATACAGTGCTCTATAATACCCTGATGGACCCGATACCTGACGCCCCAATATCAGGCGCTGGGGTCTGCAGCCCTGACCAGTCTTTGGCCTGTGATAAACACTTCTCAGGGTTCAGCGCCACCCCCTGGTCCTAACTGGGATTACCAGTCCTGATGCCGGTGATGGTTGCACCAGTTTGATCTGTAGATTCTTCAGAAGAGACTGGATTCCCATCAGTAGAAATGACAATATGGGCTCAAAGGAAAGATTGTTATATTTCTGCTTTTTACATCCATAGATTGTAAGCTCCTATGACCAGAGGCTCTCTCTTCTAATGCATCTGGTCTACATTGTGCTCCTTTTTTTGGGTCAAAAACACAGAAAAAGAGCAGATCTTTCCGTTATATCTTATCTCTGTGTAGCCTCCACTCCTGGCTTTGGAAATCACTGACCAAACGCTGACTGTGTGAACTAGGTGTAAGGGCTCCGCGCTGCCGACCGCAAACCCATTCACTTGAATGGGGTCCGCAATCTGTCCGTTCCGCAAAAAGATAGAACAAGTTCTATCTTTTTATGGAACGGAAGCACGGAACACCACGGAAGCAGTGAGGAAGAGGGAGTCGGCAGGATTCTGAATACAGTGTAAATTGGCTTATATGAAGATACATTGATGGCCTATCCTTAGATTTTCTGTAATCTAGTCACTGCATTATCAATGCGCTATCCTGACTTATTTCAGGAATATACATTGATGGCCTATCCTTAGATTTTTCAGGAATATACATTGATAGCCTATCCTTAGATTTTCCAGGAATATACACGATGACCTATCCTTAGATTTTTTTAGGAATATACATTGATGGCCTATCCTTAGATTTTTCAGGAATATACATTGATAGCCTATCCTTAGATTTTCCAGGAATATACACGATGACCTATCCTTAGATTTTTTTAGGAATATACATTGATGGCCTATCCTTAGATTTTTCAGGAATATACATTGATAGCCTATCCTTAGATTTTCCAGGAATATACACGATGACCTATCCTTAGATTTTTTTAGGAATATACATTGATGGCCTATCCTTAGATTTTTCAGGAATATACATTGATAGCCTATTCTTACATTTTTCAGGAATGGACATTGATGGTCTATCCTTAGATTTTTCAGGAATATACACGATGGCCTATCTTTAGACTTCTTTAAGAATATACACATATAATGGCCTATCATTACATTTTTCAGGAATACACATTGATGGCCTATCCTTTGATTTTTCAGGAATATACACGATGACCTATCCTTAGATTTTTCAGGAATATACATGATGACCTATCCTTAGATTTTTCAGGAATATATATTGATGGCCTATCATTAGATGTTTCAGGAATATACATTGATAGCCTATCCTTAGATTTTTCAGGAATATACATTGATGGCCTATCCTTAGATTTTTCAGGAATATACATTGATAGCCTATCCTTAGATTTTCCAGGAATATACACGATGACCTATCCTTAGATTTTTTTAGGAATATACATTGATGGCCTATCCTTAGATTTTTCAGGAATATACATTGATAGCCTATTCTTACATTTTTCAGGAATGGACATTGATGGTCTATCCTTAGATTTTTCAGGAATATACACGATGGCCTATCTTTAGACTTCTTTAAGAATATACACATATAATGGCCTATCATTACATTTTTCAGGAATACACATTGATGGCCTATCCTTTGATTTTTCAGGAATATACACGATGACCTATCCTTAGATTTTTCAGGAATATACACGATGACCTATCCTTAGATTTTTCAGGAATATATATTGATGGCCTATCATTAGATTTTTCAGGAATATACATTGATAGCCTATCCTTAGATTTTTCAGGAATATACATTGATGGCCTATCCTTAGATGTTTCAGGAATATTCAAGATGGATGATACTTAGATTTCTCAGGAATATACATTGATGGCCTATCCTTAGATTTCTCAGGAACATACATGATAACCTATGCTTGTTTTTTATTTTCAGGAATAATGCACCAGGAAATAATTCCAGAGCACAGCAGTTCTTATGAGCCCAAGGAGCATCTGCCAGTCAGGTATATACATCAATACTCTTTTTTTTACTGATTCAAGTTGCAAAAATTGGGAGATTTTTAAGGCATACGTGCTGAATCTGAAACTTGTTGTAGACACAGCCTAATATGAGCGATATGTACTAAGGATGTAAAGTAAGCCTCCTAATAAATAGCTTCTGCAACACTGCCATCTGCAGGTAATAAATAGATACTGAACGGAAAAAACAGCAGTCCAATCCGAAAATACATTAAACGTTATCAAGTGTTCTGTGCCTGTCTATGGTAAAGGTAGATTGATGCAGAATTATTACTTTTATATCTCATATATTAAAACAAGTTAATAAATATAAATGACTCTGTTTATCCTCGCTGCTTCTCCAAATATCTAGGTCCTGTTATAATGTGGTTACTGGTTACCGTCAAGTACATCTCCACTCAGGAGCTGGGGGAAAAAAATCCACCGCTACCCCATGTGGTTGGGAAACTCCCAGCTTCATGCAGCTTTATCAATTTTTACATTTCATTTCAAGACAATCATGTGAATAGCTCTGCACCCAAACACTGAACGATGCAGCTCTGTCTCCCTCTCTCTGAGCAGGAAATCGCAGCACGATCTGAAGTTCCACACAGCAGCTTAGCTCCTGTGAACTTGTGGGGCTCATTTTCTTATTTTTAGTCATTTGTTAGAGGAAATTAGTGAAAGGGAAGCGACACTAATTAGTGCTGTGGCCCCTTTATTCTCACCATTAGTGGGGGTCCTAGAAGTCAGACCCCCATTGATCACAATGTGATGGCATATCCTAACAATAGGCAATCACTTTATTTTAGATAGGAAAACCCATTAATAGGTCTATTCCCAGCCAATACACAATTATGCACTTATAGACAGGCTTGCTGACAGTTTCCAGGTAGCAACAGTAGATTTTATGTTTGCACCATGAGGAGTAACTATGTAGGCCATACTAGCAAAAAGTTAAATAAAGCTTGCACATTCAATTTAAAGATGATTGGCGGACAATCTTTTTGACCAAATGTATCATTTCTGGGCCAATTAAATATGTTCATTCACTGTATGTTCGTACTGCAGCTGCATCCCGCTCCTCCCTTCTTCTTCATAATTTTTAGTTATTATTTTACACTAGATGGATTTTTATTTTTATTTTTTTACAACTGAGGAGGTTTCTGAACTGATTCTGCAGATGGACACAGAGGTAGACGACAGGCTGCTGGAAGGTGAGTAAGATTATACTTCTCCCTAATAAGATAATACTAGGGTCACCATCTAAAACCACAGCCAGCCACTCCAGTTGGTAGGTAGCTAAGGCTACCCCTAGGTTCCTCACCAGACAGCCACAATGCCGGATGGACTTGGCTGCTAGGGACCCAGGTTATGTCTGCGAAGTAAGGTAGCAGAAAACTGGTGCAAGCTTGGTAAAAGCAGACCTTCTAGAATAATCAGAGGTGCAAAGCGTAGTAGATGAGCAGGGCCTAAACCAGGAGAGACAGATAATGCCAAAACAGTGGGCAAGGAGTCAATTTAGAGACCAGCCACGGTCAGAATACCAGAAGAACCAGTAGAAACCAAATATCAGCAGACAAGGGGTTAGTCCAGAAGACAAGCAACAGTCAAATTACTAGGAGTTCAGGTGCAGTAATAGTGAGTAGCACAAAGCACAGGAGCCAAGAAACAACAAAATCACAGGCAATGGTAATCACTCAGTTCTCAGTTCTTAAAGGGGTTGGCCCATCTCACACATTGGTGGCATCCCGCTAGGAGATGCCACCAATGTCAGATAGAACAAGGTGAACAAGGGCTTACCATCCAAGTGCAGTGACCAGGAACGGGTACGCTGACGCCACTTATGCAGTTGGCCAGGATATGGGTGGTTAATAGTCTGTATTTTGTTTGTGACGCCAATTGCAGCGTGCGCAGGGTACTACCCCAGAGCCCTTTCAAGGTGTTATTACACACGTCCCAGGTTAGGAATGCCAGAGTGGTGTAATCGCCTCTATAGGGTGGTGATAATGGTGTCAACGGTGTCTCCTACCTGGGTACGGCTGGACTCCTGGCTCACTTGCAATAAATTTGAGTGTAGTGATAGTAGGAGTAATAGAGGAATTTTGCAGCAGAAATGAAGTCCAGACCTTTAGGTGAAGTTCAGACTTGTCTTTACTGAAGATAACTTGTACCCAAGCAGTATACAGCTTTGGTCTCTGGTCCCAGCAGGTTTTAGCAATCATTGGCAGGAATAAATGCTTCTGCTTTAATGTGGAGCTTGCAGGATAAGTCGTCTGCTTGGTAGCTCTGGAACTGTGGCAGGAATTAATCTTCTGCTTTGAACTGTACCTTCTGCTTTGTGGGGACAGACTAGCTGAGGAGGAATGGCTTCTCCTAGGTCTCTGGACTTTACTCAGGGGATGCTTTCTTCCTGGAACTGGAGGTTTTCTGCAACTTTCTGCTTTCTTTTCATCCAGTTGAGCTGCAGGGCTCAGACTGGGAATGTTATCAAGTCTCAGACCGAGACTTGGTCCTTGCTGTCTTCCCCATACAGGGGGCAAACTAGATCTGGTTCTAACTGTTTTTTTCACTCCCTTGCTGCAGGAAGATGGAAACCTCCACTTCTCCTCAGCAGGAGGCAGAACTCCCATAGAGGTGAATGGGGGGACGCGCTCAGAACTCTCATAGAGGTGAATGGGGGGACGCGCTCAGAACTCCCATAGAGGTGAATGGGGGGACGCGCTCAGAACTCCCATAGAGGTGAATGGGGGGACGCGCTCAGAACTCTCATAGAGGTGAATGGAGAGCACTTTGCACATGCAAGGTGTGATCTCCTTCACTTTGGGGGCCAGAGTTCTAGAGATATAGATCTGACATTGGTGGTATATCCCAGCGAAATGTCACCAATGTGTGACATGGACCAACCCCTCTAAATCCCCCACCTAGCTTTGCGATTGGACACCTGATTGGCTCCGTTTTCTGCCTTCCTTGGCCGGCAGTGTAACTCTCCGAGCGCAGCCATGCACAGTGTCTTGACTAGATACATTTCTGACAGATATATTACAAGATTCATGTATTCAAATATATATACAGACTACAGTCAGGTCCATAAATATTGGGACATGGACACAATTCTAATTTTTGGCTCTACACACCACACAGTTATGTGCTTTACCTGCAGACTTAATTTGAGGGTATTTACATCCAAATCAGGTGAACGCTGCAGGAATTACAACAGTTTGCAGATGTGCCTCCCACTTGTTAAGGGACCAAAAGTAATGGGACAATTGGCTTCTCAGCTGTTCCATGGCCAGGTGTGTGTTATTCCCTCATTATCCCAATTACAATGAGCAGATAAAAGGTCCAGAGGTCATTTCCAGTCTGCTATTTGCATTTGGAATCTGTTGCTGTCAACTCTCAAGATGAGATCCAAAGAGCTGTCACTATCAGTGAAGCAAGCCATCATTAGGCTGAAAAAACAAAACAAACCCATCAGAGTAACATAGTAACATAGTATATAAGGCCGAAAAAAGACATTTGTCCATCCAGTTTGGCCTGTCATCCTGCAAGTTGATTCAGAGGAAGGCAAAAAAAAACTGAGGTAGAAGCCAATTTTCTCCACTTAAGGGGAAAAAAAATTCCTTCCCGACTCCAATCAGAATAACTCCCTGGATCAGCGACCCCTCTCTAGTAGCTATAGCCTGTAATATTATTACGCTCCAGAAATACATCCAGGCCCCTCTTGAATGCCTTTATTGTACTCACCATCACCACCTCCTCAGGCAGAGAGCTCCATAGTCTCACTGCTCTTACCGTAAAGAATCCTCTTCTATGTTTGTGTACAAACCTTCTTTCCTCCAGACGCAGAGGATGTCCCCTCGTCACAGTCCTGGGGATAAATAGATGATGGGAGAGATCACTGTACTGACCCCTGATATAGTTATACATAGTAATTCGATCTCCCCTCAGTCGTCTTTATTCTAAAGTGAATAGCCCTTATTTTGATAATCTTTCAGGGTACTGTAGTTGCCCCATTCCAGTTATTACTTTAGTTTCCCTCCTCTGGACCCTCTCCAGCTCTGCTATGTCTGCCTTGTTCACAGGAGCCCAGAACTGTACACAGTACTCCATGTGTGGTCTGACTACTGATTTGTAAAGTGGCAGGACTATGTTCTCATCACGGGCATCTATGCCCCTTTTGATGCAACCCATTATCTTATTGGCCTTGGCAGCAGCTGCCTGACACTGGTTTTTGCAGCTTAGTTTGCTGTTTATTAAAATTCCTAGATCCTTTTCCATGTCAGTGTTACCGAGTGTTTTACCATTTAGTATGTACGGGTGACTTGCATTATTCCTTCCCATGTGCATAACTACATTTGTCAGTGTTAAACCTCATCTGCCACTTATCTGCCCAAGCCTCCAATCTATCCAGATCCCTCTGTAGCAGTATACTGTCCTCTGTAGTATATATACAGTATACTGTCCTCATCAGTGTAAATTACTTTACACAGTTTAGTGTCATCTGCGAAAATTGATATTTTACTATGCAAGCCTTCTACAAGATCATTATCAAATATATTGAAGAGAATAGCAAAAACATTAGGCGTGGCCAAAACAACTGTTTGGAACATTCTTAAAAAGAAGGAACGCATCGGTGAGCTCAGCAACACCAAAAGACCCGGAAGACCACGGAAAACAACTGTGGTGGATGACCGAAAAATTCTTTCCCTGGTGAAGAAAACACCCTTCACAACAATTGGCCAGATCAAGAACACTCTCCAGGAGGTAGGTGTATGTGTGTCAAAGTCAACAATCAAGAGAAGACTTCACCAGAGTGAATACAGAGGGTTCACCACAAGATGGAAACCATTGGTGAGCCTCAGAAACAGGAAGGCCAGATTAGAGTTTGCCAAATGACATCTAAAACAGCCTTCACAGCTCTGGAACAACATCCTATGGACAGATGAGACCAAGATCAACTTGTACCAGAGTGATGGGAAGAGAAGAGTATGGAGAAGGAAAGGAACTGCTCATGATCCACCTCATACCACCTCATCAGTGATGGTGGAGGTAGTGTCATAGCATGGGCAAGTATGGCTGCCAATGGAACTGCTTCTCTTGTATTTATTGATGATGTGACTGACAAAAGCAGCAGAATGAATTCTGAAGTGTTTCAGGCAATATTATCTGCTCATATTCAGCCAAATGCTTCAGAACTCATTGGCCTGTGCTTCACAGTGCAGATGGACAATGACCCAAAGCATACTGCAAAAGCAACCAAAGAGTTTTGTTAAGGGAAAGAAGTGGAATGTTATGCAATGGCCAAGTCAATCACCTGACCTGAATATGAGTGAGCTGCATTTCACTTGCTGAAGACACAACTGAAGGAAAAAGGCCCAAGAACAAGCAGGAACTGAAGACAGTTGCAGTAGAGGCCTGGCAGAGCATCACCAGGGATGAAACCCAGCGTCTGGTGATGTCTATGTGTTCCAGACTTCAGGCTGTAATTGACTGCAAAGGATTTGCAACCAAGTATTAAAAAGTGAAAGTTTGATTTATGATTATTATTCTGTCCCATTACTTTTGGTCCCTTAACAAGTGGGAGGCACAGATGCAAACTGTTGTAATTCCTACACCGTTCCCCTGATTTGGATGTAAATACCCTCAAATTAAAGCTGACAGTCTGCAGGTAAAGCACATCTTGTTATTTTCATTTCAAATCCATTGTGGTGGTGTATAGAGCCAAAAATTTTAGAATTGTGTTGATGTCCCAATATTTATGGACCTGGCTGTATATTATAATGGTAGGCATGTCGTATATTTAAAAGTGGAAACTCCCTTTAAGTACCTTTGCTAATTGATATACCCATAGCAACCCCTGCTCTCCTAAAACCACCACCTTGGTCACTTATCTTCACCATTGAGGTTACGAATGATTTTCTAATATCCCACCGGGAAGACGTAACTTAGCGTCCGTTCCTCGGCAGTCTAGTTGGGTAGTATGAAGTCTAATGATATCTCAGCTTCAGAATATAACATTTACAATAAAAACCCTCCATAAGCAGACACCGCACATTTCTATTATCAGACAGGGTCCCAAAAGACAATCCAAAGGTCTAACTGCGGAAAGTAGAAAAAGCAGTAAGCATGTGGACACTGTCACCGATTGGACAGAGCGAGTACTGAGGGAACGCGCTTAATTGTTTCCTTCTTCTATATGACATCATGTGCAGGCCTGTAACACAGAGATTAGCGCTGCTTCCTTGCATGGGACTGATTCCCGGCAGGCTACTATTTGTATAGTGTTTGTATGTTCTCCTTCACTCTAATTAGCGGCACATACCGACAATTACTTTGTCTGGCAGGACTATGCTATTCCCATGATCGGAAATGCTGGCCCCTGTTATTGCATGCTCACTTTACCAGCTTTCTATACAGTCATTTAAAGGTTGACACTTATTTCAGGCGGTTTAGGATGGTGAAGGGGTTAATAGATGTGGAGGCGGCAGGAAAGTTTACAGAGCTCTGTTATCGTCATGTAGAATCCTAGTCGCATTTACCTTCACAAAACCATTTAGTTAAAAAATAATATAATGCCTGTCTGCACCTACCACTAGAGGGAGCTCAAGGCATAGGGATGTATACAGCTCTCACTGAACTCAATGATAAATGCTCTGTCTACTGGCAGCAGAAATGATCCACCTAAGGGGCTATTCTATTCTTTTAAAGTGATGGTACATTACTAGGACCCCATCGATCCTAAAAATGAAGGGGCCACTTTGTTAATTTAGTTTGGAAATAATATACCACTTGTCTGCCTCTACCACTAGGGGGAGCTCAAGGCATGGGGATGTATACTGAAGTTTCCTGAGCAGCCGGGTGGCCAGGAGCGGCATTGTAAAGTGAAAAACAGTGAAGGGGGCACCAGCCCTGGGAAATTTGAGCTGCCCTGGGCTGAAAATGAACCGGGCGGGCGTATGTGAGTGCTGCCCAGGAGTGGGTGTTCCCAGGTGCGATGCCTTTAAATGCCCCACAGTTACCAACAAAATTGTTGCGGTAGTGGCCTGGTCGGGTATATTACCTATCCACCCTTGGTGTAAGGGGGCCACCATCCACATGAAAGTGTCATGAAGGAGCCTTGAAGAGCGCCCTCATTATGGCACCGGACGGGCACTGCCATCCATTTCCGCCTTTCAGCGCGGGCTGACTGGAGAAGGACGCTGTAGGACCAGGACCTGATATGGTGACATATTTTGGCAGCAGAAGGACTAGAAACCACAAATAAAATATTACAACTGGAAGAGGAAAGAAAACCTGCTCCTTCCTGTCAGGCGATGAGAAGACGCAGCTGAAAATGATTTTCCCAATAAAAAGATGATTATTACTTAAGAAACAAAATTAAACATCTGCGCTGGACAATAGATCTGCCAAATATCCCCCCCCCCCCCCCCCCCCATATGTAACTGAGCAAGAATGTTCCTCCATGACAAGGACCCCTCCGAATGACTTATACCACTCCTAACTTTTCTATGCTCCATATAGTGTAGCAGGCCTCTAATTTCTGGTTGCCTAGCGACCATTTTGCTCCCTGACTGGGTGACCACCATTTGTGTACGTGTAGATACAGGAAAACCTGTGGTTTTATGAAGTTTTAGCTGCAGATTTTCTACATGTGATATCCTTCCTACTAGTACTGTCCAATCAGTGCTGCCTGCAGTGTCAGACTGTCCAGGGGCACACCCCCAACTGGTAACACCCAGCTGGACCTGCACGGCAAACTGCTAGTAATTCATTCCAACTTCTAGTAGGAATAATAGAGGAATGGCACAACCTAGGGTCATAAGAATAGATGCTCTAGAATTGTTATTACATGGGGACTAAAACAGACCAGTCAGGAGAAGGGAAGGGTCCTTTTTCTCCATCTGTGACATTGATGGCCTATTGCTGGATATGCCGTGAACGTTATATAGGTGCAGGTCCCACCTATGAGATCAGCTCCTATCTAGAGAACCGGTCCCATTAATTGATGGAGAGTATACCGTGCATGCGCTGCATACTCTCCATTGCTATAGGAGTTCCAAAAATAGCCGCAAGTACCGTGCAAGCGCAGCCACCTGTCCATTCACACCTAAGGGTCTGCGCCATAGCGGTGAACAGAGGGTGGCCGCGCATGAACGGTGCGCTATGTGTGCACTTCGGGGGCCCGTTCTGAAGATAGGAGCGGGTCCTAGAGGTGGGGCCCGCACCTATCTGACATTAGCCACATGCCATTAAAATTTGTCCAAGATGGGAACACCCCTTTAAAGGGATGATACACGTATAACGTGCTATAGCGACGTCATACAAAGTACACGTGTATAACGTCACTATCCACGGGAGAATTACAGGATTCAAACATGGGAAAAAATTTAACGAGGTCAACTGAGAAATACTGAAATATATAGCTTTCCAAAAGATGACGTTTGGCTCTTGTCCTCAAAGCACTTAATCTTTATTAAAATATAAAATAAAAATGGACACCCCCTTTAAAGGAAATCTGTCATCAAATCCACTCTTACATGCCCGATGAGCCCTCGCCTGTTGAATCTGACATTTTGGCCCCCATGCCGCTCTGTGGAAAGCAGCTTTTTAATCAGATGTACATTAGCCCCTGGGTGCAACGAGGGTATTGCCGTTGCACCGCTCGCTCTCTACATGCCGCGCCCCCAACTCTCTGACTGACAGGGCCAGGCGTGTAGACATATACAATGATTGGCACATGCGCAGTACAGGGAGAAAGGGGAGCCGGCGAACTTCACCCCTGTACTGTGCAGGCACCAAACATGGCGGGGCCGGGCATGGATAAGTAGGAGCCTGGCTCTGTCAGTGAAAGAGATGGGGGCAGGGCATGTAGAGGGTGAGCGGTGCAACAAGGTGCAATAGCAACGTCTTTGTTGCACCCAGGGATTAATTTGCATTTAATTAAAAAGCGACATGAGGCCAAGATCGTCCATAGGATGATGACATTCCCTTTAAGGCCAAGACAGTCATAGTATATCAGGGACAGGTTTAGGATTGCTAGCAGTCCCGATCCTTGCAGTGGGAAGAAATGAAGCACATCCTTATTCCAGGGCAGAGAGAGCACTTTAAGAAAGAAAAACAGTGGTAGGAAAGATGTGGGTATATCAGGATACAAATGGGCGGCTGGGGACAGGCATTCCACACGCGTGATGTGAGGGGCAGATACCGGAGAGAACACCTGCAAGGCTTCAATTACATGGAGCACCAGCGGCCTAGCTCAGGCATGCCAGGAAGTGGACATGGTGTATATCAAGCTGCCGCGGGAGCAGATATGGAATGTATCAAGCTGGGGACGACCTCCTACACCACTGCCTGACAGAGGCCTGAGAACTGGGGAAGGAAAGTCTCATGTTACTATGACAACGAGCGCCATGATGCACTGTACAATAGGGACGCTGGCTTAGTTACCTATAGCAACCAATCAGATTGAGCCTTTCATTTTCCAAAGGAGCTCTGAGAAATGAAAGGTGTAATCTGATTAGTTGCTATGGACAACTAAGCCAGTTTTCCTTTTCTATATCTCCCCTGATAATACCCTGAAACTACAACCCCCAGCATGAGTACATGAGTGTCCATGAGTACATGTATATATTGATTCTACATTGACTATGCCTAGGCATGTAGTGATGTGAGAGGGCCCTATCAACAGTTTGTTGTGGGGCCTAGTGTCATTTCAGGGTAATAAAGTGTACATTGCACAGTATAAAGATGACGAGTATCTCCACACGGTGTTAACCCCTGGCGAGAGGCCGAAGTATTGGTAGTAGCACCAAGAACAGATGTTGCAAAGGTTTTGAGCCATTAGAGCTTTCTTCTCAAAACAGCGCCCCTCTTGTTCATAAGGCTGCGTCTGGTAATGCAGCTCAATCCCATTAACTTGAATAGGACTGAGGTTCAATACTGGACGCAGCCACTAGACAAAGGGGGCACTGTTTGTGTAAAAACTGCAACAACCCATCAGCCATTGCGACTGATGATCTTCATGGTATTGTTGGATCGGTCATTTTAAAGGGGTTGTGCAAGAATGGTGGGGGTTTCACATTGTCCTGCCATCTGTCCCCTGCTTCCTACTAACTTATTGAAAGTGTGCCATCAAGAAATATGGAAGAGGATATGGCTTCCTTCACATCTCAGTTTGGTAAATCCAATAGTCAGCTCCAGCAGAATTACCGTATCCGGCATATCCAGACACTGCCGGGCAATCATTTACGATAATGGGATCCGGATGGTTTCTGGCATAAATGTCGGCTTTCTGGCGGAAAAATACAGCAGCATGCAGCGGTATTTCTCCAGCAGAAAGCCAGTATTTATGCAAGAAGCCCTCCAGTGTCTGGATATGCCGGATACGGTAATTCTTCTGGAGCTGACTATTGGATTTACCAGATGAAGATTTGAACCTAGCCCATGACTGCAGGATCAGACTACGCAGGGTTTACTTGTAGTCTGTTACCATGGAGATGTATAGGCCTGTATAAAGTCCTGTACCTTTAATATACAGTAGATGCTTCAAGTAACTGCCATATTTTTATTTTATTTTCTAGTTTATTAGAGCTAGGCATGTACACCTGAGTTTGGGTCCATTCACACATCCGTATGTGTTTGCGGATCCACAGACGGACACCGGCGGTGTGCGTTCCACATTTTGCGGACAGCACATCGCCGGCACTCAATAGAAAATGCCTAATCTTGTCCGCAACTGCGGACAAGAATAGGACATGTTCTATTTTTTTCGGGAATGGAAGTGCGGATCCGCATTTCCGGATACCGACAGCACATCGTGTGGCCTCATAGAAATGTATGCGTCCGCAATTCCATTCCGAAAAATGCGGAACAGAATTGCAGACGTGTGAATGGAGCCTTAGTCTGTCAATGATTTCAAAAGATCTGTAATTACCTTATAATAACAGCTTTCATTAATGTCCCCTGTCCCTTTCTACTGGTCCCTTAAAAGACAGTTGCTAGGGCTCATCTGTCTCCGGCTAGGAAGACAGAGGGGTGGTCCTTCACACTGCATGCCTGCATTAGGCTTCAGAGTGAGGAGGCGTGTCTCTCTGTAATCCGATCTGATTGGCTGGCAGGAAGATGCTGGCTACAGCAAGTGTGTATGGGAAGTGAGGGAAAGCAGTTCTGGCCTCAGAGAACTGGCAGAGGAGCCATTTTGAGAAGGTCCTTATATTGTAAATGTTTAAACAGCCGTAACTAAGGGAAAAACTCAAGGAAAACAGTGGAATGTGAAGAAACTAAAGATTGCTTTATGCAGAATGCTGCTGCTGCAGTAACATATGCTAAAATTGTTGTTGTTATTTATGAAAACATGACAGTTACCCTTTAAGGTGGTGGACACAGGAGTCATTTATCAAACTGGTATAAAGTATAACTGGCTTAGTTGCCCATAGCAACCAGATTCCACCTTTCATTTTCCAAAGGAGCTGTCAAAAATGAAAGGTGGAATCTGATTGGTTCAGTTCAGAATACTAACAAATACATACAAGGCCGTCCACAACCTGTCCCCTCCCTACATCTCTGAGATACTTTCCCGATACATTCCCATACGCACTCTTCGATCCTCACAAGACCTCCTTCTCTCCTCTTATCACCTCTTCCCACAATCGCCTCCAAGATTTCTCCCGTGTGTCCCCCACACTCTGGAACTCCCTACCCCAACATATCAGACTCTCACCTACAGTGGAATCCTTCAAAAGAAACCTGAAAACCTACCTCTTCAGACAAGCCTACAACCTACAGCAGGTGTAGGCAACCTCCGACACTCCAGCTGTTGCGGGACTACAACTCCCAGCATGCATACTTGAGTGCCGAAGGTTGCTGACCCTGCTGCTGCTATACACCTATGACCAGCTTTACCCTCACCTACTGTGCCCATCCTCCATACCTTGTAGATTGTGGGCCCTCTCTCCTTCTGTACCAGTCTGTAACTTGTCTTGGTCATGCTTAGTGCAATTGTCTGTGTCATGTATGTGCCCCCCTTATTATATGTACAGCGCTATGGAATGAATGGCGCTTTAATAATAAATAATAATAATTGGTTGCTATAGGTAACTAAACCAGTTCTACTTTACACCAGTTTGATAAATCTCCCCCATAGTATTTAACTCTTTCTAATGCTGGAACGTGTTATGTTTTACTATTTCCTCGTATAGATAAAGACTGGAACTGATGATGCTTAGTAGTGTTAGGGCAGTACTGTGCCTTTAAGAGCCCGGGCTCTTTCCGTAGCGCAGGAGCAGCAGGCTCATGGACGTGTTACGGAATGTCACGCTTAATTTCCCCTCTTGTTGTGGTCCCCGCAGCCAGGGGCGAACCGAGCTTCCCACTATTCCCACAGTCTTCTATTTTTTTCCCTTGCCTTCTCCTTAAAGGTCACAACGTGGAAAATGAATTAGTGCATTTCCCAGGTTTTTGCCAAGAACGTTCATTTTTCAAATGCGTCCTACACCCCCCAGCCCCCCTCTCCCCGAGAACGTAATTCAGTCATGTTAATTCACCCATGTTACTCGGAGTTGGGACGGGGTCTGGGCAATGTCATGTTTAAGCTTTGCCAAGAAATAGTGGGATAGCGTTCCCTGCAATGTAAGGTCCTCCGCGGGTGCATTTTTCCAACACTGTGATGCAGGCTCTACATTGGTTTCAATGGTAGTTCCCTTATACAATCCATTGACAGAAGGATGCCTCTGAAAATGAGGCGATAACATGCTGTCTCACTACTGTGACCCCAGCGATCAGATGTAATCGTAATCTGTGACAGAAGCAAGTATTCAATCCCACTGCAGCGCCTCCACAGGCGAAATGAAGCATTACAGTTTTCCTTGGGTTGGGTCCTCCAGCGTGAGAGGAACTCTCTGTAACCGCTCTCCACGAATCCTGGACCTCGTAAATGGAATTGGAAGATTCACCCTCTATTAACACCTAATGTATATGAACACCTTGTAATTGTATTGTTCCCATTGACTGTGTGTGCAGTGAGTGCCCTCTAGTGGAGGCTGCGGGCATCCAGAATTTGATCATTTAACGCCATTGCTGTGTGAAAGGAAGCACCCTGATAGTGCTGTTAATAGAGGCACTTCAGCCTCTCAAATCAGCCATGGTTCACCCCTGACAGGTCATTTTTACTAAATACTTGAACATGAGCCTTAAACACTGAGCATTTTTTTCTGCGTCGTGAAGGTTCCTCAACTACTCCTTCTGCAAATGAATGAATGGACAACTTGGTGTTAACCTTCCAGTTGTCAAAGGGGTGTGACACCACAAAGTCTGATGCTGTCTGCTCTGACTGGTCAGTGACAGACTCCCACTGGTAACACCGAGTTGTCAATTTATTCCTGAATTTCTAGGAGGAGTAACAGAGGGAAGGCGCATCACAGGACTAAGAAAAGATGCACTTCCTAAATTCCTGAGAGGCACGTTTATCACAGAGTGCCCTCCTGCTAGGACTCCTGTGTGGGAACACGTGTACAGTGTCCCTCCAGCGCCACCGCAGGGGACATTGAGCATTACACAGTGTCCAATGGGCTGTCTGTATAATACAGGTCAGGGAAGGTCCTCCTGAGCAAGAGACACTCTGTGACCACTCTGCTGGCCAAGAGATGAAGATGCCGAGCAGAGGACCTTCCTTTATTAAAGGGGTTTTCTGAGACTTCTGTACTGATGACCCATCCTCCTGCCGATTGAGGACACCGTGGTGCTCCAGTGAGTGCTGCAGCTTATCCTAGACCAGTGACGTCACCGTACATCGGTCACATGGCCTAGGCGCAGCTCAGTGCCATACAAGTGAATGGGGCTGAGCTGCGATACCAAGGACAGCCACTATAGAATGGGCGGCGCTGTGCTTAGCAAGTTGCAAGGAGGCAGAGGCACTCAAGAAAGGATGTACATATACGCTGACAGCAAGCAGAGATCTTGAAAAATTGTGGCTGCCATGATAATCCCACAATCCCATGGGTAGTCACTAACTTCAGAGTTGTCCAGTTAAAGGGTTATGATGGTTGTTAAAACGTACCCCCTATCCACAAGATGGGTATAAATATTAGAGAGGAGGAGGGTGTCCTACCACTGGGACCCCCACTGATCACTAGAACCCCATACCAAATTGGACATCATATAGTACATGACAATCTCTTTCTAACAAAGCTAGAACCGGGCCTGCACCTCACATAGATCCAGTGATCTCCATATTCATTGCGCCAATTGTTCTGCTAGATTTAGTTCAGGCTGGCAGCCGAGGGGTGTGTCCTCTCTCAGGGGATGTGTCCCTTCTGCTGTAGCTCTTTCCCTGTAACTTCTAACAGAAGATATGGCTGGTGGCAGTTCAAAATTTAAACTGAGCATGTGCGACCAACTCAGTGAGATGGAAAAAAATAAAATAAGGAAAAGAACTAACAGCAGGTGGCGCTATACTAATACGTTTTATTGATTAACTCAGTGGCTATACAAAATTTTTAATTACATGCAATTACAAAAGCATTCAGATCCAGGGGCTGGTTTGAAAAATGTAGACCCCTTTAAGTTTCCTTGTACCACTGGGCAGATTTGCCATTCAGGAACCAAGAAAAACTGGGTGACAACCCAATATGGCAGATTAACAGCAGCCATACTGGTTGTCACCCAACTTTATCAGAAGCAGATATAACAAGATTTAAAAAAAAATATATATCAAGGATCCGTTATTTCATATTTTTTATTCTCGGTGGAAAAATTAGCAATTTCATCTAATCGTAAAGTAATCTTTTTTTCTTTTTTTTTCAAAAACATCAAAAACCTCTAAGCCTTTTCCACAGCCGCCCGCGCATTTCACTCCGTATCTATAGAATAAATGAGCCTCTTTCCAGCCTGGAGTATGAAATCGGAGGGAAATGTTTCCGAAATATTGTCCGCCTCCCACCTGCAGGCTCGTAAATATGTGTGATTATCTGCTGAAGGGCTCTTTTTCGGTGTTTTTCTTGGCAGGGGAGAGGTTTTCGAGCATTAAGAATGAACAAGAGTCAGAAATTGTCAGGCCGCATTCCTTCTCTGGGCCGCAGCCAGCGAGAAAGCAGCGCAGACGCGGGCCTGGGGAATAACGCCGTGTTGTTTTTGGCTGGAGTTTCTCTGGAAGCTTTTTCCCATTCGGTCCCCGAGCAGTCAGAAAAGGGTTTGTGAAATATGACACAATAAAATCCATTCATTACATCCGCCCCTTCTCGCCCTCTCAAAACAAAAATGGCGGCTGGGTTCCAGAACCTGCGCAGGAAAGTGGGGGTCATAGGGGGCGTTGGAAACGGTCCAAAATGAACACGGGGATTGCGCTCTTGGATTTCGACTTCCCCGTGCACTCCATCTTTATTCCTCCGCTCTAAGTAGCTAATTGCTCTGTTCTGCACAACTTAGCAGAACGTTACGGATCTCCTCGGCGTCCGCTTGTGGGAGGGTCGTACGCGAAGATGTAGACTATCTCCAGAGGCCTGGCCTACATCTGATCCTGAGTTAAATTAAGCCCCCAATGCCTTTGCCTGGGCTCTTTAATGATATGAAGGCAGCCTGCACATACGGCTTACCCGTGCAACATTACTTAGTAATGATGCCTTTACGGCTCCCTTAGGGGGTTGGGATGAGAGCGATGCCCTTATGAGTTTTACAGATAATCCACGGCATACAGATGCAGGCAGCAATTACTAAAAGTACCGTACATGCAGTTGTAGTCATTTCTTCCTGTATCGGCAAAGGCCTGCAAATTTAAAGGGATTGTCCAGGTATCAAGCGAAAAATAAAAATAAATCTTGATGTGAAGATGCATGACTGAGGAGCACAAGCTGCCCGGTGAACCTAGGCATGGACTGTCTCTGGTCACATTAGTAAAGCACCACCTGGTGTTCAAAGAGGGTAGCAATGGGCACATCCACCTACAGGGCTGCTGGACACGTATGCTCAGTCACGCTCCCCACAACCAGGTCTCTACATTACAGGCCCCTGTTCACTGCAGAGCAGCCAGTAGCAATAGATTTCTGCTTCCCTGCTTGTCAGGAATAAGTACTCTCTGTAGTAACATAGCAGTATAGCTGAGAAAAGTCCTTCTGCAGGGGAAGTAAGAAGGGGGTATATTGTCAGCTGTCAGAGGGGGAAGGAGGCAGAACCTAACTTCAGCAGTACAAGGAAGCAAGAAAAAAAAGGCCTTTTCATGCTAAAATCACTGTAAATTACTTTAAAAAAATGTTTGCATAATGGCCTTTCTTCTTAGTACAATCATAACTGTAAAGGAATAAATCCCCTCTTCAGCTGCACAGCTAGATGCATTTCTCTCACAAGCATAGGGCCTCTCCCTTCTGTGGAATCTGTACTGCTGTGACATCCTTTCCCTTACTTCTCACTATGTTTGTTTTCAGCTCCGGAGCTCACAGAACAGATAAGGAGAGGGAAATCACACTTACAGAAAGATTGAACGCTCCAGCAGTGACTTTAAATTAAGTGACTTCCGATTCAGGGACTTCAGTGGGAGACTGCAGCAAATCAGTTTCTTATCACTGCATTCTATTGTATTTTTCGCTTTCGTTGTGTAATCCCCACTTAGTATGTGTTCCATTACTGACAGCGCAGTCCAGTGCACATCTTGTCTGATGTATGCAGTCCTGGAACATGAGGGTGCATATCTTTGTTCAAAATGTGAGCAATTTCCCCGTTTGGAATCGCAAATTGAGTATCTAAACGGGCGAGTTTCAACACTGAGAAGCGTTGACAATTTGGAAAAGAGTTTGCTGCTCACTGAGCAAGCGCTCTATGGGGTAGATGTGGGGGAGGGTGGTAGCGAGGAGGCTCAGGTAGCTAGCTGGGTAACAGAAAGCAGGGTAGAGGGAAGAGTGCCAGGGAGGCTAGCCCTGATCTGACACACCCCAACAAGTTTGCACGGTTGTCAGATAAGGGGGATGTCAGTTCAGGGAGAGCACTGCTGCAGCCGGACCCTTCCTCTGCCAGTCAGGGGAATGTCAGCTCCAGTAAGCAGGGGCCCAGGAGAGCAGGACAGGCCAGACAGGTGCTGGTAGTGGGAGACTCCATTATTAGGGGTACAGATAGGGCAATCTGTCACAAAGACTGGGATCGTTGAATTGTGTGTTGTCTTCCTGGCGCTCCAGTTCAACACATCGCGGATCGGGTTGACAGATTACTGGGAGGGGCTGGAGAAGATCCAGCGGTCATGGTCCATATCGGAACCAAAGACAAATTTAGAGGTAGGTGGAGCGTCCTTAAAAATGATTTTAGGGATTTAGGTCAAAAGCTTAGGGCAAGGACCTCAAAGGTAGTGTTTTCCAAAATACTACCGGTACCACGAGCCACACAAGAAAGGCAGCGGGAGATTAGGGCGGTTAACAAGTGGCTCAAGAACTGGTGTAGGAAGGAGGGGTTTGGGTTCCTGGAGAACTGGGCCGACTTCTCTATCGGCTACAGGCTCTATCGTAGGGACGGGCTGCACCTCAATGGGGAAGGGGCAGCTGTGTTGGGGGAGAAGATGGCTAGAAGGTTGGAGGAGTGTTTAAACTAAGGACTGGGGGGAGGGAAATTACATTATAGGAGGGGAAGATAGTGCAGATAGAGACCGGGGGCAAGGTAGTGCGACTGGGGGAGGAATGGAAGAAGGGACTAGAACAGTTCAGAAGGAAAGGTGTAGGGTAAAAAATATACATAAACCTCTCAAATGTATGTATACTAATGCCAGAGGCCTGACTAATAAAACTGGGGAGCTAGAATTAGGGTCCATTCACACGTCCGCAATTTCAGACAAGAATATGCATTTTCTATTAAGTGCCGCGGATGTGCGGTTCGCAAAATGCGGAACGCACATCGCCGATGTCCGTGTTTTGCGGATCCACAGATCCGCAAAACACACACGGACATGTGAATGGACCCTTAGTGATGTGTGAGGAAGACTATGACATAGTGGAAATAACATGGCTGGATGATAGCTATGACAGTGGGAATAACTGAGACATGGCTGGATGATAGCTATGACTGGGCGGTTATTGTACAGGGTTACAGTCTGTTTAAGGCTCCTTTCACACTTGCGCTCGTCGGTCCGCTCGTGAGCTCCGTTTGAAGGAGCTCACGAGCGGACACGAACGCCTCCGTCCAGCCCTGATGCAGTCTGAATGGAGCGGATCCGCTCAGACTGCATCAGTCTGGCGGCGTTCAGCCTCCGCTCCGCTCGCCTCCGCGCGGCCAGGCGGACAGCTGAACGCTGCTTGCAGCGTTCAGCTGTCCGCCTGGCCGTGCGGAGGCGAGCGGATCCGTTCAGACTTACAATGTAAGTCAATGGGAACGGATCCGCTTGAAGATGTCACCATATGGCTCAATCTTCAAGCGGATCCGTCCCCCATTGACTTTACATTGAAAGTCTGAACGGATCCGCTCAGGCTACTTTCACACTTAGATTTTTTTCTAAGTTATTAATGCAGACGGATCCGTACTGAACGGAGCCTCCGTCTGCATTAATATGATCGGATCCGTTCAGAACGGATCCGATCAAACGCTAGTGTGAAAGTAGCCTAGAAAAGATCACTAAAACCGGAGAGGGGGAGGGGTCTGCCTTTATGTAAAGTCCTGTCTAAAGCTCACAGTCCGTGAAGATATAAGTGAGGGACATGAACATGTGGAGTCACTGTGGGTAGAGATACATGGAGGCAAAAACAATAATAAATTGCTAATAGGAGTTTACTATAAACCACCTAATATACCAGAGTCCACAGAAAATGTACTACTAAACGAGATAGACGAGGCGGCAAATCATAATGAGGTGGTTACTATGGGGGACTTCAACTACCCAGATATAGACTGGGAAACTGAAACCTGTATATCTCATAAAGGAAACAGGTTCTTGGCAATAACCAAAGACAATTACCTCTCCCAACTGGTTCAGGACCCGACTAGAGGGACGGCCATACTGGACTTAGTATTAACCAATAGGCCTGACAGAACAGACGTGCAGGTTGGGGGACACCTGGGAAATAGTGACCACAAAGTAATAACCTTCCAATTATCATTCAAAAGAGTGTTTCTACAGGGAGGAACAAAAATACCAAACTTCAAAAAAAGCTAAATTTAGCCAACTAAGAGAGGCCATAGGCCTAACTAAATGGGATAAAGTCCTCACAAATAAAAATACAGCCACAAAATGGGATATTTTTAAAAGCATCCTAAAATCTAATTGTGAGAGGTACATACCGTATGGTAATAAAAGGTTAAGGAATAAAAATAAACCAATGTGGATAAACAGAACTGTAAAGAAAGCAATAAATGACAAAAAGAAAGCATATCATTCACTGAAACAGGAGGGGAGCATGGAAACACTGAAAAACTATAAGGAAAAAAATAGAACATGTAAAAAACAAATAAGAACAGCCAAACTAGAAACCGAGAGATTAATTACCAAAGAGAGCAAAACTAACCCTAAAATGTTCTTCAATTATATAAATGGTAAAAAGTATAAATCTGAAGGTGTCGGCCCTCTACAGAGTAATGAGGGGGGAGTTGCAGAGAGCAATGAGGAGAAAGCAAAAGCTATTCAATATTTTTTTCTCCACTGTATTCACTGAGGAAAATAAACTGTCAGATTAAATGCAGAATGTAAAAATAAATTCCCCATTAAAAGTGTCCTGTCTGACCAAGGAAGAAGCACAACGACTTAAAAAGATTAAAATAGACAAATCGCCAGGGCCAGATGGCATACACCCCCATATCCTATGAGAATTAAGTAATGTCATAGCCAGACCCTTATTTCTGATATTTACAGACTCTATAATGACAGGGAAAGTCCCACAGGATTGGCGCATAGCAAATGTGGTGCCAATATTCAAAAAGGGTCCAAAAACAGAGCCTGGAAATTATAGGCCGGTAAGTTTAACATCTGTTGTGGGTAAACTGTTTGAAGGTTTTCTAAGAGATGCTATCTTGGAGGATCTCAATGAAAATAAGCAAAAAACGCCATATCAGCATGTCTTCATGAGGAATCGGTCATGTCAAACTAATTTAATCAGTTTTTATGAGGAGGTAAGTTCTAGACTTGACAGCGGCGAATCAATGGATGTCGTATATCTGGACTTCTCCAAAGCATTTGACACTGTACCACATAAAAGGTTAGTATATAAAATGAGAATGCTCGGACTGGGAGAAAACGTCTGTATGTGGGTAAGTAACTGGCTCAGTGATAGAAAACAGAGGGTGGTTATTAAGGGTACACACTTAGATTGGGTCACTGTCACTAGTGGAGTACCTCAGGGGTCAGTATTGGGCCCTATTCTCTTCAATATATTTATTAATGATCTTGTAGAAGGCTTGCATAGTAAAGTATCAATTTTCGCAGATGACACTAAACTGTGTAAAGTAATTAACACTGAAGAGGACAGTATACTACTACAGAGGGATCTGGACAGATTGGAGGCTTGGGCAGAGAAGTGGCAGATGAGGTTTAATACTGACAAATGTAAGGTTATGCACATGGGAAGGAATAATGCAAGTCACCTGTACATACTAAATGGTAAAACACTCGGTAACACTGACATGTAAAAGGACCTAGGAATTAAAAAAGAGGGGTAATGATAACCTTGAAACCTGGATACACATCCAGGTTATCAAAGAGATGTAAAGATTCGGGCGCCAGTGGGGTGGCTCACATGAAGAGATATATAGGCGCCGTTAGAAGATAGGTGGAGGACAGGGAGTGCAGTAGGGAGTGGAAGGTGAAGGGGGGGGGGGGGGTTCGCTGGGGATGAATTAGAAAGTATCCAGGTAGGCTGCTCAGTGGTTAAGTGTATAGGGAACACGTTTTTAACAGTCGTAAAACAATCGTAGCAAAAAACACTGGAGAGCGCCAATCCTAGACACAGATCCGGGGATAGAGGAAATTAAAATATTTAAAATATTGAACCATAAGCTAAATAGACAGATGGTGGTGTATCAATTTTTGATATACCAGATGGTTAAAAATCAAAGATGTTGTAATGTGAATGAAATGAGAAATTAAATATAATGAAAATTAAAATATAAATATAAAATATAGAAGAACATTAAGTCTCCACTCACTTCACTGGGGGGAGGGGGACCACTAGGATAAACTCAAGACACCTGTGGTGAAGATATTCCTCCCCCCCCGGCCGGCATCGCCTGTAGTATTGTAGAAGTAGAGGTCAGCCTCACGGTCGTGCCAAAGATGTGGAACACAGCACTCAGATGAAACGGCTTCTTCTCACTTCCTTGATTACATATATAAGCGTGTTTTGGAGGTAAACAGAGTGTCCCCCTTTTTCAGGAGTAAAATAATGTCTTATAATGTCTAAGATTATTTTACTCTCTACTTCTACAATACTACAGGCGATCCCGGCCGGGGGGAAATATCTTCACCACAGGGGTCTTGAGTTTATCCTAGTGGTCCCCCCCCCCCAGTGAAGTGAGTGGAGACTTAATGTTCTTCTATATTTTATATTTATATTTTAATTTTCATTATATTTCATTTCATTCACATTACAACATCTTTGATTTTTAACCATCTGGTATATCAAAAATTGATACACATCCATCTGTCTATTTAGCTTATGGTACAATATTTTTAATTCCTCTGTCCCCGGATCTGTGTCTAGGATTGGCGCTCTCCAGTGTTTTTTTGCTACGATTGTTTTACGATTGCATCAAAAGAGGCATAGATGCCCGTGATGAGAACATAGTCCTACCACTTTACACATCACTAGTCAGACCACACATGGAGGACTGTGTACAGTTCTGGGCTCCTGTGAACAAGGCAGACATAGCAGAGCCGGAGAGGGTTCAGAGGAGAAACTAAAGTAATAACTGGAATGGGGGGGGGGGACTCCAGTACTCTGAAAGATTATTAAAATTAGGGTTATTCACTTTAGAAAAAAGACGACTGAGGGGAGATCTAATTACTATGTATAAATATATCAGGGGTCAGTACAGAGATCTATCCCATCATCTATTTGTCCCCAGGACTGTGACTGTGACGAGGGGACATCCTCTGCGTCTGGAGGAAAGAAGGTTTGTACACAAACATAGAAGAGGATTCTTTACGGTAAGAGCAGTGAGACTATGGAACTCTCTGCCTGAGGAGGTGGTGATGGTGAGTACAATAAAGGAATTCAAGAGGGGCCTGGACTGTATTTCTGGAGCATAATAATATTACAGGCTATAGCTACTAGAGAGGGGTCGCTGATCCAGGGAGTTATTCTGATTGCCTGATTGGGGTCGGGAAGTAATTTTTTTCCCCTTAAGTGAGGAAAATTGGCTTCTACCTCACAGTTCGGCCTTATGTACTAGGTTACTAGTTCTTTTATGAGGCTCAGGACCTCAGCTAGCTCTGACATGCCCCCACTTCCTCTCATACATCTTCTCTGTCTCTGTTCCTAGGGGCGGATCTTGCCTGACAACAGGCAGCAGACTGCAAATTAGGTGGAAATGAGGCCCCTAGTGGCCATGACTCCATAAGGACCATGCCCAGTTTCACAGTAAAAAAAAGTCCCAGTTTTTGCCTGGTCACAATATTGTTTTTAAAGTACACCTATCATTTCAGATTACTTGGAAGGATAAGCGGTCATGTATCATATATGTTACATACCTGGCCATCATATGAATTTGGCATTATATGACTGCATTTTTTTTTTTACAGTCCCCCCCCCCCCCTGCAGGCTCCATCTCTAATTCTCAGAGACTAGCTGCTATGATGTCCCCCATATACAGCACAGAGAGGAGATCCTCTTCCCCATTCTCTCTGTAGCACACCCTCAGAAGCAGTATGGAGGACATTATACAGCAGTACTGAGCAGTGTAGCTGTGAATCCAGCACTGGGGTGAGGTAGAAAATGTATTGGATGCTGCAGCAGCATCTGTACCTCTGTCTCCTGCCAGCAGCTCCCTTCTCCTCTTCTCCATAGATTTCTATGGGCAGCATGTAAGGGTGTTTTCCACACCAAGTCTGCACTGTTCATCCAAGGTTTCCCAACAGAAACCTCAGGCTCATGTATTGAACATATGCCACAGAGTCCATGTTAAAAATACAGTCGCGTTCCATTATTATGACCACTTTCGACGTCGGCAGTGAGTAGCTCATAAGGAAGCCTGTGTGGTGAGTCCAGGTCCTTCTAAAAAAATTAGCATATTGTGATAAAGTTCATTATTTTCTGTAATGTACTGATAAACATTAGACTTTCATATATTTTAGATTCATTACACACCAACTGAAGTAGTTCAAGCCTTTTATTGTTTTAATATTGATGATTTTGGCATACAGCTCATGAAAACCCAAAATTCCTATCTCAAAAAATTTGCATATCATGAAAAGGTTTTCTAAACGAGCTATTAACCTAATCATCTGAATCAACTAATTAACTCTAAACACCTGCAAAAGATTCCTGAGGCTTTTAAAAACTCCCAGCCTGGTTCATTACTCAAAACCGCAATCATGGGTAAGACTGCCGACCTGACTGCTGTCGAGAAGGCCATCATTGACACCCTCAAGCAAGAGGGTAAGACACAGAAAGAAATTTCTGAACGAATAGGCTGTTCCCAGAGTGCTGCATCAAGGCACCTCAGTGGGAAGTCTGTGGGAAGGAAAAAGTGTGGCAGAAAACGCTGCACAACAAGAAGAGGTGACCGGACCCTGAGGAAGATTGTGGAGAAGGACCGATTCCAGACCTTGGGGGACCTGCGGAAACAGTGGACTGAGTCTGGAGTAGAAACATCCAGAGCCACCGTGTACAGGAAATGGGCTACAGGTGCCGCATTCCCCAGGTCAAGCCACTTTTGAACCAGAAACAGCGGCAGAAGCGCCTGACCTGGGCTACAGAGAAGCAGCACTGGACTGTTGCTCAGTGGTCCAAAGTACTTTTTTCGGATGAAAGCTAATTTTGCATGTCATTCGGAAATCAAGGTGCCAGAGTCTGGAGGAAGACTGGGGAGAGGAAAATGCCAAAATGCCTGAAGTCCAGTGTCAAGTACCCACAGTCAGTGATGGTCTGGGGTGCCATGTCAGCTGCTGGTGTTGGTCCACTGTGTTTTATCAAGGGCAGGGTCAATGCAGCTAGCTATCAGGAGATTTTGGAGCACTTCATGCTTCCATCTGCTGAAAAGCTTTATGGAGATGAAGATTTCATTTTTCAGCACGACCTGGCACCTGCTCACAGTGCCAAAACCACTGGTAAATGGTTTACTGACCATGGTATTACTGTGCTCAATTGGCCTGCCAACTCTCCTGACCTGAACCCCATAGAGAATCTGTGGGATATTGGGAAGAGAAAGTTGAGAGACGCAAGACCCAACACTCTGGATGAGCTTAAGGCCGCTATCAAAGCATCCTGGGCCTCCATAACACCTCAGCGGTGCCACAGGCCGATTGCCTCCATGCCACGCCGCATTGAAGCAGTCATTTCTGCAAAAGGATTCCCGACCAAGTATTGAGTGCAGAACTGAACATAATTATTTGAAGGTTGACTTTTTTTGTATTAAAAACACTTTTCTTTTATTGGTCGGATGAAATATGCTAATTTTTTTAGATAGGAATTTGGGGTTTTCATGAGCTGTAGCCAAAATCATCAATATTAAAACAATAAAAGGCTTGAACTACTTCAGTTGTGTGTAATGAATCTAAAATATATGAAAGTCTAATGTTTATCAGAACATTACAGAAAATAATGAACTTTATCACAATATGCTAATTTTTTGAGAAGGACCTGTATATAAGGTGTGTGATAGGCTGTCTGCCACATATCCCCCGCTGCTGTGATGGTTAAAAGGAGTGATTGATTAGAGTTACAAAAAGGGATAATTATTGAATTTTCGCTGCAGTATCCGAATTGGACCTCCACTGATTGGCAAAGGGTTGTCTTCTCCAATGAGTCACATTTTCAGCAATATAGAATGGATGAACATCAGAGGACAAACATCTTGCAACCATTGCTGGAAGAACACAGGTTGGGAAGGTTTTCATTAGATTCTCTGGCCCACTCATCCATGATTCCTGTGGAAGTAACTTGGAACCAATTTGGGTATGAATCCATCCTAGCAGATTACATGCAGATTGTCTCCCCTGGAGTGGATGGGATCTTCCCTCAAGACATATCACACAGCTAAAAAAAAAAAAAAAGTCACATCTAGAAGAGCATAACCAAGACTTCCAAGTACTACCCTGGCCTCCTAATTGCATAGACTTGATTCTAACTGGGCATTTTTAGGGGCACCTTAATTGTTGTGTTCGCTCTATGGATCCCCCCCCCACACCGCCTCCAGCAGCTGAGGGATGGACTGCAGTCAGCATGGTTGCAGATACCTGTGACCACCTATAAGGACCTTATTGAGTCACTCCCACCCCCATTATTCATTCCGTCATAATAGACGTCTATGGCCTGCATAACGGATCCGTCCGGTTTCTGTTATGCAGTAGAAGACTCCTGCATAGCGAAAACCAGACGGATCTGTTATGCTGGCCAAAGACTTCTATTATGACGATATGAATAATGGAATGCCTCTAAAAGAATCCATAACACCAGGGGTGCGCCACATGCGGCCCTTGATACCATTCTGTGCGGCCCCCAGCCATCTGGTAACAGACATGTATGCTTATGTCTTGTGGCTGCTCACATGTATTTTTCATGTATTTCTCCCATTAGAGGGGAGTCCTGGAAGTGTAACTAGACATTAATGGTATATAATGTGTGTTCAATATGCCACAAGTACAATATTTCAGTTGTTAATATACCTTTAAATTTTAATTTCGGCCCTCGTCATTGGTTTAGTCTGGCAATGTGGCCCCCAACCAGGAAACGTTGTGCACCCCTAATAACACAATTTAGTAAATACCACAACACGAACCAAATACCTAATATATAAAGCTGAGTGTTTATGTGTGTGTATGGGTATGTCAGCTTAAGGAATCCACACAGACACATTTAGAATCACGAGATTTGGCACACAGGTACATCAGGTGTCCGGGAAGGTTTTAGACCGGTCTCAGCTCCCTAGGACGTGAGATATTCCCAAAAATGCAAATATGGCACATCACATGACAGTTACAACAGTTAGCATATGTGACTCCCACTTGTTAAGAGACCAAAAGTAATGGGACAATTGCCTTCTCAGCTGTTCCATGGCCGGGTGTGTGTTATTCCCTCATTATCCCAATTAAAATGAGCAGATAAAACGGTCCAGAGTTAATTTCCAGTCTGCTATTTACATTTGGAATCTGTTGCGGTCAACTCTCAAGATGAGATCCAAAGAGCAGTCACTATTCGTGAAGCAAGCCATCATTAGGCTGAAAAAACAAAACAAACCCATCAGAGAGATAGCAAAAACATTAGGCCTGGCCAAAACAACTGCTTGGAACATTCTTAAAAAGAAGGAACGCAGCGGTGAGGTCAGCAACACCAAAAGACCCGGAAAACAACTGTGGTGGATAACTGAAGAATTATTTCCCTGGTGAAGAAAACACCCTTCACAACAGTTGGTCAGAGCAAGAACACTCTCCAGGAGTTTGGTGTATGTGTGTCAAAGTCAACAATCAAGAGAAGACTTCACCAGAGTGAATACAGAGGGTTCACCACAAGATGTAAACCATTGGTGAGCCTCAAAAACAGGAAGGCCAGATTAGAGTTTGCCAAACAACATCTAAAAAAAAGCCTTCACAGTTCTGGAACAACATCCTATGGACAGATGAGACCAAGATAAACTTGTACCAGAGTGATGGGAAGAGAACAGTATGGAGAAGGAAAGGAACTGCTCATGATCCTAAGCATACCACCTCATCAGTGAAGCATGGTGGTGGTAGTGTCATGGCGTGGGCATGTATGGCTGCCAATGGAACTGGTTCTCTTGTATTTATTGATGATGTGACTGCTGACAAAAGCAGCAGAATGAATTCTGAAGTGTTTCGGGCAATATTATCTGCTCATATTCAGCCAAATGCTTCAGAACTCATTGGACGGCGCTTCACAGTGCAGATGGACAATGACGCAAAGCATACTGCAAAAGCAACCAAAGAGTTTTTTTTTTAAGGGAAAGAAGTGGAATGTTATGCAATGGCCAAGTCACTCACCTGACCTGAATCCGATTGAGCATGCATTTCACTTGCTGAAGACAAAACTGAAGGAAAATGCCCCAAGAACAAGCAGGAACTGAAGACAGTTGCAGTAGAGGCCTGGCAGAGCATCACCAGGGATGGAACCCAGCGTCTGGTGAGGTCTATGCGTTCCAGACTTCAGGCTGTAATTGACTGCAAAGGATTTGCAACCAAGTATTAAAAAGTGAAAGTTTGATTTATGATTATTATTCTGTCCCATTACTTTTGGTCCCTTAACAAGTAGGAGGCACAGATGCAAACTGTTGTAATTCCTGCACCGTTCACCTGACTTGGATGTAAATACTCTCAAATTAAAGCTGACAGTCTGCAGGTAAAGCACATCTTGTTTGTTTCATTTCAAATCCATTGCAATGGTGTATAGAGCCAAAAATGCTAGAATTGTGTCGATGTCCCAATATTTATAGACCTGACTGTATATAAATATACACAAAGTACAGTTTACATTTGTTTGACTCGATGGAACAGTAAAGTCTGCTACACTATTCTAGGTAGTAAAAATACAAACAAGACCAACTCTGGTGGATACCGCAAAAAAGGAGGGGGTGCCTAAGAGTATATTAAACACCTGCTGCACATGGTAAAATGTACTCTGCAACTGTGTGCCGACAGTCTATTTAGGGCATGTGATCAATTTGGAGGAAGCAGAGAAATGTGTGGAATAAATGGCATTTTTCTCTCATTAGATATATTACAATATTTCTTATAATCACCTGTAGTATCGATTTATACCAAGTTTTTGAAACGAGACAGACTCACTGGGGGCCTTTGTTTTTCACAGGATAAGTTGCAGATGTTCAACACCGTTTTGGGGTATATTTAAATGGCTACTTCCATCAGAAAGGAGTATTTTAAAACTCAATATCCATAGAAATTTTTTTTAATGAGTTAATTTTTTTTCCTTTATTTCAACAGAACTATAATATATTATAATTAAAAAAAAGATGTCCCCCCCTTCTGTGGCTGTCAGCACAGAGATAAAACTCCCATATAGATATGTGACCCAATGTCAGTAAACTGCTGCTGTGAGAGAAGGATGTTATTTGTTAATATAATAGTAGATTAGTAGAATTGGGATAACAGCGATAGCTTAATTGTTTGCCTGATAGGCCTAGATAAAGATGTCCACAGAAGAGCATTACACTTATCAGGGTAAGGTGTGATGCTCTGTCTGTGGTGGCCAACCTCCGGCACGCCAGCTGTGGTAAAACTATGACTCCCAGCATGCACTCTTGCTTGGCTGTTTTTGTAACGCCATAGAAATGAATAGAGAATGCTGGGAGTCGTAGTTTCACCACAGCTGGAGTGCCGGAGGTTAGCCTTCACTGCTCTATGTCAATCATTCTCCTTCTCTCTCTGGCCGACTGAGAAAAGCTACAATTCCATAAAAAGAGGAAGTTAAAGAGTCAGGACAGGAAGTAGAACACATGGAGTGACTTTAACAAAAACAATTATATCCTGAAAACCATCCCCTTTTTTGTGTGTGTGTGGGGGGAAATTGCGTTGAATTTTGACATCTAGGCCGTAAATATATGGTAAAAATTTAAGTATAACATTTTTAAAAAGGCAGGATTAATCTAAAAAACACAAAAACAATTATGCCATCATTTTTTTGTGGCCACAGCACACAGAATGCCTCTATGGCGAGGGGCGTGGGGTTTGGTGTTCCTGGTCTCCAAGAGCAGACATTAGAGGAGGAAGGGGAGGGCTCCTGCCGCTGCCAGTTACCTTACAGCCCGAGGTAGGACTGATATAAGGTATGTGAGCGGTAGAGTAGAAAATGGCAGATGTTCTGAAATAGATTTAGACAAATTCCTATGACTGCAGTAAAAGGCAGGACCCAATGATGGAAAGAGAGGATATAAATGGGACAAACTGCTGTGATTATTTCGTAGGGTCTCCCACATTCCGTTATCCTTTTCTTAACAAATAGAAAGAACACAATGGATATATTACACAGACGGCTTCAGCCCGAGGAGATGCAGCTCCGACAGCAAAATGTGACGATTACACAGCAGGAAATAATTCTAGCACTGGAGACACGGCTTCAGCTGGGCTTTATTGGTAGAAGATCTCCAGCTGGTGGATAAGAGTTTTCTACAGTAAAACAGTATCACAAGCATCACAACTAAAGGGGTCGTGCCAAGTTTTTAAGTTATCCACAGGATAGGCGATAAACAGCTGACCGCTGGGACTGTCACCAATTACAAGAATGGGGTCCCTTCCCCCATTCTGATGGAGCGGTAGGTCACGCATTCTCTATGGGAGCTCCGGAGATAGCTGAGGGCTGAATGGAGCAGCAGTGCACATACATGACCTGTCGCTCCATCAGAATGAGGGAACAGGGCCCGCGTTCTTGTGAGCGCAACTGCTGAGACCCCCAGCCAGTAGCTACTTATTCCCTTAGGCTACATACACACAACCGTATGTGTTTTGCAGTCCGCAAATAAAAACTGATGACATCCGTATGCCATCTTTTTTTTGCAGATCATTGTAACAATGCCTAAAACGGACAAGACTAGGACATGTTCTATTTTTTCTTTTGCGGGGCTACGGAACGGACATACGGATGCAGATAGCACACTGTGTGCTGTCCGCATTTTTTGTGGACTCATTGAAATGAATGGGTCTGCATCCTATCCACAAAAACAAAGACACGGAAAGAAAATAGGTTCGTGTGCATGACGCCTTATTCTGTGGATAGTAGGGGTATAACTTAAAAACTTGGCACTTTTACAGGGGTTAAGGGCCTGTTGACACTACTTTTTGGCGACAATTTTGGAGCTCATACTATGCCAAAATTACGCGGCGTGCGGTTTCTGTCACCCATTTTCAATGGGAGGCAGTGCTGAGGTTTGCAGGCACGTGGGTTAAAGCCAGGACTGCGTCAAGAAGGGACAAGACCCTTCCAGGCACGGTGTGAGGCTTAGCCCCATTCAAAAGAGTTAGGGCTCATTCACACAATTGTATTTTTTTTACCCGTTTCTATTCAGTTTTTTTTTTTTACAGGTCCGTATACAGAACCATTCATTTCAATGGCTCTGCAAAAAAATAAAATAAAATGACTTGTGCATTCTGTGTCCATATGTCCGCTCCGCAAAAAAATAAAAATAGAACTTTCCTGTCCGTTTTGCAGACAAGGCTCCGCAAAAACAAAAAAACGATCCAACACAGATGTCACGCATTTTTCAATTGTGGATCCGTGCATTGCGGACTAAACGCGTGCATGGGCCCGCAGTCTAAAGATAACTACTACGGCAGATTTTTCAGTCGTTGGAACAGACCCTAAGGTCAAAAAGTGCCACTTTCTAAAAACCATGCACCTCTTGCCCATGGTGGTGTCTGATATTGCAGCTCAACCCCAGTCACCTGAGCTGCAATACCAGAAACAGACAACATATAACAGAGGCGCTGCAGGGGGCAGGGTGAGATGCAAACCCTTGGTTATCCTAATTCATTGAAATCCATGTTGAGGTAACAGCTACAGCAATACGAAAGAGACATTTAATAAAGGAAGGAAGGACAGACAACATACAAAAAAGGTCACAAGTTAACATGTGCTCATGGCCAAGAGAAAAGGCACAAGATATATACAAACATGAGCAATGGGAAGGTGTAAAATTCCAGACTGAATCCCTCATCACATTTTAGGGAGGGCTGCCTGACCCACCATATGGCAAGCGGTGGGACCCCACAAGAAAGGAGTCTATAGACATAGTACTTTTGGTATGGAATAGGTAAGGTCCATGAGACACATGGTCTTCCTATGCATCTGGTACTAGGGCACTGCGGTCGGCTTCATCTGTTGTAGGCATGGCGTTAGGAGCCTTGTAGAAACAGTTGGACTTCCTCCGCTTTTTATCACAGGTGGATACACTTTCCTGAATAGAGGTGGTACACAAGGTTCTTAGTCTTGCTTTCCTGGGGAAGTTAGCCATATGGTAGCTGCTCAAGTTTTCCTTGTTTGGACTATGAGCTGTGTTCTCCAAGGACAATGCAGAGCTCTCCTCAAGCCTCGTGACAGAACTTAAAGATTTCCTTCTCCCAGTCGTTTCATTGACATCATTTTCCTGCACCCAAGACAAGCCAATGACCCCAGAATCTCTGCGCAGTCTCATACTGCGCCTCACCTTTTTCTCTGGTTGTGGGAACTGCAAGGCTTCATCAATAGGAAGACAAAAGTCATTCAGAGAGGGGTCAACTGGATAAGGCAGCATGGAAGCGGTATGTTCCCCCGGAATAGTTTGCTCTTTTCGTTCGGGGTTTGCAGACAGGATGTTGGAAACTTGATGGACCCTTGATGATCTTCTAGATTTTTTGCGTTCAGTTGTGACTGAGCTTATAGGTGGCGAGTGGCTAGTGGTTGAGATTTCTTCTGCAAGCTCATTAGGCACGGAGGACACTTCGACTGCTCCTTGCACTGGGTAATCGATACTTTTCTCTGGTGTGAGAGAAGTGGGGTGGGTGTCTTCTTGTTTTACACAATCTACAGTATTTTGTGAATTTACAGAAGTATGGGATACAGATCTGCAAGATGAAGAACGCCTCTTTGTACTCCTAGATTTACTTATCTTCTCTACTGAACTGGAGGCAAGACCACTTGTAGATGATTTGGTTATTTTAGCTATCACATCAATGACAGTAGAAGACTGAGGACATTCACTGCTTACAAGGTCAGCCTGTGGGATCAAATCTAAGACTTCTTCACTCTTTTCTGGTGATCCATTAGAGACTTTGACATCCACCAGTGCTGGAGCGGTTGATGCATCTAGAGTCTGCACATCTTCTACTGCACAGAGTGATGGTCTTTCTGGAGCATTTTCCTCAAAACTCCTCTCCAAAGAATCCTCAAGTGTAAAGGGAAAATTGTTCTCCAGGACTTCTGTGTGGACCTTCTTCATTGGATGCTCGTGGAAGGATTTCCCAACTTTTTGTTAAAAGAAAATAGAAAAAATAAAAGTTAATCTCCTAGCACAGGCATTCAAGATAAATATTGGGCCAACAGCTGGATTACTGTACCATGTAGTAAGCTCTGGGACGTGGAAGCAGGTGGTGTGGGGATGCACTCTGGTAACTCTGGGATAGGACTCAGCAGAGGCTTCCTGGATACCACTTCTCGCTCGCCAAGCACATGTTTCTGGACAGATTTCTTGGACTTCATTCCTTTCTTCTTGCCTTTTCCACGGGAAACATATGTCTGTTTGTGAAAGATTTCATACAGTGATTACTGCTGACATTTTAGACACCTTTATTGTTCATTTGGTTCCTAAATGCAAAATTAAAGGGGTGGTCCATTATTATTATTTTTTTACATGATCACCCATCAGGCTGATCGGCGTGGGTCCGACACCACGCCGTTTCATATTTACTTACAGTAATTTAGAAAATGTCACGAATTTTAGAAACTGTATCCCAATAAATATGGTACAAGGGCCACCTAAAGTTACCTGATTACTTACATGACTGAGAAAAAGCCTGAGGTTTCCATTTTACTACAGGAAACCAGTTATTACTAAATTGGACGTTTATGAAGGAGTCAGAACGTTGGCTTGCCGACTCCACAGCCCTGCTGCGAAACCCAATGGAAATGATCAATAGGTTAAACAGCCAGGATCGGAGGTCCCTCCCATCACCATGAGAAAGCTGAGCATCCAGTCCAAGACAACATAAGACCACAGAAGGGCTAATTGGTATTCTGTCAAAGTAAGGGCTCATGCAAACATCAGTTGCCTAGCCGTGCCCATACTGTGGCCCACCACTTGAATGGCTCTACAATCCGGAAGGTCCTGTGCGGAACCCCACAGAAGCACCACGTAGTGCTTCCATGCAGTTTCTGTCTGTGCATCCGCACGGCAAAAGTAGTGCATGCACTACTTTTTTGCAGTGCAGACAGCCCCCGGACCCATTCAAGTTGAATGGGTCTGGATCAGTCTGCCAAATCCTCATGGATGTTGCCCGTGCATTGGGGACCGCAAATTGCAGTCCCCAATGCACGGAACAGCTGATCTACGGCCGTGTGCATGAGGCCTAACTCACCTACTCAGTGGGACATGTCAAGGAGTGCACACTTGATGATCAGTCTTAGTTCCACTGCTGTCCTCTCCTCTGGGGGCACATCACCATTGCAATCAGCCACTGGCCACAGAGACCCACATGACCCCCTATCCACGCACGGACAGAAGCACAGTGACCACAGCAGTGGACCATGGACTTGGAAGCTTCTCTTTACAGGTCTCATTGGGTGGGGGCTAATTTAAGAAACACTGACTACTGTATAAAAGCTTATGGGTGGTCCTTAATGGGGTTAAAGGAAAATCTCAGTCAACCCCACATAATTCTGCCAGTTACATGTTGCGGTCTACACAGATTCCAATATATAGTACAATCCACCTAACTTTCTGAAGTTATCAATCTTACTGCTTCATCTTATGCTTGTTGGTTCACCCCCCCCCCCCCCTAGTGACCTGTGAAGGTGAGGGGCAGTACAATTCTATGTAAAGATGGGGGCAGTACTACCTCAAGGCTGGACCAAAAAATGCCCAGAAGCCCCTTCTACCCATCTCTGTACATATTCTGCAGTTTGGTGGGGGGAAAAAAAACATAACCCAGCCAGCACAAAGTAGTAACCCTCTAATGAACATACCTGGACTTTCTTGCCAATCACAGACTTCTTGGGTTTTTTAGCATTGGATCTCACTTTAGACTTTAAACCATTTCTTTCTGGAGGAGTCTTACTGCTGGTCAACTTTCAGGATGGAGAAGGAACAGAGCATTAAACCAATTGCCAACCTTCCATTCGGTTATAAATTTGTGTGACCTCTGTCCTCTCCTGAACAATCGTCTGAGCTGATTTATGCCCAAATCAAAGTTGTACTCCACCCTTCGATTTAGAGAAGGTACACAGGACCTCTGCTGTCTCAATCAACGCCATAAGTCACAGCCAGCAACCATGTGGATGTACCATGGGATATTCCACTGGCTAGGAGCCTATTGGGCAATTGAAATACAATGTGCACACTCCCCTTAAGTATGGGAAGGACAGAAGGTTTATTAGGAAATTGCACCCGAGACTTCCTCCCTACAGACCGTTGTAGCTGTGACCTCTTAGGAGTTATTTTAACCTCCCTTTACTAGTAAATGTGGCTTATTCATAAACAATTAAATATATCCATAGGGCTCCATTAAGGCACCAGAGAGGGCAAGAGAGTCCTTCTCACATTAGTCTGTATATTATGTGACTGTATACAATTTTTTTTATTTAAAAAATAAAGGGCAAGTGCCCATCTCTATCCAGTGGAATAAACGGAAGCGGTCAGAGGTACACGGTACACATCAGGATAGTTTCCCGACGTACACCCCTGATGGATGACCCAAAGCAAAATATGCACATTTAAAGGGGTTGGCCAGATTCCGAGCTGAACCTGGACATATCCCCATTTTCACCCGGGCAGGCCCTCTGATATGAGAATTTGAGCATTTCATGCTCTGGTGCTCCCCCTTGCCCTGTATCGTGCAGTACAAAGACCGTTTATATTTGTACACCGCTAGGCAGAGGCTTCCACCTAGCAGTGTTCCTGGTGATGTCATCAGCGGGCTTTAGTTCTGTCCTAGCCGCGCTATAGCCCACCCATTAGTCACCGGGCTCACTGCTGGGCGGAAGCTTCTGCTTACCATTCCCTATGGAGAGCCCGGTACGTCACCAGATCAGCATAAAAAGCCTTTACCCTGCACGATTCAGTGCAGGGCAAAGGAAAGCTCATATCAGAGGGGCAGCATGGGCGAAAATGGGGATATGTCTGGCATCAACTCTGAACTTGGGCAAACCCTGTAATACTACATTACAGGGCAGTTCTCAATAAAGCTGGTACATGTAGACCTGGCGTACCCAGAGGTGCGGGCAGAGAAGAGTACCATCAGCTCATACAATACCAGATAAACTCTTACCTTCTGCCTGGAGCGAGTCTGTCTGGTTGTTGCAGCAGGAGAGACTTCTGGTGGGGCAATAAAAGATTCTACGAAGACAATGAAATCACCTGTACTGACGTGTCACAGATCTCTGTATCCAGCGAGAGACATGAAGGAGGCTATGACTGAACACAGGTGCCACCCACAATGCGCCAATACAGTTGTTACGGTTGGGGGACCATGACGTCATTGCATCCATGTGTTTGCACAGAGACAGCCCAAACTCTGGGGGGGGGGGGGGGGGGGGGGGGGAGACGGGGACTGGGGGCTTACTGCATTTGGGTCCCATAACAGAACAGCACTGCATCAGTACAATCGCTATACGGCCCCTTCAGTCTTGGCTTCATGGGTGACCCATCAGTTATAATATGAAGGCACATCCCAGTATGAATGCATTCACTCTACATTGGGAAAATGCCTCCTTTCAAGCAACTTGCGGCAGAGAAAATACCCTCAACATCTTGCTAGGCACAAAACGCAATGCTTCAATCCCCAATATGGCGCAACCCAGTCTTGACTGAATTTGGTTCTCTGACAGGGTTTGACGAATGGAAGGAGAGAGGAGTGACAAGAAGGGAACACTTCCTAGAGGTCAGAGTGTTTAGATCCTTCACTAGCTTTCAGGAAGTTTATGGCATTCCTAGAAGTTGTTTCTATCAATACCTGCAAATGCGACATACAACACTATGATCACCGCAGTACTGTGGTGTCACAGCGGGAGAGCGTTACATCTTGCAGCACCTGATGGGTTAACTACCACAGATCGCAGCTACCCGTCCGAGGTCGGGAGCCGGCTATGCGATTCTGCAGTCAGCTCCCGCCTCCTGTATATGAATGAGTGAGTGAGTAAACATAATTGGTGGTGCACCCTCCCCTCCTCCTCTCATTGGTGGCAGCGGCACAGGATGGGAGGGAGGCACTGCTTCCTTCTCCCCTATGCTGCTGAGGGAACACGGATCGCACCGACAGCAGCGTGATCCTTGTTCCCGATTAGTTATCGGCAAAATAGATGCAGATAACATTTAAAATCCTGAATATCTGCCAATAATATCCGTAAAACCAATAATCGGTTGATCCCTAGTCTCGTATACTAGAAGCGGTTCCTTTGTCCTCCTTGAGTGAAAGCGGAAAGCTCTCGCAATTATTGCTTAACCATAGAGTGTACAAGACACCGTATTCTTACATCGGACGGGCTTCAGATCAGATGCTAAATGTCCTTGGTGTTCTATGGAATCTGCGGATCTGATACACATGCTATGGCAATGTCTGGCAATAACTGTATTCTGGGATGAGGTACAGAAAGCTTTCACAGTACGTATACCACAGGATCCCAAGGTGTGCATTTTGGGTTGTGTGTCAGAGTTGGGAACAGAAAACATGCTTCAAAGGGAACCCGTCACTGGGACTTTAGGTATAGAACTGAGGACATGGGTTGCTAGATGCCCGCTAGCACATCTGCAATACCCAGTCCCCATAGCTCTGTGTGCTTTTATTGTGTAAAAAAACTGATTTGATAGATATGCAAATTAACAAAAACAGTCATATCTTACTCGTCTGAGGTTAATTTGCATATGTATCAAATCGGTTTTTATACACAATAAAAGCACACAGAGCTATGGGGACTGGGTATTGCGGATGTTCTACCGGCCATCTAGCAACCCCTGTCCTCAGCTCTATACACAAATCCCGGTGACAGGTTCCAGGCTATCGGTCGCTTGTTATATGTGGCGAGGAAGTTGATAGCTCTACATTGGATGCAGGCTGACCCGCAACAGGCTTGTATACGAAAAGGCCGTCTTCCAGAAAAAGAGGATGTCCCCTCAAATATGAGAAGTTATGGGAGCCGTGGCAGGAGTTTGTGCGATCTAATAATAGTACGGGGTAAAGGTGCAGCGAATACCGGAATGGGGAAGGTATTACATGTCAAACACATTTGTAGGTATACATGTACATTGATATGTTGAGACTAACTTCTTGATGTAACTTTAATGTATGATGTTATTCTGTGTAATACGTATTGGAAACTAATAAAAACACAAATGTCCAATAATGCAGGAAGACAAGTCTTACCATTTATAATATCTGCAGCCGCACTGATCTCATGAGGATCACACTCCGCTCTGTGCTCTGGGGGAAAAACCACAAATGGTCAGTCAGTGTCCAGTCTCCATTAAAGGGAAGGTATCTGTAAACCAGATATTCTAATCTGTTTCCTTATTATCATTGCAGATTACTTCCTATGCCATCTTGCCTGAACACCTGTTAATACCATACAACAATAGGTTTAACCCATCAGCCACACGTACCTGGCAAAGAGGGGGATACTGGAGAGTCGCTGTCCGAGGCAGCATCAAAGCACAAAGAGACAGGCTGAAGGGTCTCCTCCTAGATGAGAGCACAATGAACAGCCCGGTTTTCAATAAAGTCATACACTTCCTGGAGGAATAACGCAGGAACACCACAACACACAGTTCCAATAAAGATGCTCCAGAATGGTTATTCATGGGGAATATAAAAGTTTACTATAAAAAGACACACAAAAGGTTCAAACAAAACCGCTCTTACAAGCCAACTCTACAGCAATATAAATACCTACAAAAAGAACGGTCCTCTCTAAACACAGCCTTGTCTGGAGCTTTATGAACACCACGCATGATATAGCAACACCAGACAGAGCGGGCACAGCCGTCTCACCCCGCACACCCACCTCGTCAAAGTCCGGCTGTGGCACTGGAGCACTGGCAGATGGGCTCTGGCAGAAGGATTGTTCCGCATATGGAGTGGCATCTAATTTATGATAATTATATGGTGTACTGCCACGACGTATAGGGGTGTTAGCCGGGAGAGTTTTGTCAAAAATCTCAGGGCTCAGCTCCCTTCCAAAGGTCACCCTCTTCTTCATCTTCACTGAATCTACAGGTTTATCATTTATCTCTGTAATAAAAAATAAAAAATTTATAGTAACTCTGAACCGCATTTCTCCTGATGCAGAGTTACATCTTGTACAGTATTTTACACTAGAACCACATTAACTACTCTGCAGGCTTCAGAGCTGAAATCACACACACACACACACACACACACACACACACACATATATAATACCGCTAAACAACTCCGTTAACAAAGGCAAAAAAAATAATGTTGGAGCTCTTCTTATTCCCAAATTTATAAAACTTAAAGGCCATCTGTCAGCAGTTTTGTACATATGACACTGGCTGACATGTGCACTTGGCAGCTGAACGCATCTGTGTTAGTCCCATCTTCATATGTGCCCGCATTACTGAGAAAAAAGGAGATTTTTGTATAACTTACCAGTTAAATCTCTTTCTCGCTCTTCCTTGGGGGACACAGACCTTGGGCTGTGTCCCCCAAGGAAAATGGGCGAGAAAAGGAGATTTTTGTATAACTTACCAGTTAAATCTCTTTCTCGCTCTTCCTTGGGGGACACAGCCCAAGGTCTGTGTCCCCCAAGGAAAATGGGCGAGAAATATTGTTTTGATATATGCAAATGAGCCTCTATATATCGCGAGTGCCCTATTGATTTTAGGCCTCAAGCACATAACTGTATCCATTTTGCTGTCCACAAAACACAGATACGAGTCATGTGCCTTCTACGATACAGTTTTGAGCTTAAAGGGATGTCTGTATTTATTATGTCGAGAAAGTTAAAGGGGTATCCTCAACACGCCGTTTAATACTTACCTGCTCCCGGCGCGCTGTCCACTTCCTGGTTTCGGCACTCGGCGGGCTCCATCTTGATTGAGGTCTTCTCCCGGCCGGGCCGCGTGCTGTACTGAACGCGCACGCCGAGTCCGCGCATGCGCCCTGGTGACTTCTTCCTAGCACGTATACTATACTGGCCAGGAAGAAATCACCATAGCGCATGCATGGCCTCGGCGTGCGCGTTCAGTACAGCGCGCGTCCGGGAGAAGAAAATAAGTAGTCTGCGCACGCGCGGCCACCGTGATTCCTGAGAAGAGCGGTGGCCGTAACCAGGGGAGACGGAAGACAACAGTAAGGTAAGTATAGGTTTATTTTTTTCTGAGGGGTGGGAATTTGTTAAATACATTTAGAAAAATGATCACTGTTAAATCATTAACGGATTTAACAGTGATCATTAAGACGATAATACCCCTTTAATACAAGGCACTTACTAATGTATTATCCATATTGCCTCCTTTACTGGCTGGATTTATTTTTCGATCCCATTATACACTATTCATTTCCATGGTTACGACCACCCTGCAATTAGTCAGTGGTGGTCGTGCTTGCATACGATAGGAACAAGTGCCAGCCTCTCTGGTGGGAGCTCACATACTGTAGGCGGGTGCTTTTTCCTATAGTGTGAAAGAACGTCCACCGCTGATGGATTGTAGGGTGGTCATAACTATGGAAATGAGCAGAGTATAATGTGATGGAAATAGGAATCCAGCGAAAGGAGGCAGTGATAACAATACATTAGTAAGTGCCTTGTATTCACTTTCTCTACATGATAAACGTAAATTTGCTGAAGTGAGACAACCCCTTTAAAAATACATTTCTATCTTTTTGAGGAATGGACATACAGATGCAGAAAGCACACAAACCATGCACTTCCTGCAATAGACAGAACATGTCCTATTCTTGTCCGACCCATGAAGTCAATGGGGCCACACACAAAAAAAACAAAAAATAAATAAAACACACACACCACAATGTCATCTGTATTTTGAGGATCCTCATTTTGCAGATCAGAAAATACATATAAGTCACGTGCATGAGTCCTTATATCCTGAATACAGTATTAGTCCGTATATTCTATGTTTACGGGCTGCTGTTACATTGCGTTTGCTTAGTCTTAAGTCTGTCTGGACAAAATTTGCCTAATTTACTAAGGCACGGGGGTTTTTTCATAAATTTGGAGCATCTTCCAGCAGCCCATGCACCAGACCTGGAATTGTTCTCCTGCTGAGCTGGTGTAGATTTCAGCTATAGGTTTGTGGCATAAATTATTGTAAACCCAGCAGATTGTGGACAGGCGTTTCGGTAATCGACTTCCGGGTAGAAGAGTCGCATCTGCTTCCGCGTTGGGGTAAGCTTTGCTTTCTGGTTCCCCGCTGCTCGCATCCTCATCACGCCCCAGCTGCCACAGGTAACGCACCGTTGAATCACCAATGGCACAGCCGGTGGCATGTGTTCCACCGTGGGACGGAACGGACTCCCTGCCCGCGCGCCACATCTAGTGCCCGCCGTACTTCTCGCGGTGGCTGGTAGGACTCGTGGCTTCCTTCGGGGGTCATGTCACGCTGGGTTCCAGGTAGCCGCTTTCAGGCGCCTGCTGCGCATATCTGGTCAGCAGGGGGCGGCATTGGGCATGCCATTACATTTATGCACCCTGCGGTCCTGCCTGCTGACATCCCAGGTAGGGTGCGGCAGGTACATGCTAGCAATAGCAGCTGCAATATATTTTTGCTCGTTTTTTTTTATTTTATAAAATTTAAATGACCCACCTCCCTGATACGCTCAGGTCGTCTCCCTCTTGCCGGGATCGCCCAGGCACTCTTTCTACGCCTTTTCGCCACCTGGTCACGCCCAGGCCAGTCATAGTCTGCCTGGTACGCCCAGGTCACTGTTGTCCTTAGCCACTTCCTAGGCCCCTGATTGTTCACCGGGCACGGTCGCTTGTCTCATTGTCGTCCCCTGGTTCTCCCAGGGCACAGTTCGTTCCTGGTACGCCCAGGTCCTCCTTGCCTACTCACCTTCAATTGGTACGTGGGTCTCCTCGCACCTTTCCATCAGCTGGCAGTCCTGCTGTCTGGTCTAGGACAGCCTACAGGGCCACTCTTCCACGCTCTTTGTCCACCTGGCTCACAGGTCCGTTATGTAATGTCTTCCGCCCGCCGCTGCTACGCGCAGCTTCTGTCTGTCTCTCACATGGCACCGCGCCATCTCTCCCTCCTACCACCTGGTACACTCAGGTGGCCTTCTGTCAATAGCCAATCTGATACCTCAGATAGTTTGACTCCAGGGGTGCGCCCCATCCTGGCCAGTTCGCCTGGCTCAACAGGTCTGGGTCATCCCTCGTTCTGCACTCACGTTTTCGCCTGTCCCCCTTTCTTTTTTCAGGTTCTAGCCTTTTCCCAGGTTCCAGTCAGTCCTGTCCAGGTAAGTGCTCACTTACATCCTCGGCGAGCCCAACAGGTCAATGTTTCTCGGTTAATCAGATTCTTCATCTATCCGGGCAGGTCGATTTTCCTGCTAGTCCGTGTTACAGTGTTCTGTATTCGGGTACGTTTATATCTTAGTCCTCACACCTTCTCGGTCCTTTACTCCATCACCCTGTTTTTTGGGGGGGATTTTTTGTGTTTGTCACGCGATTTATCTTTCCACATAGATGACAGCCTTTCTATCCCTGAAACAGTCGTTTCAGGCCAAGCCGGTCCTTAGTCACTAAGGAGTTGGACCATTCGAAAGTTACTCGCGGAGCTTAACAGGAGGGGCATCCCGCACACAGCCTCCGCCAGAAAGGCAGAACTATACAAGCTCCTCATGACCAGCCCCAATCCTTCCGGGGTTCAGACAGGCACATCATCTATCCAGCTCTTGCTGGTGCAGCTACAGGCCACCTTGAACACACTGGTCGACTCGGTGGCTGACGTCCGAGCAAGAGTATCAAAACTGGAGTCCCGGGCCTCCGTGGCACCCGCCCGACTGGCCACCCCCTCAACTTCGGTTTATCTGACGCCAGGTACACCCAGGCCTATTCCCCAAGTGGCCCCCCTCGCATTTTATCCCAGAAAATCTTGAGACATTCTGGCAGGGAAAGACGTTAATCTTGCGTGGGTTCTCATTGCCGCCCAAGATGTACCCGAAAACAGGGTGATCAATTGTGGGGATGTGTCCGTGGTCCTCAGGGCCAAGGACTCTCGGCTTAACCGCAAGTTATCGATTTCAGGGTTTGTCCTGGTGTTCAGCCTCTTTAGGGACATTGTCTGCACAGCACAACTGGAGAGAAGGGAAGAGCAAGACAACTACTTGTACCTGGTCACCGACCTGGGTCACAAGTATGGAGGTTCGGCCTTTTATGATTACCATCGTTCTTTCTCGGCAAAAGCAGCAGAAGCTTTGGCTCAGTTTCAGTATGTCACCAGCTGGGCCAGCATCGATACAGAACTATTCTTCCGTCACTGCGCAGGGCTCAGGGCACCCACCTGCGCGATGTGTCAGTCCATTTTTCATACCTCTGAGTGGTGCCCAAATACCACCCACACCGTACAGGACCGGGCTCTCCTGGGGACCTCCGGGACCCAGCAGCCCACCCTTTCTACCGACAAGCTCGGCCAGCCCATCATCTACCTAGGAAGGAGCCAAATCTGTAATAATTTTAACACAGGTGGTTGCAGAGCCCTCCACATTTGCTCCTTGTGTTTTAAGGCTCACCCTCGTTTCTCCTGTTCCAAGAGGGCGGCTAAACAATCCTGACTAGCCGACAATGTGGACCTCCTGGCGGCTCTCCTCCAGGACCACCACGATGAGAACTTCGTGGCATTCCTGTTGGCAGGCTTCTCGGAAGGGTTCCACACCGGGCTCACACTACCTGCAGGTACCTTGGGAAGGCAGGAATCTTCTATCAGCCACCGGGAATCCAACAGCAACAGGCAAGTTAATACAGTCCGAAGTAGATAAAAGTTTCCTTATAGGTCCCTTTACATCCATACATGGCGCATCAACCCTATCAGTCTGTTGTATGGCAGAGGTGCTTGGTTGGCAAAGGCGGACATCGCAGAGGCATTCAAGCTCCTCCCCATCCAACCTTAGTTGTGGCAGTACTATGGCATTAAGTGGGCCGGCCAATATTACTTCACAAATAGGCTCACTTTCGGCTCTAAAAGCAGCCCTTGGTTGTTCGACCAGTTTGCTACACTGGATCTTGGTCTATCACGAAGGACTGTAGACTGTCATCCATTACCTGGATGACTTTCTGATCATTGAGGGCCCGCAGGACAGATCAGGCAATCCCGCCACTCTCCTTGAGATAGCCGCCAGTCCAGAGGTTCCGGTCACCCAGGCCAAGACTGAAGGTCCCGCCACTAGGGTTACATTCCTGGGCATCATCCTAGATTCCATCAGAATGGAAGCCAGCCTCTCGGAAGGGAAGCTCGCCCAATGCCGAGAGGTTATTGCCCAGGCTGCCTCCTCCGGGAGCCTTAAACAAAAACAAAAAAAGTTACAATCTCTTCTGGGCCGGCTCAATTTCGCCTCTGGGATCATGCCCCAGGGGAGGACGTTCGTATCGAGGCTACTCCAGCTTCTTCCCTCGGCGCCCGACCAGGACAGCGTCATCCGATTGGACAGCCACGCAATGGCAGACCTGGCCATGTGGGAGTTGTTCCTCTCCCGTTGGAAAGGCATCTCCCTCTTCGTCCCTCCATGGTCGCCCTCCTTCCCTACTATCTTTTCGGATGCTGCCGCTTCCTGCGGCTATGCAGCCATTTGGGGTCACCATTGGCTGGTTGACCATTGGCCCACGTCCGTCCTGGCAGATGCCGAATCCATCAGCACCTCCTCCCTGTTGGAATTGTACCCCATTGTCGCAGCCGCTCAGGCCTGGGGTCATCAGTGGGCCAACACGCCGGTGATGTTAGTCACCGACAATCAGGCCCTAGTTGACATCTTAACCAAAAGGTAGGGCTAAGTCCCAAAAAATAATGACACTTTTGCGCCGGCTGGTCTGGTTTGCCCTTTCACACAATTTCCATTTGCACTGCAGCCAGATTCCTGGCCAGCAAAACATTGCGGCAGACGCATTGTCCCGATTTAATTTCCCCCTCTTTTTCCAGGTCATGCCCAAAGCCGATCCTCTCAGATGTCCCTCCCCGGCATTCAGTTCCCTGACCATGGACTAAGTGCTCTCGTCTCCTCAGCAAGGGGCCTGGCACAGCAGTCCCTCGCCCCAAATACGGCCAGGAACTACCAATCTGGCCTGAGAACCTACCAGGATTTTTCCAGACTCCACCCGCAGGGGGAGCTATTGGACATCCCGTATATCATGGCCTTCATCTGCCATTGTCATCACCTCTTACCGTATATACTAGAGTATAAGCCGACCCGAGTATAAGCCGAGGCCCCTAATTTTACCCCCAAAAAAATGGGAAAAATTAGTGACTCGAGTATAAGACTAGGGTGGGAAATGCAGCTATAATGCAGAGTGTATGTGTATATAATGCACACACTCTACATTATATACACACACATCTGCAAGAGGGTGACTCAGATTGATGGGAGTCTGACTCTGACTCCCTGTATTTAATGCAGAGTGTGTGCATTATATACACACACACACACTCTGCATTAAATACAGGGAGCCATCCACAGATCCCCCCTAAACAGTGCCATCCACAGACCCCCCCTAAACAGTGCCATCCACAGATCCCCCCTCCCCTAAACAGTGCCATGATGGCACTGTTTAGGGGAGGGGGGGATCTGTGGATGGCACTGTAGGGGGATCTGTGGATGGCACTGCCATCCACAGATCCCCCTACAGTGCCATCCACAGATCCCCCTCCCCGACACTCACAGCAGTATATTTATAAAGTAGTATTTATCAGTAACCTTTAACATTGGATAGCTTACTTTGTCTTTGCTCCGGTAATAGCAGGCAGTGCGGGGAGCGGCGCTCACTCACTGACGTCACGCGCCTGCTCCCACTAGGCGGCGCAGGCGCGTGACGTCAGTGAGTGAGCGCCGCCCCCCGCACTGCCTGCTATTACCGGAGCAAAGACAAAGTAAGATAGTAGACTCGAGTGTAAGACGAGGGGGCTTTTTTGAGCACAAAAATATGTGCCCAAAAACTCGTCTTATACTCGAGTATATACGGTACATCTCTCACATAACACCATCAAGTTGTACCATGCGGGCGTCCAACACCACGCCATGCTCCGTAACCTGGGAGGGGGCTCCATTTTTTCATCGCATTGCGTGGGGTCCAGAAAGGCAGTGTCAACCCCCCTTCCCACAGACAGTCACGGGCGAGATGTTCCGGAGGATGTCATCAGCCCTTGATGGCAACCCTTTTGGGCCCATCTCCAGCTTGGTCATCAAAGCTGCCATGTAGCTGGGCTTCTACAGGTTCCTTAGGCCAGGTGAATTCACTTTCAGCTCAGCAGGGCGCAGCGGTCTGTTAAAGGAGCAACTAGTGTGGAGCCAGGGCACGGTACAAGTCCTCACGCAGCTCATTAACGCCATCCGTGAAGCTCCCCCTAACAGCCTACTGCTACCTTATCTCAGTGGCCCTCTCACCTCTGCACAGTTCATATGCCACATCCGTATACTTGCATGAGGCCATTCCTTCCGTATCGGAGCCTAATCCGCAGCTTCCAAGCACAGGGTTCCCGTTCATGTCATCCGGAGAACCCCTTAAACACCGAGGCCTCTTGCACGCAAACGTTTTTTCTTTCCGTGTCCATTCCGTTTTTTTTTGCGGACTGTATGCAGAACCATTCACTTCAATGGGTCCACAAAAAAACTGAAGTTACTCCGTGTGCATTCCGTTTCCGCATTTCCATTCCGCAAAAAAATAGAACATGTCCTATTATTGTCAGCATTACAGACAAGGATAGGACTGTTCTTTGAAGGGCCAGCTGTTCTGTTCCGCAAAATATGGAATGCATACGGACGTCATCCGTATTTTTTGCAGATCAATTTTTTGCGGACTGCAAAATACATATGGTCGTGTGCAAGAGGCCTAAGACCTCTTTGACACGAGCGAGTTTTTTCCGTTCATTTCAATGGGTCATGCGTATACAAGTGTTTTTTTCCACACATCAGTTGTGTGAATTACGCAGCATGTTCTATATTCTGCGTTTTTCACGCAGCCCTGGCCCCAATAGGGCATCAGTGAAAAACACATTACATCCGGAAGCAGGTGCGATGCGTTTTTCACTGATCGTTGCTAAGAGATGTTGTTTGTAAACCTTCAGGTTTTTATCACACGCATCAAAACGCATTGCACCCGCGTGGAAAAAGACTGAACGCAATCGCAGACAAAACTGACTGAACTTGCTTGCAAAATGGTGCGAGTTTCCGTGAACGCACCCGGAGCCAATCCGTATCGTTTGTGTGAAAGAGGCCTAATAGGCTCACTCCTTAGGGGGTAAGGTGACTTGTTCACACTGGTAACAGGTGACCGTAGTTTTCTTTAATCTACTGCATATTATAACCTTGGTGTCTAACCAACCCAAGTGAAAAATGATAAAGTGTGAGCTCCTCACCATCATCTGCTTCTTCATCTACTGAAAACAGATCTCCGTCCTCCTCTGGGAACACGAGCTGCGGAGGAAACACATGGAAGTATTCTGCCTTTATCAGATAGGACAGCACTTCTACACAGATGCTAAGGTCTCATGCCATGGATACAAACGCTGGGTCCCTTCATTGGTTTTCCATTATACATGGCTCACTGGCCTCCGGCTGTGCAGGGAGCTTCACCGTGAACCAACGCAAGTCAATCCACGGTATGGTGGATGGGAGCAGCATTATGGAGGAAAAACTAAGGAGACATTCTTAGGGCTCTTTCACACGAGCGGATGCCGTGCGGGTAATCTGCTGAGTGAAAGAGTGCCAAGCCCCGCTCTGGACGGCAGAGACTCTGAGCATTAACATGATTGATAATGCTCCATGCCCCTCTGATCTTTTTACTACAAAATCACGGTGACAACTTTATCTCACTGTGATTTTGTAGTAAAAAGATCAGAGAGGCACGGAGCATTATCAATCATGTTAGTGCTCCGAGTCTCTGCTGTCTGGAACGGTGCTTGGCTCTTTCACGCAGCAGATTACCCGCACGGCATCCGCTCGTGTGAAAGAGCCCTTAGGCCTAGTCCACACTTCAGTGATTTCCATCAGTGATCTTTAAACTAAAACCAGTGATGGAGCCTCTGTTGATAAGGCAGAATGGAAAGATCTGCACTTGTTCTGTGTTTTGGACCCACACCTTGTTTATGGTATTACCTTGTAGGGCGGCCCCAACTGGTGACATGGATGTTTTTTGTGTGTTTTTTTTTTAAAAAGCCGACCCCGTTCGTTCACTGTTGCCCCGCATTGATTTGGCGCCTTGTATTCTAATGAGCAGTATCGTCGCAATGGAGCGGAGACGCAGTCTTCTGCTGTGGGAGTCTCCTCCAACCTGGCTGCGAGTGGTCCGCTCTGATTGGCTCGCGCTCACAGCCAGGGAGAACGAGACACCCACAGAGGACTGCGTCTCCGCCCCATTGCGATGATACTGCTCATTAGAATACAAGGCGCCAAATCAACAGAGGGGAGGGGGGGGGGGGGGCCCAACAGCCTGTGTTAAAACTGATGAAAGGTCCTCTAACACTAAATACCACTCAACAACTACACTTTCAGACACTATTATACACATGAAGTGACTGTCTGAACTGCTAAAAGTGGCGGACGTGAAAATGCATCCTTTTGTCACTCACCTGAAAATGGAGAAAATCTCGTCTAGGAGTCTTTTTCAGCGCAGGTTTAAGGACTGGTCCAGAGGAATCTTCTGTTTTCAGAGACTGCTCAGGTTCTGGAGGACTTGCACCTGCAAACATCACCTTCCTTTTACGGGATCTGGAGGTGTCTGGTAACATTTGGGCTTCATCGGTCAGCACCTCTACTGTGATAAGAACATGAAAAGCAGATGATTATGCTCACCACAGCCCCTTCAATCAGATGATCAGTGGGGGGGTTCTTGAAGTCAGACCCCTGCAGATCTGATACTGATGGCCTGTTCTAAGGGTAGGTCATCAATATCTGATCAAGGGGGTGCCACGAGTCTTGTCTGGAATTTTTATAGCGATATCGTATCCTCAGGATAAGTTAATAGGAGATTGGCGGGGGTGCTTGGACTGTACCTCCGCCAATCAGCTGCTCAAAGAGGCCGTGGTGCTCAGTTAGCGCATAGGCTTCTTCCTAGACCATGTGACATCACATTCATCAGTCAGATGACCTAGGCGCAGTTCAGTCCCATTCAAGTGAAAGCTGCGAGGAGGCTTCCTCAAACAGCTGATTGGTGGTGGGGGGGGGGGGTATCTGGAGTCGGACCCCCAACCATCTGATATTGATGACCAACCCCGAGGATAGGCCATCAATATCAAATTCCCGGATAACCCCTTTAACCTCACATCAGCAGCAGCCGCCGGCACCACTAGTAAAATATTGGACGTAGCCAGAAGGCCATGCTGGAGCAGTGCAGCTCAATCCCCACTGAATGGAAAACCCTGTTAAAGGGGTAATCTCATCTCCACAATTATGGCATATTGTTAGGATATGTCATAAAATGTCAGATACGAGTGGTTCCCTGTAGGACCTCCTCCTGCCTTCAGAACAGTCCCAGAAGTGAAGATGAGCAGCTGCATATGCGCAACCACTATCCAATAGCAGCTATTTTTGGAACTTTTCTAATGAAGGAGAGCATGCCGGGCATGCGCAGTGTGCCCTCCTTCACTTTGAGAGCCTTGTTCTGGAGATAGAAGCAGGTCACAGATGTGGGACTCAAACCTGACATTTATGGCATATCCTAGCACTATTCCATATATTGAGGTGGGTCTACCTCTTTAAATAAGGAACTCCAGAGATCGATCAGCTCACCCGACTTGCTGGGGACTTCAGTCAGCGGTCTAGATGCTAGAGTCAAGTCACTTTCCAGGGTCTTCTCTGGCACAGATTTCTGTAAGATTAAAGGAGGAGGCCTGACTTAGACTCTAAGAAATCACACGATGTTGGGCAGATCTTTTCCAGTTCAACAAAACACGTCCACCTTAAAGGGGTATTCCTACAACCAGAAGCATCTCATTGTCGTATACATGGAAATTGTAAATGCATTCAGTCACCAGAAAAGCTGGTATGTGGAGGTTTCTACCTGGTTACTCCTCCCTCCCTTCGGCTGAGCACCCATGGTGCCATGTGCCGTTTCTATAGCAGCCCTCATCCTGTGCAGTCCCCGAGCATGCACAACGTAGATTACATCTGACGCTTGCCAGGGCTTGGCAGTCGCCTCTTTCACCAAGTTCCACCCACAGCATGGTGCAACTGCCCACGTCGGTAATGTAATTATTAGTTGCATGTTACTGTGGTGTGAACTGTGGCTGATATTACTTGGATTGGGTGTGTGGGAAGGAGGAACGAGGAGCAGAAGCCTGTAATCTTCTAGCTTTACTGGACCTGTCCTGGTGATCTGCATTCTGGGAAGTGTAGTGCACTCCACAGGCGCTCAGCCATCAGGCACGTGTCTTACCAAGCTTGGGCATTATAACAATTAGACAGTCGTAGAAGGACAGATATGTCCCAGACAAATGACAATACAAAGGCTATCAGCACCACTTACACCACAGTCAAAGTTTAAGCAGATTAAAAGGGGGTCATCCAACATTATATCCGACCTCCCATGGTGGTGATCAGACTTAGGCTCCATTCACATATCCGCAATTCCGTTCTGCATTTTGCGGAACGGAATTACAGACCCATTCATTTCCGCATCTGGGTCCGCATTTCCGTTCCCGAAAAAAATAGAACATGCCCTATTCTTGTCCGCAATTGCGGACAAGAATAGGCATATTCTATTAGTGCCGGCGATGTGCAGTCCACAAAACACACACTGATGTGCGAATGGACCCTTACCATGTCCCCGCCGCTGGGTTGGTCTCGATTGCACCCCGGCCCGCTCTTCATCCTCCTGGTGCACTGATATCAATATCCTGTTGATGGGAGAACACGTGACCACTGCAGCCAATCACTGGCCACAGCAGTGACATCACATGACCATTTGTTGTGACATGAGTGGAGCAGCAGGTCTCCGCTGCGGCCAGTGATAGGAGGACACTTGACCACTGCAACCAATCAACAGGATGTTGATATATCTTTCACCAGAAAGATAAAGCGCAAGCTGGGAAGCAATAGAGACTGACCCAGGCCGCAGGGACCAGGTAAATATGATCACCACCGCGGGCCGGCCACTCTGAGGTCTGATACAATGATGGATAACCCCTTTAACATATGGAGACAGCAACATCCATCCATAGTCGACCCCATTCTACAAGGCCGACTTTGTAGTACATTAAAGGGGTGTTCCACAAAATAGGTGCCGGTTGCAGAGGTAGGACTTGCATTAGTTTTGCCATCACCCTGACTTCTGCATCCAGGTACACCATGATTGTAGGGGTGGCTGCACATGTCACTGGCTCTCTTCATTAACATCCCTAGGCGTTACAAAAGCCTGACATGTCTAAGTACATACCTCCAAAGGTTGTGCCGGACACGATGCTGCTGGGGTTTTATGTAACTCACTTGGTACGTCCACATCTGAAGGGTCACATATTTTCTTCCTTTTTTCTGGCGGCTCAGATATCCTCTCTCCTACAACAGGGAAAGGGTAAATTACTCTTACCGGTAATTGGATTTTCCAATAGCCTCCACAACGGCATTCACAGGAGGGTGTCCCCGCCTCCAGGACAGGAAACAACGAGGAAGCACAGGATTTAAGGAGCCTCCTCCCCTTACCTTACCAGTCAATAAGAGAGGACACAGAAGTGATGCATAACAAATTATATATTATAGTAAACAAATTACATCATTCATTTACATTTAAAGCTTGGGAGGGAACCCAATGCCGTTGTGGAGGCTATTGGAAAATCCAATTACCGGTAAGAGTAATTTACCCTTTTCCCCGGCGCCTCCACAACGGCATTCACAGGAGGATTAACAGAGTAATCAATATTAGGGGGGGGCCACACTAGATAGGACCTCACGACCAAAGGACAAGTCCTGTTCCCTTACTACATCTAGCTTATAGTGCCGAAAAAAAGTCATAGGGTTGGCCCATGTGGCGGCCCTGCAGATCTGTTCCAGAGGGACTGCCTTCGTTTCTGCCCAGGATGAGGCTACTGCCCTTGTAGAATGAGCTTTTAGTACCTCCGGCGGCTGACAGTTCTTGGTAACATAGGCAGAGGATATTATGTTCCTAATCCACCTAGCTATGGTTGACTTGCTAGCCGCTTGCCCCTTATTAGGGCCCTGGAATTGTAAAAAGAGATGGTCCGATTTTCTAAGCGGTTTAGTGGCCTGAAGGTAAGAAAGGACTGATCTCCTGACGTCCAGATTATGGAGAGTATCTTCCGAATCATTAGAAGGAGACTGAAAAAAAGAGGGTAGGGAGACTTCCTGCTCACGATGAAATCTGGATACCACCTTTGGGAGAAAGGCTGGACAGTGCCTGAGGATTATACGATCATCCAGAATTGTAAGATAGGGAGGCTTGCAAGAGAAAGCTTGAATTTCCCCCACTCTTCTGGCAGAGGTTATGGCAACTAAAAAAACCGTCTTCATGGTGAGGAGCCTTAGAGGGATCTCATCAATTGGCTCAAACGGAGGAGTAGTGAGAGCAGAAAGAACCAGGCCCAAATCCCAGGGAGGAACCACTGGACGAGGGAGGATCGAAGTTCTTCCTGCCCCCCTCAAAAACCGCTTGATCAGAGGGGAATCTGCTAGTTTTACGTCCAGGAAGGCGCTGAGCGCGGAAATCTGAACCTTCAGAGTTGATGGACGGAGGCCTTTTTCTAGCCCCGCTTGCAGGAACTGGAGGACCTGAGGAACATCAGGAGAATCTACACTTCCCAAGAAGGACAAAAAGGCATTCCAGGTTCTCAGGTAGATCCGGGAAGTTACCGGTTTCCGGCTTTTGAGCATCGTGGAGATGACTGCGTCCGACAGACCCTTCTGTTTTAGCAGGAGGCGTTCAGATTCCAGGCCGTCAAACTGAGTTGATTTACACTGGGGTGATTTATTGGTCCCTGGTGGAGTAGGTCCGGGATTGATGGCAGTGTCCAATAAACACCGGCTGACAGTCTGAGCAGGAGTGGAAACCAAGCCCTTCTTGGCCAGAAGGGGGCCACCATAATTACGTGGACCCCTTCTTCCTGAGTCTTTACCAGGACCCTTGAAATGAGGCTGAATGGAGGGAAGGCATAAAGGAGCTGTCTTGGCCACGGCCTGGAGAGGGCGTCTAGCCATACCGGGCGATCCATTTGCGAGAGGGAACAGAACTTTCTGACCTGCTTGTTGCTTTTGGTGGCGAACAGATCTAACACTGGGGTCCCCCACATTCGGCAGATCTGGCTGAAGACGCGGTGATTTAAAGACCATTCGGCCTCCCTTAAGAGGTGTCGACTGAGATAATCGGCCACCACATTTTTTTCCCCCTTGATATGCACCGCCGAAAGGGACAGAAGGTTTCTTTCTGCCCAACAAAAAATGCCCTTTGACACTTCCGCCAGTGAGCGACTTCTGGTTCCCCCCTGTTTGTTTATGTACGCCACGACTGTAGTGTTGTCTGTTAATATTCTTACGTGTCTTGGAGAGGGAATTTTGTAAAGGGAAAGGAGAACTCTGTGGACAGCTGACAGCTCTCTTAAATTTGAGGAGGCGTCCTGCATGTCTCTTCCCCAGGATCCTTGAACTACCGCTCCTGAAGAGTGACCTCCCCACCCTGAGTTGCTGGCGTCTGTTGTAATGACCATGACATCTCTTGGGCGCCAGTGAACTCCTATGCTCAGGTTCCCTTTTACTCTCCACCAGGTTAGTGACTGTTTTACCTGTCTGGGAACGTGAACCTTTCTGTCTAGAGACGAGTTCTTTCCGTCCCATGAAGATAGGAGAAAGGTCTGAAGGACTCTTGTGTGACTCTGGGCCCACCTTACTGACGAGATTGCGGCTGTTAGCAGTCCCAGTACCGCCATGATGTCTCTTATCGAGGACCGATCTTTGCTGGAAAAAAGAGACACTGTCTGGATTAAGTGAGACTGTTTGTCTTGAGGAAGAAAGGACATTAGACGCCTTGAGTCCAACAGCACCCCTAAAAACACTTTTTCCTGACTGGGGATAAGGTCTGATTTTTTGGGATTTATTATCCACCCTAGAGTTGTAAGACAGTCCTGGATTTGTTTGAGGCGTGAATGTAGAAGTTGGCGCGACTCCGCAAACACCAGAAAGTCGTCCAGGTACGGGACGATCTGTACCCCCTGAAGGTGAAGGAACTTCATGACATCTGACATTATTTTTGAAAAAACTCTGGGGGCAGAGGATAGGCCGAAAGGAAGGGCTGTGAACTGAAAATGGGACAATCTTCCCTGATAATAAATTGCGATCCTCAGAAAACGCTGGTGCCTGTGGTATATTGGGACGTGGTAGTAAGCGTCCTGAAGGTCGACGGTAGCCATAAAGCAGTCCTGCGGAAGGATCTGAGTGGTAGATTTTATGGTCTCCATTTTGAATCTTTTGTAAACGATGGATTTGTTTAAGGACTTCAAATTTATTATCAGACGAAAGGAGCCATTTGGTTTTTTTATCAAAAATATAGGGGAATAGAAGCCTTTGCCGTGTTGTTCTTCCGGAACAGGGATGAGCACTCCTTTGAGGATTAAGGTAGTTATTTCTGACTCTAGGGATGCCTGTTTGTCGGGCTGTTGCCTTTGGTTGATACAAAAAAGACTTGGGGGTGGGGAAACAAACTCTAGCTTTAGGCCCTCCTTTACGGTACGAGTGACCCAAGGGGAGGCGTGAATTTCTTGCCAGGCGGAGGAGAATTGCTTTAGCCTGCCCCCTACCTGGGTTGGCGTGTCACTGGGTAGGGCGGGTAGAGGTTTCTGGCTTAGGAAGGTATCCTCTTCCTCTACCCCTAGAAGGTTGCCATCTTTTTGAGCCATCCCTTTTACTCTGATCAGATCTTGCCCTTTTTTGACTTTGAAAGGAGCGTCTCTGTTGGTAAAAACGGTTATCAGAGGGGAAACCTTTTTTCCTATCGGAGGCCTTCTCCAGAATATCGTCCAGGGCGGAGCCGAACAATCTATCCCCCTCACATGGGATGGAGCACAGGCGGTTTTTAGAACCTGCGTCCCCAGTCCATGAACGGAGCCATACCGCCCTACGGGTCGCATTGGCCAGAGCACTGCTCCTTGCAGAGAGTCTAACCAAGTCGGCCGAGGCGTCTGCTAAAAAATTGGATGCTCTTTTCAGGGAGGGAAGAGAGTTTAAGATCTCCTCTCTGGACGTACCCCCCGACAGATTGCTCTCAAGCTGGTCTAGCCAAACCGAGAGGGTTCTGGCCGTACAAGTGGACGCTATGCTGGGGCGCAACATTGCTGTATTTGTCTCCCAGGATTTCTTTAGTAGGTTTTCACATTTTTTGTCCATTGGGTCTTTCAGGAGACCCATATCCTCAAAGGGCAGCGAGGATTTTTTAGAAATACGGGCCACTGGCGCATCTATTCTGGGAGTTTTGTCCCACAAATCAGAGTCAGATTCCGAAAAGGGGTACTTGCGTTTAAAGGCGGCCGAGACAGTCCACCTTTTATCAGGATCCCTCCATTCCCTGGAAATAAGGGCTTTGAGGTTATTGTGGATGGGGAAGGATCTCTTCTTTTTCTCCCCCAAGCCCTGAAAGATTTGATCGTGAAGGGACTGAGTCTCTTTGACATCTTCTAATCCCAGCGTAGATTTAATATCCTTCAGTAGGGACTGTGTTTCCTCGGGAAAGCACATAGGCCTCCCTGCGGCCTCCTCAGAGGATAAGGAGACCTGATCATCCTGCAACTCCCCTTCATCCAGATCCACCTGCTCTGATATTTCCAGATTTAGGGAACGGGAAGGCCCAGGGGAAGGTGCCAGTTGTCTAGAGTCAGCTGCAGCCTTAATCTCTTCTCTAATGAGGGTTCGCATGGACTCCACGAAGGAAGGGGATTCTTCAGCGATAACCCTTTCAATACATCTAGGGCAGAGGGACTTTTTTGGGTCCGACACCAGGCCCTTACGGCAACCACCACACTTCCGGCGCCCCGAATCCCCTTTGGCTTTAAGCTTCCTGGACTCACTGTCCTAAGGGAATAAAACAAACTTTGTATAGGCCAAAGAGGGACCCGGAGTAATGGTGGTGAGGGGTCAGTATAGTGAACTACGGACACCCAGCGTGTAGAGGGGGGGGGGGGGGGTTCGGGATCCCATAACCTGTATAAACCTACTGCTAGGAAGGACATAAGGAAATAGGGATTACTCCCCCCTGGGAGGAGGCTTACCGGGCTGAGGGCCGAGACAGCAGGATCACCGGAGCGTTTGGACGACTCTCTGTCGCTGGAAGGCATCTCTGCAGATCACCGGCGCAGGAGGATAAGATTGCTCTTTTTAAATCTCCCGCCGCGCGCAGGAGCGTCCCGCGAGAACCTCTTGCCCAAGGAGATCTCGCTCCGCTGACGTCACCACGCCAGATCCCGCGCGAGTTCCGACGGACTCGCAAGCCCGGGGATGCCTGAAGACAGGGCTTACTCCGCAGGATCGAGGAGGGGAGGCAATGCGTCCCCGGAGTCTCTCAATCCCTGCACCGACCCTCCTGAACAACAGGGAAGGGACCAGGCCGGTGCGGTATTCAATTTCCTGGATGACCCCAGGAGCGGCTTCCACGCACGTCCGAGGACAGGAAACAACGACTGGTAAGGTAAGGGGAGGAGGCTCCTTAAATCCTGTGCTTCCTCGTTGTTTCCTGTCCTGGAGGCGGGGACACCCTCCTGTGAATGCCGTTGTGGAGGCGCCGGGGAAAAGAGGTCAACAGCAAACACATTACCATGGAGGCAGCATCCTTAAAGGGAACCCGTTGTGTTAAAAATGCAGAAGGTTACAGAGCAGATTGATAGTTTTGTGGGAGAAGATTCAGCAGAACTTGCAATTCATACATTTTAATATCTGGTTATTCTGGGCTTAGGACACACGAGTCATCCTAGAGAACCCTTTAATCTCCGGTGGACAGCTAAGGGGCAGAGCTTAACTAAAGAGGTGGCAGCCTTAATCTTCAGATTCAGATAAGGCAAAGGGGAGGCTTCTGCTGCAGCCAGCCATCATACAGCCAGACAGGGCAGTGAGGAGGACATGGCCGAGTTCCTGGGACACAAAATGTTCTAACTGGAATAGGAGACAAAACGGGCCCAAAGAGGGAGGAAGGGCAGAGTTTGCGTTTGCACGTTTTATGTTCAGCGTTTTATTTTAAGACAACCACTTATTTTTTATGTGTAGTCGCCCTTTAACCCCATCAACTTGCTGTGGCCTCACCTCTCCCAGAATTCAACTCCTCGACTTCTGAAAATCCTGTAAATGCCAATTTTCCCTCCGTTTCCTCAACCGCCTGGAAAGCATTCCGGAAAGCGGCGATTTTCTGTCTTAGTAAGGAGTTTCGTGGTGACGAGAACGGGTTACCCTGGTAAGACAACAGAAGAATGATAATTACACTCACTGGGAATTTATTTTCTTAAGCCCCCGACAGAGAGAGAGAGGATCCACCTCCAGAACAAAAGGAGCAGCCTCTCTTCCCACTTCAGAGGTTTGCAGAGCATCTTTTTGCAGAACGAAAGTACGGAACGAAACCCCGTAGTGCTTCCGTAGGGTTCTGTTCCGTCCTTCCGTTCCGCATCTCGGGATTTGCAGACCCACTGAAGTGAATGGGTCTGCATCCGCGATTCGGAATGCACATGGAACGGGGCCTGTGTATTGGGATCCGCAAATGCGGTCCGCAAAACAGCCACGGAGCGCACACGTTCATGTGCAGGAGGCCTAAACCCAGATGAGGAGAAACCAAAAGGTCCATAGCCAAGGCCTTCTCCGGCTGTGCAGACACGTCATGTTGTCGAGGAGTGGATTTCACAGGATTCAGATCCAGCTTTTACCTCGGGCTCCGGTTCGCTCTTCCTGTTGCTTCTCTGGAGTGCAATCTGGCGGATTAAGAAATTCATTTCAGGCGACCCCCGGACCCCGATTGTCGACCTGCGCCTGTGTTTATGCAAGGATCTTGGAGATTTGCCTGCAACAAATTAAAAAATCCAAATAAGATCATAACCAAACAAAATACATCCGCAAAAACGTATTAGAAGGAATGCAGTTCTGTGTCTGTGCCTCTGTCTCTCTAGCGACTTCTATGTGTTTTTTTTCTGTCATTCTCCTTTATTTTTTATGCCTTATTATATATATTTTAATCATGTTACAATAAAAATGATATATGTTTTACAACAGTACTGTGTGAGCGCCGTTTTCTGTTTCTTTGCTTTCTATGCGTAACTGCAACCTAATCTCTCAGTCGAGCTCAACTTGTCTCCTCTCTGAAGATGGATTTTAGCAGTGAATTTAGAAGGAATGATGAGTGCAGGAAGGAGGAGGAAAGGTGTCTGATCAGTGGACAAAGAGGTAGTTTTCTCTGCTAAAATATACTACAAAGTTTCTCATCTTCGCGCTCCGGTGCTGTACATGCGACCCTAGCACGGCTAGAACTCTCCTTGGAAGCGATTCATTCTCACGCAGGCGTGGCGGGTTCTTAGCACGCTAGGCTCAACGTACAGCACACGATCCGGGAAGTGGCTGCGACACAGGAGCACAGCGCAAGCCGGATAACCCCTTTAAATGTTCAGAACAGTAGAAGACTGTCAGTAAGCCCACTTCAATCAAGGGATACCAAGGCTGCCCACTTAGACCACCCTCAAAAGGGTACAAGGAAGGGAGGTAGGGGCTAAAATATACAGAAAACTGCTCACGTCATTGACATTACAGTCTCATTCATGGAGCTTACCGTCACCGGCACACTTGGTGGTGAAGCTTTCACTAGTGATGTCCAGATTTTCCACAGTGACCGTAGAGAAGTCCATGGGGGTGCTACATGGCTGCAGGTCCTCAGGTGACCCCTCGGATCTCTTAGGGGTGAAGACATTGACATCGCTCAAGGCTCCTGGTTCGTCTCCAACACTGCTGCCATCTAAAGTCTTCACTTCACTCTTCTCCTGAAAAATATTTTCCAACTGGGATGGGGTGATGTTCTCCTTGGACTCGTCATTGCTGATGTACCTGGAGTGCGGCAGCTGCGCGGAGGGGATCGGCTTGTTGTACGGGAGCGAATGCTCCTCCTCCTCGGTCACTATCTGATAGGACTGCTGTTCAGTCTGCGGCACCGAGATGGGGATCTCTTGTAGGACGTTCCTCCTGGCCATTACCTTCTCTCCTAGAATGAAAAGCAGACGTAATCAAAGAGCGTCACCATTGTAAGACCATTCACAACCTATGCTTACTGTCAGTGAATTGACACACACTAGAGACCTAAAAGGGTTTGACCAAGCCAAACTATTGCCTATCCACAGGACAGGTGGGAAGTTTCTTACTGCTAGGGGTCCAACCACTGGGGTTGGGAATGGGTTGAGCAGGTGCACTGCCGTATGGGATAGCCGGAGATCGCCAAGTACAGCATCGGGCCATCTACACCACCCCACAGTTCCAGTGGCAGTGCCCATGTGCGACCACTGCTCCATTCAAACGGGGCAGCACGGAGCCTACACCATCTGCTGCGACCCCCACCGGTAAGAAACATATCCCCTCTCCTAGACTATGACTGTATGAGGAGACGTAAACACTTATTTCTGGTATTGAGATCCGACAGGATGCATCCATTCTATTAGGATGCGGTTCTGCGAAAACGGAAAAAAAAAAATATATGAAAAAAAATTGCTAAATACATTGAAAGTCAATGGGTGAAGGATCCGTTTTTTTAGGCTGCTAAAAAAAAAAAAAAAAAAAAAAAAAAGATCTGTCACCTTTGACTTAGGGCTCATGCACACAAACGTATTTATTAACTTTTTTTTTTTGGGCGGACTGTATGTGGAACCATTCATTTCAATGGTTCCACAAAAAAGAAAAGAAAAAGGAAGTTACTCTATGTGCATTCCGTTTCCGCAAAAAAAACACGTCTTACTCTTGCCCGCATAACGGACAAGGATAGGACTGTTCTATTATGGCTGAGCTGTTCCAGTCCGCAAAATGCGGAATGCACATGGTCATCCATATTTTTGGCGGATCAGTGTTTAGCGGACCGCAAACTACATATGGTTGTGTGCATGAGCCCTTACATTGTTTTCAGTCCTGGATACGTTTTTATGCCCGAACACAACGTGCGGCGATTTTGTATCCGGTCATTAAAACGAAATGATTCTGGTACGGAAGACGTCCTGATGCATCCTGAACGCATCTCTTTCCATTCAGAATGCATGGAGACAAAATTGAACCACCCCCCCCCCCCCCGATATTGCGATCCTTTGCCGCATGTCAAAACCGGAAACCAACAACGCAAGTGGGAAAGCAGCCTAATACACCAGCAGCACAGATGTCTCTCCTGTTTGTTTCAATTTATCAGTGCAGGTACAAAAAAAAAAAAAAAAAACACGTATCAGAGTTCAGAGCGTTGTGTAGACGGCGTACAATTGTAGCAGACGCTCAGCAGTGAGAAGTATTCGGTTTTCACTTTTCAGCCTCCTGACGTAGACAAGAATGTTTCCATTCACTGACTGCAAATAAGGCCCTATCCACATAACCGTTTCCGCAAAATACGGATGTGGTCCACGTGCGGTCTACACCTTTTAGCTCCATGTGCTTTCTGCAACCGCAAAAAGACAGAATACGCCCTGTACTTGTCTACAGAATGCGGACAGCGTATCCCTTGGAGTCAACGGGTCTGCAAAAAATGCGGAAGCGACACGGACCGCATCTGTATTTTGCGGATCTGCGATCCACGGACCACAAAACGAATAGTATGGGGTGCAGGGACCTAATCCTATCAAGGTGGGTTTACTCAGGAGTCAGGACTAGTGTTGAGCGAACTTGTGCTTTAAGTTCGGCGTCTAAAGTTCAGGTTATCGAAGAATCGCGTTACGGATTCTAAATTCTGTTATGGTCCGTGGCAGCGGAATCCATAACGCGATTCTTCGATAACCCGAACTTAAAACACAAGTTCGCTCAACGCTACTCAGGACAACTCCGCCACCCAGCTGGATCCCCGCTGCCGATCCCTATTGTTCCTCCGCGTTCACTAGGATGCTGCGTGTCCCGCTGCGGTTATTGGCGACATCACTGCCGCCAACTAAACGCAACAGTTGGCAGCAGACCCCGGAGAACAGTGGCAGGGCACAAGATCTATATTGGGGCTTATTAACACACTGTTAGCCGTCCCTTTAAAATTTACATAGAGCTAAACGCCTCGAGCGCCAAGCTGCACCCCCAACACAGCGCCCCCCTAGACAGAAGGCGGAACAGGACAACTTTTTATCAGGGCCCCCGTCCCAATTCCCATCTTAAAGCGACAGCTCAGATTATTCCTATTTTTCTAGTCCATAACACTATAGAGAAGCATTAGTACATAACACAGAGGGAGATATATATATAAGTGCCAGCCTAAGGTGAGAGCAGCATACACATGCCACAGAGGTGTATATATATATCTATCAGTGCCAGCCTAAGGTGAGAGCAGCATACACATGCCACAGAGACCACTGAGGTCCCATACACAATAGGCCTACAGTAAGTGGCCAGCACTCGGGCAGTATACGACACGGAGCATACATACGTACAGCCGCACGGCACCCACACCGCTGCCTTCTGATTCAAAATTCAAATATACCCGCGTCTAGATCCCTCCGCCAAAGCTAAGTAGTCCCTCCCACACACTTGTTTGCCAGCTCACGGGAAAGACCCCCACTCAGCGTCAAATAATACCGTTCTCACTATACATGTTCAGTAGCACGTGAATGTCGCTCAAGAACCGACCATGCGTTAAACTAACTGGAAAAAAAAAAGTCCGCGGACGGATACCACGTTAAGCTAACGGTTAGGTGTAAAACTGTCAGGAAGGAAAAATAGAACCGCGCCTGCGCGAGAGGAACGCATGCGGGTTGCTTTCTGAGTGGCACGTTAAACGCCATCTTTAATTTGGGAAAGGTGTAGACTGACAGACGCTTCCTAGAATAATACAAAGGGGTTTGTGTTTTTTTTTCCTTTAGGCTTTTTTGCCCACCACAAAGATGGCGATTAAGCACTCATAGGGTTTCCGAGCCACGAAGACAAGAAAGGAGAAAAAAGGAGCAGCAGGTGGCGCTCCATGTATCACAATGAAAAGTTACTAGAGACGCCCTCCATTGGCTGGTAGATAACTCCGCCCAGGTGAGACGTGATTGGCTCCCGGGTCCTGTGGGAAGGCTGGTGATTGGTTGGCGGCGCTCGCTGTCACGTTGTTCTGCTTCGGTCTTCCGGGTTAGCAGGGGAGGCTGCCTGGAGTTGGGAGGGAGACCCCGAGTATGAAGAGGGTCACCCTGTTCGTGAAGGGGAATGCCCGGCATGGGAAGGTGAGCGGCCACTGTAGTGATAAGTGGGGGGTGGGGCACATGGCATGCCAGCATAGCCACTTAAAGGGCATGTCCATTCACCAGCAAACTTTAATAGCCAAAGCTGAGCTGAGCTCCTAGCAGAGAGTCCCTGCTGCCTCTCCTGATGGGTCTGCTTTAGTATCTGCTTGATGTCATCACAAATCTGGAGCATGTTTATGTTGTGCTGTCCCTCTGTTATTCCTCCTGGAAATGTCTAAATACATAGACAACTGGGTGTTAACCGTTCCTCTTATCAGAGGGTCACGTCCCTACTGTCAGCACAGATGAGATGGCTGACCGCAGTGTGAATGTCCTTCTCCACGGCAGCCGCAGTTGTCATCCTTTCCTCTCTGCCGCAGGTCGTTGCGCTGCACGGATCTACAATCTCCGATGTTCTCTCCCTCGCCAGCTCCAAGCTGGGGATCCGGGCAGTGGGCGTGTACAATGATAAAGGAGGACTGATCGATGACATCGCCCTGATCAGGTAATGCAGCGGACCACGTAAAAGATTGTATAACCAGTCTCTGGGGGGGGCAGACATGCTGGTTTATACATTAAAGGGGCTTTCCATCTTTGGGGACCCTCCTCCGTGGCCAGACCTGCAGAACGCAGCTTAACTATGTCTGTGGGGCTGGTGACGCGAGGGGGGGTGTAGTGATCGGGCCGTCAGACTGGAGCGCTGCATCGGTAGCAAAGGAGCTGGACAGGTAAGTACCCTTCCCTCTGCAGGTCTGGCCACATACCCAAGGGGCACCGGAAAATGGAAGACCTCTTTAATGTTGTTTTAACCCTTTAATGATAGGTTAACACAATCGGGGATTGGGCCAGCCCTGAGGATCTAGAAGGAGGCGTCTAAAAATGGCCTATGGGGTAGAGGAACACAGTGAGTCCACATACTGGGGGTGGGTGGTAAGTGGCTGCTCACCAGGACCCAGAGGTAGCGGAGTACAGTAGGAAACACAGTGTTATAATGGCGGTTCATGTTGCCTCTGGTCTGTGCGCCCTGCTAGGCCATTGTGCTTGTACCTCGTCTCAGTTTGGTTCTGTGAGGGTTAATCTCCCTGTGTGTCTGCATCTCTTTGGCTCGGGTTCCTGAGTTTGTGTCCTGTCTCTGGTCGTGCAATTTCAGATTCTGCTGGATCTTTGCATGTTCTGTGTCTGGATTCTGTGATGTCCGTTCCTTAGGTTCTGTTTGGCTTTGTTCACTATCTGACTTTAGCCGTTGTCCTAGTTCTGTTTGCCATGTTCTTGAGTCTGTTCCATGTATGGTCTGAATTCCGTCCAAGTTTTCTTTGCCAGTGAATTCCCTAGTTCTTGTCTGATCTGCCTTGCAAACTTTCTGCTGCTGGACCTGCTATGTCTGGACTGTGCTTTATAGTTCTGTGCCTGTTCCATCCTGCTAATTCTATGCACATGTGTCTGTTGTGTCTGAACTGTGTCCTGAAGTCTGTTCTGTGGACTTCTGGTTCTGTCTATGATGTTGCTTTTGCTTCCGGTCCTGTACACGAGTGATTCCAACCTGTTTTGTCAGCTGCCAACTACACAGACTATTTCAAGAGGTAGTGGCTTGGTGGCTTTTCTGCAGCGAAGTCTAGATACCTTTATAGGGTTAAAGGGCGAATACCAGGGGACCTTCACGATCACGCCCTCAGGTCTAACCCAATGCCAAACCAGTTTGTTGGTACAGTGGTTTCTTAACCATTGTCCGTAGCACACAGGACCTCCAATCTCATGATTAGAGGGTTCCCTGTGGGGGTTGTTTCTAAAAAATATATACGCAATTCACAAAGTTAGGGATATTTGGCTTTCGGGTGAAATTTATGGAAAACGTAAAAAGTTCCGGCTACAGTGATATTTTTATCATGAAAGTCGGGCATTTAGGTAGAAGCAGCAATGGTGATTTCCTCATCCCAAAGAATTTATTGAAACAAAAGCCAACCCCAGTGCTGGGTATACCGCCACAAAATGTCAGTGTCTCAGTAACTGGTCATGTGGCCTTCAGCATCAATTACAGCTTAAGAACAGCTTACAATAAGTCGACTTATTGTAGGCTGAGGCATGGCATCCCAGTCTTCTTGAAGAGCGGCCCTCAGGTCATTGAGGTACAGAGTTAGGAGCCTCTACACAACGACTCAGCCGATCCCATAGGTTTTCAATGGGATTCATGTCTGGAGAAAGTGCAGGCCACTCGATATGAGGTCCCCCAGTCTCCAGCAGCCGTTCCCTAATGATGTGACTTCGATGAGCTGGCGCATTGTCATCCATGAAGATGAAATTAGAATTGGACTGGATTAATGATGTTCTTCAAGTAGTATGGGCTTGTCACTGTACCATTCACAAAGTGTAGGGCAGTTCTGTATTGACTAGACACACCTGCCCACACTGTAACACCACAACCATCAAAGGCTCGTCTGGTGACAACCGTGGCTGATGCATAGCGCTCTCCTTGACGTCTACAACATAGTTGGTGGCCATCATTTCTGCTCAGCGTGAATCGACTTTAATCAGTAAACGGCACTGAGGCCCACTGGTCCCTCGTCCAGCGTAGATGCTCCCTGGCCTATGCAGGACGATGACGCCTGTGCCCGGTCGTGTGGTCAGGTACTTTGCAGGTTGTCTAGCATGCAGACCACACTGATGTAAATGGTTTCGAATGGTCTGACGTGACACTCGGGTGCCTTTACCTCCCTTAAATGTGCCTGGAGTTGTGTGGCATTCATCATCCGGTTCCGCAGGGCATTGTTCACAATGAAGCGGTTATCAGTGTGGGATGTGGCCAAAGGATGTCCACTTCTATGCCTTTCTGTGACTCTTCCAGTCTCTCTGTATTTCCCATACAACCTGTTAATGACACTCTGTGACACTAAGCTCAGTGGCCACTTCTGTCTGAGAACATCCTGCTTGAAGCCTCACAATGGTGAGGTACTGTTGACCAATTGTTAGGTGTCGTCTTGGTCTCCTGATGTCAAAATGTGAACAGCATGATGAGGAGGACTGTTTAAATACCAATTCTAATTGAACCAGGAAACTTACTGGGCGATTCATGGATCAAACACTGGTTGTGAAATCTGCCGTTAAGCTCCTTGTTAGAGAACAGCAAGTTGTGCAAAAAGTACTGAAAGGTTGGACATGTGCATTCAAGAGTTTGGAGAAGGTAAGTTCACCTGTAAAGGTTAGAGTGCATTTTAGGTTCATCCTGAAATTTCACCCACAAGCCAAATATCCCTAACTTTTTGTGAGTAGTGTATATAGTATAAAATACAAGCAATGGATAAAAACGGAAGGCCTGCTGATGTATCCACATGAAGAATGACTACATCTGGTTGCGCTAGTGTCACCCTAGTGTTAAAGCAATCCGGCAGAGGAACGAACAGCCTGCTGTAGTTCTCCAGATTCTGCATAGCCGTATAGTGCTGTGTGCCCCCAAACCCCATAGACAATAATAAGATCCAGCGGGAATCCGGACGCTGCCTTCCTGGCATAAATGCCAGGATTCAGCTGGACAAAAATTGCTGCACACAATATTTATGCCAGGGAACAGCTGGATCCCATTATAGCCGGAAGGCTCTTCCTCTGCCGGGACAGCCTGCCAGATTGCTTTGAAGGGGTTACCCGATATCTAAAATATCCACCCCAATGCCCGGGCCCCTTGTTTGGATCCTTGCATGGCCACCGCTGCATCTCCCCGTCGCTCGGATCAAAACCTCTGGCGACAGGGGGGGTCGGCAAATAGCAGGCTGCGATGGGGAGGAGCCACTTGAGGCCAGATGTTTTGCAGGGATCTGGAGTGACGCAGGTAAGTATAATGTATACCAGGGGCCCGGGCATTGGGGTGGATATTTTAGATATTGGATAACCCCTTTAATGCTAGCATGAAAGTAGCCTAGTTCAGTGTGTATTTGTTTTTATCTTTGATTATTCCTCCCCACCATCATTTTTTTTCTTTCACACAGACTTATGAAGGCTTCTATTTTGCGGGACAAGTTGTATTGTTTTTTTATGGCATCATTTTATTTACAATGGCTTTTATTGGAAAAATTGGGCGGGGGGGTATTCTTTGTGGGGTGAAATTAAAAACAATAACACAATTCCGCCAAGGTTTTTGGGTTTTGATAGGACAGTGTTCACTGTGAGCTAAAAATGACGTGATGACCTTCTTCTGCGGGTCAGTGCGATTACAGCGATACCAATTTTATATGGTTTTTATTTAACATAAACAAACCTTTGAAAAAATGTAAATTTCCTTTGCATCACCGTATTCTGACGCCCATAGCTTTCTCAGAGCTGTATGAGGGCTTATTTGGTGGGGCGGGCTGTAGTTTTTATTGGCACTATTTTATGGTACATGAAACTTTTTATTCAATATTATGACTGGCAAATTGGATTTTTTTTTTCCACTTTACAGTAAATGTTTAAAAGTTTTAATAGTTTGAATATTTTCGTCGATACAAATTCCTTTTTTTTATTGTTTTTATTTTTATATGTAAAATTGGTTAAAGGGGTGGCTGGAATTTTTTAAAATATATTTTTAGGGCTACTTTCCGGCACTGAGTTCCGTCACAGGGGCTCTATACCGGAAAAGAACTGATCAGGATTATCCCCATGCATTCTGAATGGAGAGTAATCCGTTCAGGATGCATCAGGATGTCTTCAGTTCAGTCATTTTGACTTTTCAGGACAGAGATAATACCGCAGCATGCTACGGTTTTATCTCCGGCGAAAAAAACTGAAGACTTGCCTGAATGCCGGTTCTGGCATTTTTTTCCCCTAGGAATGTATTAGCTGCCGGATCTAATACCAGAATGCTGGATCCGTCCTTCAGGTCTGCGCATGCACAGACCTTTAAAAATGAGACGGGAAAAAAAATGGATCTGTTTTGCCTGATAACACCGGAAAAACGGATCAGGTATTGCAATTTTTCTGACTGATCAGTCAGAAAAAATGACATCCGTTTGCATACAGTTTGCCTGATCAGGCAGTCAGTTCAGGCAACGGAACTGTCTGCCGGAATCAAACAACGCAAGTGTGAAAGTAGCCTTAAAGGGATTCTGTCACCTCCCCTCAGCCCAAAAACGATTTTAAAGCAGCCATGAAGCACAGCTTACCTGGATTAGGCTGTGCTCTTTTATCTTGTAATCCGTCCAGCAGTTTCTGCAAAAAACGACTTTTATTGATATGCAAATGTGTCCTGAAGGTGCCCAGAGGGGCGTTTTGTTCCTCTTAGAGAGCCCAGTACCGCCCCTCTTACAGTGCCCAGCCCGCCTTCCTTGCACTGTCTAACCGCCCCCAGCCTGCCACAGCCTCTCCTCCCTCTCCTCCCCCTCCCTCACGCCGAACGAACTCTCGCACAGGCGCAGTAACCACTGAGGGCTGCGCCTGTGCGATCAGCAGGAGACTGAGGGCAGGAGCTTCATCCTCGTCACTGGGCATGCGCCGAGCCCAGTGACGTCCAATGCTCGCTCTTCCCTGCTGACTGAGGGAAGAGCGAGCATTGGACGTCACTGGGCTCGGCGCATGCCCAGTGACGAGGATGAAGCTCCTGCCCTCAGTCTCCTGCTGATCGCACAGGCGCAGCCCTCAGTGGGTACTGCGCCTGTGCGAGAGTTCGTTCGGCGTGAGGGAGGGGGAGGGGGAGGAGAGGGATGAGAGGCTGTGGCAGGCTGGGGGTGGTTAGACAGTGCAAGGAAGGCGGGCTGGGCACTGTAAGAGGGGCGGTACTGGGCTCTCTAAGAGGAACAAAACGCCCCTCTGGGCACCTTCAGGACACATTTACATATCAATAAAAGTCGTTTTTTGCAGAAACTGCTGGACGGATTACAAGATAAAAGAGCACAGCCTAATCCAGGTAAGCTGTGCTGCATGGCTGCTTTAAAATCGTTTTTTGGCTGAGGGGAGGTGACAGAATCCCTTTAAAATAACATATTTTTCATTTTTTTTTTTTCACTGTAGTTTTTAGTCCCCTTAGAGCACTAGCGGTTTTCTGACCATAGTTTGCAATACAATACTGTTGTAATCTATGGGATTTTTACTGGCTTCCTAGTAAGCCCTTCCAGCTCACTATGACAGGCCTAGGAGCCTTCACAAGGCCCTGGGCTGTCATAGCAACTGATCAAAACCCCACGGTTTTGCCGTAGGGGCTTCAATCAGAGGAGAGAGGTAGCCCCCTCCCTCTATTTAACCCCTCAGATGTCAGTCGTTGTTGACCGCACCGGGTTAAACGACCTGGATCAGTGTTATCTGTGGTCCAGCCATTACAGCCGGCTGGTATTACACATCTGGCACCCGCTGCTTATGGATTGGGCTCAGCGCTTGAGCCTGCTCCATACACTCCTCCCGCTCCTTGGATGTACAGGGTCGTGAAGCGGTTAAAAAACAAATTTAAATGGATCCCCAAACAGCGCCATCTGGATGGATGTGACGGAGGATCCTTTTACACTGGGCTTTTCCCACATCCCGATGCAGCTTGGGGCGCAAACAGTCGTTACTACGATCATTCTTCCACCATTCGGTGTGCAGTGATTTTTGGCGCCACCTCATAGATGTGATCACCCAATAAACAAGCATTTTTTTTGCTCCGGATCATCGGCCTGTGAAAATGGGCTCTAATTATTGGGGTTAGGGGACCCCCCATTCTAATGACAGGTGGGGTAAAACGGGTCAGAATAGAGAAGTCCAGCACTGGTCAGTATTACTAGAATAATATCCGACCAAGACCTCGGGACACAGTGCAGAAGCCCACGTCCACGTGTCAGACAGCACCCCTGTAATAGGTCGGGGTTCCCCTGCGCTGCGGAGTACAGCGCTGCTCTGCAGGTCATATTTGCTGTAGTCATGTCTTTTATGCTTCTTTGCTCTTTCCTAGAGATGATGACGTCTTGTTTGTGAGTGATGGAGAGTCTTGCATAGGTAAGTGAACCCGTCGGGTGCCCTAGATGAGAGCGGCCCCGATATGGAGGCATTACCCCGTTGTGTGCACGCCCATTATTAGTGTACCCCCTGGACTGCATGGAGAGACGAGCATGCTTCCGCCATTCACTGTGAATATGGCCGCCTGTCCTGGTGGGTTGGAGGTCCGGCAACTCCCTCTCAGGGTGGGCTGACGTTTATGGCGCATCTCGTAAGTGTTAACGGTCGATCCTCCGTTTTCCAGATGACCTGAACGAGCCGATGGTCACAGAGCCGCTGACGGGAGGGCACACGGACTGGCTGACGCTGAACGTTGGGGGCAGATATTTTACCACTACGCGGTAAGGCTCTCGTGTATCCTGCGTCTGTCAGAAGCTCCGAGATGAGGACCGCTCCTTCTTACTCCATTTTCTCTCTTTCTCCAGGTCGACACTTGTGAGTAAGGAGCCGGACAGCATGCTATCTCACATGTTCAGCAACCGAGGTGGGTCAGGGGTAGCGAAAACCATCCTAACGTTATTGGTGCGCCCAAGGCTGGTTTCATACGGCTGCATTTGGCAGTGACTGGTACTGCAGACCTCTGGTCTTTAAAATGGCATCCTCTCGCTAGCGCAGCAGAGGCTAATGTCAGCAATCGGCAGTGATGCCAATCACAGACATTTAACCCCTCAGTTGCTGTGGACAAAATATGACTATAGCATCTGGGAGTACTAAAAATGGGAGCCTTGCACTTGCTGGCCCGGGCCACCTTCACCCGGCTGAGATCAAGGTAGGTTGGCTGTACTAGTAAAGCCGATTACTCGTATATTCCATTGCAGGCCTGTAGGTGGCAGCACTGCATTGAAATATACTGAATCCAGTGTGCTATAATGCATAGATGCAATCTAATGATTGCATGTTATAGTCAACTATAAAAAAAGGAAAAAAAAATTAAAAAAGTTTAAAAAAATATTCAATTCACCCACCTTTGCCTAGAATAAAAAAAATGAAAACTATAAAAAAAAAAAAAAAATTTTTAAAACCATCATGGGCATTGCTGCTTCTGAAAACACATGTACTATTAAAATATATTCAGCGTAACGGGAAAAAAAATGGCTCATTTTTTTTTTTTTGCCACTGCTGATTGCCCTTCCTCCGCTCTGTATCTGTAGGTTATGCAAAAAGGTTATGGCGATGAAATGAAATTATTTGTAAATTTTTTTTTTTTTTTTTTTTTTTTTTTTTTTTTTCAGTATTAAGGGTACTTTCACACTTGTGGCAGAGGATTCCGACAGACAGTTCTGTCGCCGGAACTGCCTGCCGGATCCATCAAAACGTATGCCAACTGATGGCATTTGTCAGACGGATCAGGATCCTGATCCATATGACAAATGCATTGAAATGACGGATCCGTCTCTCCAGTGTCATCTGGAAAAACAGATCCGACATATTTATTTATTTTTTTAATTTTTTGCGGTCTAAGCATGCGCAGCCCGCGATGCCGTATCCGTTTTGCTGCGATATTATCTCCATCCTGAAAAGCAAAGACTGAACTGAAGACATCCTGATGCATCCTGGACGGATTTCTCTCCATTCAGAATTCATGGGGATAAAACTGATCAGTTATTTTCCGGTATTAAGCCCCTAGGACAGAACTCGGCGCCGGAAAAGAATAACACTAGTGTGAAAATACCCTTAAACCACAAAACTATATAAATGCGATATCGCCATAATCGTACTGACCGGAGAATGAGGATAACAGGTCAGTTTTACCACATAGGGAACGCCTTAAAAACAAAACCGATAAAACTGTGGGGGAATTGCGTTTTTTTTTTTTCCTTTTCTATTTGGAATTTTTTCCAGCTTCCCCTTACATAGTATACAATAGTAAATGGTGCCGTTAGAAAGTACAACTTGTCTTTCAAAAATAAGCCCTCATACGGCGATGTGAATGGGAAAATAAAAAAGTTATGGCTCTGGAAAAGCATGGAGTGAAAAACAAAAATATATAAACTGAAATTGCAGGTTATTGAAGTTGTTAAATTGGTTTTCCCAGAATAGGATATTGATGACCTATCTTCGGGATAAGTCATCAGTATGTGATAGGTGGGGGTCCGACTATCAGGACCCCTGCTGATCAGCTGTTTGACGAGAGGTCCTCCTTATAGGCCAATGACGTCATGTTCTTTGGTCCCGTGGCCTAGGTGCAGCTTATTCCCATTCAAGTGAATGGGCTGCAATACCAAGCACAGCCACAATCCAATGTACGGCGCTGTGCTTGCTATTCTGTGAGGAGGCTGCAGCACTCGCCGGAACACCGAGGCCTCTTCAAATAGCTGCGGGGTGTCGGAGCCCTACAGATCAGATATTGATGATCTTATCTTGAGTACAGGCCATCAATATTTTACTCCCGTAAAACCCCTTTAAGTAAATAGAAGCTGCAGTACTGGGCACAGCCACTACAGAACGTGCGGCGCTTCAGTGCAATTTGATATCGATGTCTTATTGTAAGGAAAGAAAAACATGAATAAAGCTTTGAAACCTCGCACAGGGAAGTTCATCCTCGCAGGGATAGCGGGTTTCGGGTGTGAGCTCCATCAGATCAGTAGAGACAGTGAACCCTGGAGAGGTTCCCATCCCAAAATGCGCTATCCTGAGACCGAGCACATGCGGCTTGTCCTCCATCGCAGGCAGTGCAGCAGACATGCCTGGTAATGTCCGTATTGTTCCGCCCATCATATCCGCGCAGTGCGGTAAATCCCCTGATAGAACCGTATTCTCTTCTGCTTTCCAGATGCCTGGGGGAACAAGCGGGACCACAGGGGGGCTTTCCTCATAGACCGCAGCCCTGAATACTTCGAGCCAATCCTCAACTATCTGCGTCACGGACAACTGATTGTCAACGACGGCGTCAATCTTCTGGGTGAGCACCGCGGGGGGAGCCTTTACCTACCCTGTGTGGAAACCCATGGGTGGGGGATGGGAGAAGTAACACCGCTCTTGTGTTGCAGGCGTCTTGGAGGAAGCCAAGTTCTTCGGCATAGATTCCCTGATAGAACATCTGGAGCTGGCGATAAAGGTGAGAACGGTGGATCCGCGTAATTTGAACTTAAAGGGGTTATCCAAGACTACAGACCTCTTCAGAGTGGCCGGACCCGCGGCGGGGTTCACACTTACCTGGCTCCCGCCTGCATCGGTCCACGCCCGGCTCGGCAGGTCTCCAGGAATAAACGTCCTGTTGATGGGTGTTACTTGACCGCTGCAGCCAATCACTGTGATCCAGGTCACCGCTGCGACCAGTGATTGGCTGCTGCAGTCATGTGTCGCCCATCAACAGACCTGGGACCTCTGGAGGTGGCAGTGGAGCGATGCAGCTGGAATTTTATTTTATCAAATTTTTTTGTCAGTCTCCGACCAAGAGCAATAATTTTTCTTTTTCCGTCGATGTAGCTGTATGAGGGCATGTTGTTTTTTTTGTTTTTGTTTTTTCCTCCTCTCCTGACATGTCTGTTTTAGTAACTTCTTGCATTCCTTATGTAATAACAATTCTGGAGCATCTGTTCTTCTGACCCCATGTTGTGCCATTCCTCTATTATTCCTGCTATAAGTTACAAATGAGTTCCTAACAGTTTGCAATGAAGGTCCAGCTGGGTGTTACCAGTTGGGGGGGGGGGGGTCTCTGCACAGTCTGACAATCAGTGTCGCGCATCATTTTTTATGATGATCGTCTATGGTGTCGCACATGACAGTCACAGATGAATCCATTTTTTTTGCTACTGTCGTGTCGCAGTGCCACACCATAGACTATCACTGTAAAAATTGTCGCTCGACATTGGTGCTGAACAATGTCGCGCAACACATGTCGTCGTGTAGCCCAAGCCTAATAGAGGAATGGCACAACATGGAGTCATAAGGATAGATGCTCCAGAATTGGTATTACACGCGCATGTCAGGAGAGGGGACAGGTCCTCATTCTTGGGGGAATGGGAAAAACCAGCAATACCGCCATTTTCTCTTTATGTTTTCAATGTGATGTCTGTGCTGCATGAATAACATTATTCTGCGTGTCAGTGTGATTACCACCATACCAAATACATACAATATTTATTTTTTTTCACTATTTTAGCACAAAAAAAGCCCCCCACTTTTTATTTTAATTTACATTTTTTTAATTTTTTATTATTGTGTATGTGCGCGGAGCTATATGACGGCTCATTTTTGTGGGACAAGTTGTCGTTTTCATTTCAACCATTTTCGGGTAAAAACCATTTTGATTATGTTCCATCTGGGGGGGGGGGGATTCTTTTTAAAAAAAAAAATTCTGTAAAAGAAAACAACTTTTTTTTATCAAGGGGGGAAAAAAGGGTGTTTTTCTAACTTGGTGATTTTTTTTTTTTTTACACTAATTCTTTTTTTTTTTTTTTTTTTTATCTTTATTTTTAGAAAAAGCATAAGATTAATACATAGACCAGTGTCAATCTCATTAATGTGAAAAATATAGCAGTATATAACAAATCCATCACATCTATGTATATAATATAAAAAACCTAGACATGCCTATAACCCCCCACCCCCTCTGCCCCCCTCCCCCCCATTGGCTGCTGTCCCCCTCAATTCAAACAATACAGCATATAACAAATACATTATTGAATTCTTATTTTTAGCTCTTATTAGTCCCACAAGGAAACTGTGACCTGCCATTGTTTTGATCTCTTGCATGGTATTATGCAAAAGTCAGGCCTGGTGGCCTTCATTAGACCTTCCCCCCCCTCCCTGCATGCCGTGCAAAGCATGCACATGCCTCAGCACCCTGCAGTCTCATTCAGTGGGGTGACAATGTATGAGAGCCCCTTCCCACTGAAACCACTGAGATGCCGCAATCGCTAGTGACTGCAGCATTCAAGTGAGTGAGGCTGAGCTGCAGTACCAGACACAATCTGTGCACATGGGTGGCGCTGTTTTTGGATAAAAAGGAATAGCCTAGGAATTCACTACTTGTGCCTAGCTCACACTTCAGTGATTGGGTAAGTGATTTCCATCAAAGATTGTGAGCCAAAATCCGAAGTGGTGGCTACACAGAGATCAGCTATAATGGAAGGATTTCCTCCTGTTCTGTGTTTTTGACCCGCACCTGGTTTTGGCTCACAATCACTGATGGAAATCACTGACCAAACACTGACGTGTGATCCAAGCCCCAGAGAATGTATGTTGGGGAACAGAAAGGCGCACTCCTGCGAGATCAGACTACGCAGGGCGGCTTGTTTGTAGTCTGTAACCATGGAGATACATGGGTCTGCACAGGAGCTGTAGACATAATAGTAGGATTACTGCTGTGTACATTAATTGTAAATGTCAGCATGATTAACCCCATGAAACCAGGTATACTGCCTATTAGGGATGATCATGTTGAGTAAAATGATCGCATTGTAGTTCAGATCTGTGGCCCCATTTTAGAGGGATATGCACTTTATTCAATGCTAAGTAGATGCTCAGAGCACCGAGGGGTAGGCCTGGCCCTTCGGAGCACCAAGTCACCACAGCCTTTCCCCCCTTAACCACTCGCCCTCCTCCTGAGTAACACGGCCAGTCCTCCTCCCCATCATCCTGTCTGGCCCTGTAATCCCAGGCATTTACCGACGCATGTGCGCTCGAGCGGGCGGCGGTGCTCCGAGGGGCTCTAATATTGAATTAAGTGCATATTTCTCTGCAACGGGGCCACAGACTGGAACTACTAAGTGATTTACTCGGTAGGATCATGCCTAATCGGCAGTATGCCTGGTTTCATGGGGTTGACCCTGCTGACAGATGCTCTTTAAGGAAGCCGCCCCATAGTCACTTCTTTCTGATTGACTGTAGAATTCCCAACCGGCGGAGGATCATTCTCCCATCTCCAGGAAAGAATTTATACGGTTTCTCCTCGCTACACCAACCAAATCCGAGCTCCGCTGTCAGGTGAGCCGTAAGAAAATATCCGGTAATCGCAACGTACGGGGCAGTCACAGGTGCTATTGTTTTATGGTATCGGCCTCTCGATTGTACAGAAAAGGGATGTTACAGTATCCTTAGGATAGGCCTTCCACATCATGACACTGCACAACCCCTACTTAAAGGGATAGGACATCAATATCTGATCCGTAGGGGTCCGACATCCCACACTCCTGTTGATCAGTCGGTTACTGCAGCACTGCTGCCATTGAAGAGAATGCTGCAGTAACCAGCTCCGACCACTAGACGATGGGTGGCGCTGTGTACTTCCAGTGCAGACTGCCAGCATTAGAGCTACTGCACCGCTGATCGGCGGGGTACTGGATGACGGACCCCCACTGAACAGATAGTGATGGGCTATCCGGATGATGGGTCATCTGTATTAAAGGGGTTGTCTTATAAAGACAACTGTCTTGTGCATAGAAGGCAAGTGTCTGATCATTGGGGGAACAATTCATTGCAAGATCAGGGGCCGTTCTCCGCCCCTTGGATGGCGCGGTAGTCTTTCTTGTTTATTTGCCGCTCCATTCAAACATGATCCTGTGGATCGGGGAGACGTGGTCTTCCTGGGACGACCCCTGTAAAGTACGATGCAGTTCTACTATTTTCCACTACGATATATTGCATCCCGAGGAATTCGCTTCTAACCGTTGGGTTTGACAACGTCACAGGGTCTGAACTTCAGCGGAACCGACCTCTCCCGCCTGGACCTGCGATACATTAACTTCAAGATGGCGAATCTGAGCGGCTGCAACCTGACTCAAGCCAACCTGTGCGGGGCGTGCCTGGAGCGGGCTGACCTGTCCGGATCGGTGTTGGATGTAAGCCGCGTATGAGAGGAGCCCCCCCCACAACCAGAGCGCTGCAGGAGCGCCGTGGTTATTAATGACCTTTTCTCGCCTTAGGCGGCCAATCTCCAGGGCGTGAAGATGCTCTGCTCCAACGCTGAGGGCGCCTCGCTGAAGGGCTGCAACTTTGAGGACCCATCAGGGCTGAAGGCAAATTTGGAAGGTAAGAGTCAAATCGTGAAGGGAATCCATCATGTCACCTTGCATTCAGCAGGACGGGGGGGGGGGGGGGGTAGAAAAGGGACGCGCCAACGCCTTTAAATTTATTTCAGCAGTGTATATGTGTGTGTGTGTGTGTGTGTGTGTGTGTATATATATATATATATCTCAGACAGTATATTTTGATACTGTCTGATATGCCACATCAAGGGTAGGCAACCTCCGGCACTCCAGCTTTTGTGAAACTACAACTCCCAGCATGCATACTTGCTTTACTTTTTACCAGAACTCCCATAGAAATGAATGGAGCATTCTGGGAGATGTAGTTCCCTGTGCTACATACATGGACACATGAACATAACATGCATGCTCGGCACTTTCCTACATGCGTCTGTTATGCTCATGTCTAGGGACCGGGTGAGGGGCGTTCTGCTGAGACCCTTGCCTTGGGTACTAGGAAGGCTTGTACTCCATGCTGACTATCAGCCATGATCCTTCTGTGCTTCCTGTTGTAGACTTAGTTCCTGGATGGCTTGCATTTTTACACTGCAGTTTGTACAAGCAGGGCTGCAGTGTAAAGCACGATGGAGCAACAGCCTGTGTAGACATGGATAGTCAGTAATCCTAGCTGTGCCGTAATGGGGCTGAATAGCATATGGATATGGACGCTATATGTTTGCCACGGACTGTTGGCTCTCATTTTAAAGGGGTCGTCTGTCCTGAGACAACCCCTTTAACTAGCTGAAGCTTGCTCCCACTAGAAGCAGTGACTAATGGAAGAAGATTGAAGTGTTTGTCCAGGATCGATGACTCTGTCCTAGTAGTGGACAGAGCTGGTTACTGCAGTGCTGCTCTCCTTAAAGGGGTTGTGCCAAGTTTACAAGTTATTCCTATGCCCTTGGCACAGCCCCTTTAACTTCAATGGCCGGAGCTGTGTAGTACTGGCACCAGAGCTACTCCCAATCAGCGGAGGCGTAGCGTGCCGGACTCCCCCTGGATCTAACATTGATGCTCTCTCCTATGAGGTTAAATCCTGGAGGACCCCTTTAAGCAATTGCAGGTCCCTAATATCTCACGTGATTGCCATTTTGCCTTCTCTCAGGTGCCAATCTGAAGGGGGTGGACATGGAGGGCAGCCAGATGACCGGGATAAACCTGCGGGTGGCAACTCTGAAAAACGCCAAATTGAAGAACTGTAACCTGCGGGGTGCCACCTTAGCGGGGACAGACCTGGAGGTAAGGGGCGGCGGAGCTCATCGCCTGCTCACTGGGGGGGTAACGTCTAGTGGCTGATGTTTTATTTGCCCTTCTCCTCCAGAACTGTGACCTGTCGGGCTGCGACCTCCAGGAGGCCAATCTGCGAGGGTCCAATGTGAAAGGTGCAATATTCGAAGAGATGTTGACCCCACTACACATGTCCCAGAGCGTCCGATAGACCGCGAGCGTCTCCGTCCATCGCTGGCGTACTGGATACGCCCGGCTTACTGCACTGGGGCGGATGCATATAACCTCTGTACCGCAATCATTTACTCTCTCTGATTTTCGCGCCTCTTGTGCCCGTGGGCTTACATGTGGCGGTGCATGGCATACATAGGTGACCCAGAAGGAGCAATATGGCGCCATAAGGTGGTGCCAGCCCAGATCTAATCTGTTAGGGGGCGGCTCCCGCCATATCCTGTACCTGTCAGCCGCTGGCTATGGGGGGGGGGGTCACCTATTATGTTATATATCGACTATATCGGAGTTTGCCAAGGACGTGTAGAAGCCGCACGCAGACGTATAGTCTATGCATATACAATCCATATCGTGTAGCACAATAGTTATCGGGATGTATAGGAGCCGTGGTTCTAGGGGGAGACCTAAGGAAGAGGAGCGGACGTGACCTGTAGGAACCATGTAGCACATCTGGATGGAGGGGAGACATCCTATCCCACCCGTGTCGCCCCGTGTACTGTGGCCTAGCCGCCATGGGTTACCAAGTGCCTTACGTGATCTGTCACAGCTGCTTCTGAAGCAATTTCTCAGTTATGCAAAATGGCAGTATAAATGCTGAACTCTTCCCCTCGCCCCTATATAGTCAATAAATATTTTTGGAATGATTTCTTTGTGAGCGGTTTCCTTCTGTATTTGTGTGCGCTGTGCCCCTCTAGACCTGCGAAGCAGCGCCACTCTCCTGTATAGGCTGTGTTTGGTATTGCAGCTCAGCCTCAATTCCTTGACAGAGCTGAGCTGTAATACCAGGCACAGCCTGTGGGCAAGGGTGGCGCACTTTCTAGAGAAAAAAACAAAAAAACATTTTTGTGGTGCGGAGGCACAGACAGAAACACCACGGAAGCACTCCGTAGTGGTTCCGATCCGTGTCTCTGTTCCGCATCTCCGTGATTGTGTACCCATTCAAGTGAACGGATGCAGAGTGCACATGGGCCGGTGCCCGTGTATTGCGGACCAGCTGTATGCCGGGCGCACAACGTTTGTGTGCAAGAGGCCTTACCAGGACCAGTTGTATCTAACTGCAAATAACTGAACAATTTCTGAGCCAGACTACATGTATTTAATATTATTTTACTCGGGACACCTTAGACCAGTGATGGCTATCCTCCGGCACTCCAGCTGTGGTAAAACTACGACTCCCAGCATGCTCCATTCATTTCATTTCTGTGGAGTTCTGAGAACAGCAAAGCAAGTGAGTATCTTGGGAGTTGTAGTTTTACCACAGCTGGAGAGCCGGAGGATAGCCATCATAGCCTTAGGGTCCGTTCACACGTCCGTGTGTGTTTTACGGATCCGTGGATCCGCATAACACGCACATCGCCGGCACTTAAAGGGACTCTGTCACCACTTTCTAACCCCCACTTTTAAAACTATAGTTCTGTCCATGGAGCCCCTGTGATTTCAATGGTGTTGTTATATGCGAAATCCGCAGGCTCGTTTTGATAAAAAAAGCTTTTATCTAACCTGTCAGTCATGAGTTTAAGGTGCCCAGGGCGTTTCTCCCGGTCTGAACATGCCGTTGGTGCCCAGCTCCTCCTCTGCCTTGAATTTGCGCCGCCTGAATGTCAAGAAATACGCCTCCGGCTCTCCCTCAGTCCCCCCTCCTTCTTTTCTAAGATCCCGCGCGTGCGGCAGTGTTCGCGTTATCGGGAGGTTGAGCGAAGTGCGCATGCGCATGCGCACTTCGCTCAATGAGGCTGAATCGTAAAGTCTGCACGGGCGCATCAGGCACAGGCCTGTGCGCACGCGCGAAATTTTGGAAAAGGAGGGGGGACTGAGGGAGAGCCGGAGGCGTATTTCTTGACATTCAGGCGGCGCAAATTCAAGGCAGAGGAGGAGCTGGGCACCAACGGCGGCGGCGGCGGCATGTTCAGACCGGGAGAAACGCCCTGGGCACCTTAAACTCATGACTGACAGGTTAGATAAAAGCTTTTTTTATCAAAACGAGCCTGCGGATTTCGCATATAACAACACCATTGAAATCACAGGGGCTCCATGGACAGAACTATAGTTTTAAAAGTGGGGGTTAGAAAGTGGTGACAGAGTCCCTTTAATAGAAAATGCCTATTCTTGTCGGCAATTGCGGACAAGAATAGGACATGTTCTATATTTTTCGGAATCGGAATTGCGGACCCAGAAGTGCGGGTCCGCAATTCCGTGTCCGGGCAGCACATCATGCTGACCCATAGAAATGAATGGGTCCGCAATTCCGTTCCGCAAAATGCGTAACGAAATTGCGGACGTGCGAATGCACCCTTAGACCTTTCTTTTGTGCCATTAGATGATGGATATAATAATTTTAATAAAATATTTGAGAAAAATGTGAAAATTATTATGCAAATAGATTTTTTTTTTTTTTCCTTTTCTTATCAATTTTTTTTCTAACTATTACAAAAGGTTTAAAGATAAAACATTTCTAAAACCATTCCCGTGCGCTGGTACCCTGACAATGGACGCGATTTATGTAATGTATTCCGTGGCTGGACCCGCCACAACACTTCAAAAGTCTGGGGCGCATTTTGGATTTTGGCGGCCATTTTTCTGTTGCTGGTTCTATAGCACCGTACTGCCAGAAAACTCTTGTACAGCGCCAAAACGCTACTACGTGACTTTTTTTTTTATTAATGTCATTCGTCTAAGGTATTCATCTTGGGGAAATGTTAACATTTTAAGGGTTTTTGGGTTTTTTTCTCTTAAATTTTTTCGTGTGTTTGTATATCTTACACAGAAAAAAAACCCTGCTGTACATAATATAGCTAAAACAAATTCCTAGATTTTTAAAATAAACAAATGTGTGTATGTGTGTATATTTTACACATACAAATTCCACTATTTTGCTAAAACTAATGAATGAATTTTCATTATATTATATATATTTTATTTTTTTATGAACTAAAAAGGGCGGCATGTTTGTATGGGTGTGTACGTAATACTAGTAACTATTGCTATATCACTTTACATTTTTATTTTTTTTAATTATTAGTTATTTATTTTTTACTTTTTGTTAAGGTGAATTAACCCCTTTTTGCCACTGTCAAGGCAGGAAGAGATTAATTCCCAGCCAGCAGGCTGACATTTTATTTTAAACCCAGCAGGTGGCGCTCTTACATAGAAAAAAGCTCTCCCTGTCGGCTTTCAGCTTCTTCAGTGTTGTAATACACGCATGTAGCATAGAGCCAGACCGCTCCAGCTGGCTTCCGGACTTCTCCCTGTGACCGCAGCTGTCTAATGACATTGCGGAAACAGCAATCTGCGGCAGCAAGGGCCGCCGGCAGATCGCGATGTAACCCGGAGCTTTTATACGTAAGAGCCTACCGCCGTGACGTAGAAAGTCGTGCAGTGGTAGGCAAGTGGTTAAGCAGAGCTGCAGCATAATATGTATAGGGGGACACAGTAAGAGCCTGACAGTCCAGAACATCTCATAATCCAGAACCGAACAACCCCTATTGGTATTGGATCAACATGATTGATAGACACACACTATACATCTGTTTACCCCCCCTAAATCGCCTCGATCAGTGTTGCCTTTGAGGGCAATTTTATTTAGCTTTGCATGTTTTTGGGGATAAAAATATATTTTTTTTTAATTTTAATCGGTCTTCATTAAAAATTTTCAACAGTTTTTGTTGTACTGCCTTCACAGTGAATCCGTCAGGGTGCTGCTCTGATGACTCATTCTATATCCCTTATCTCTGAACTCCGGACGGCTCATAAACACTCAACTAAATTCTTATCAGACTCTAAGTATATGACTTAAAGGGGTATTCCGGTTTTGCAATTTTCAGCATCAACTGACAGGAAACAACACGTTATTACTTATTAATAGTGATTGTTTATCTGTAATGCTCATCATGGTCACATGACAATTTCCGTTGTCTTGGGTCCCTATCCCGATGACATCACGTCTACGTTTGAGGCGTGCAAGGGGGTAAAGTTCTGCCCTCCAGACACCACATCAGTGACCTTGCCTCTGAGGGCTGTGCTCTGCCCATTGTCCTGGATCCTGCCCAGTCGATGTGACGTCACCAGTGATGTCATGTCTTAGGGAGGGCTTCATGCACACTTGGATCTGTAATGTTTGAGCTGGGAAGGAGAGGCAGATGCTATAGACTACGATCAGCAACCTCTGGCACTCCAGCCATGGTGAAACTACGTCTCCCAGCATGCACACTAACTTGGCTCTTCTCAGAACTACCACAGAGCTGGATTAGGCATGCTGGGAGTTATGGTTTCCACACATCTAGAGTGCCAGAGGCTGCTGACTACTGCTTTAGACACTCTCCCCGTGAGTCTTGTGCTGGGATATAAAAACGTGGCGCGGTCACAGATCGCAATCGCGCTGCAGGAGTTAAAATGCACTCAGGACTTCATCTCCAGAGATCAGGGCTACAGGTCAGAGCAGCCCCCTGACTGATTCAGTGTAAAATAGAAACGTATGGTCTGCAGATACGCTGTGTCATTGCAGTGTCCACTGCCGCTCTGCTTAGCCGCTTCCCCACCCGCTGGCGTCTTTCTCCTCCCAGCCATTAGAGTAGCGCTGCCAGTATTCCTCTCCTTTGCAGGCTGAGGCCTGCTTATGTTGTACCTGTAGGGGGGTATTCCCATCTCGCTTATTCATCCTTACCTGCAGTCACTCTGCTGTTCACTTCCTGGTTTTCTGCAGCTAAGGCTGGGCGGGGCTTAGGCAGCTAGAGTGAAGGCCGGCCACACCTCCTTATGACATCACACGGAGCACTGAGTCCTTGCCTGCTAGTTCATGTGAAGAGTATGACTCATCAGTCTGGCAGCCTGCAGTGTCTGTGAGGCCCCTCCCCCTGCTGTGGAATCCTCAGAGAGTCATTGGCTGGACAATTAGGATGCACGCAGACTGGCCCTTTAAGAGCTGGCAGTGCACACTCCCTACAGAACAGACCTAGCTGGCAAGTGTAGACCACAGCCTGCAGAAGAGGACCTCAGAACATCCTGGTGGCTGGACCCACCGCAAGTCTGGGCCACTGAAGAAGTATGTTGAGTGGAGTGCCGCTCATGCTCAGCCAGAACAGCAGGACAGTGGCGGCATGGGCCACCAACATAATACCCTTTTCTTATTACTACTTGACGTCTCCCTTCTCTCTTCCTGTCCGCTGCTGTATGTCTATGGGACAGCAGGCAGAAAGAGAGAAGGGAGACGGCACGTGCGCACTGTCTCCCCCTACAACTGATCGGCAGGGGTGCCGGGTGTCGGACCCCCGCCGATCTGATATTGATGACCTATCTTGAGGATAGGTCATAAATATTAAAAAGCCTGGACAACCTCTTTCTGCAATTCCTGGGCTGAGGGGTGCAGATCTAAGATCCGGATGACCAGTCCATCTCAAAGTGTGGTGGGCACCGAAGCAATATAACCTTGCACAGCAGTAAAGTCTTTTGCTGGTCTTTATGGTTCTTGACCGTCTATGGTTGTCTGTTCTCAGTGGTACTCTGGCAGCTTTTCAGTCTCAGGAATGGCGTTTTCCTGGATGAGGCTTCACTCTAGGCAGGAGGTCCACATGTATGTCTTGTGTCTTGCTCTGACAACTAGAATCTCCCCAGCAGCCTATCTCCGAGCAACTCGCTACAAGACTTCCAAACTTAACTCAGACTTATGCTGCCCATAATCAACCATTGTGGATACATAGTGCACAAAGATGTGTTTTTGCATTAAATCAAAACATTTAACTTGGTAACATGAAATTGACCTTTGCAGTGATCCACTGGGGCACTGCACTGCAATGAAAAAATAGTGAGAAGCACATTGGAGGCAGTGGAAGACTGGCTGGGCTGAGTGAGGGAGATGCCTGGTGGTGTCACCACATTCCTGGAAGGAATAAAAAGTAGTGTAGCTGAGCCTTGCAGGAGACGGATGCGCTTGAGATGCTGCAGTTCCTGCAAGTAGCTAGTAAGCGAGTAGAGGTGAGGGACACTTCCCAGTAGGATGCACCTTCTCCGGGTCTAGAGAAGGCAAGCTGTAAGCTCTGACCCACATATATAATGGGAAAAGTGGAGCTGTTATATGGGTGCAGAGACAACAGCTGGGGCCTGAGGGTACCTAAAGGCTCCTCTGCTATGTAGGAAGACTCCAGTATGGCACAGGTAGGTTGGGGCCCTGTTACAGATTTGGCATTGGGGGCCCAGAAGCTTCATGTTATATCTCAGGACTGGGATCTTGCTGTAAGTGACTTGTGTTGTATTTTTAGCCTCCCCTCACCCACTTTTTTTTCTTTCCACCTGCCTTTGAGTAGATAATGGCCGCCCGGCTCATGTGGAGAGATGACACGACAACATCTAAGGCTGTAGAGCGAAGCATTTATCCCGCTGCGGCCACAATAAGCTGGATTAACCAGTAGGGAAGTTCAGATTAATGGGGTCGATGTGTTCTCCTCGCTGTGAGAGCATTGTTTGTGCTGCTTCATAAATAGGGGCAGCGAGGCTCTGCCCGCAGACCGGACCGGACAGAAGTGCTGCCTGTCGCTTATATCACCAGGTAAGTGCCTACCGCTTCGCCAACGACTCATATTTACTCATCGAAATGAAATGGGTTTTCCATTTTTATGTTGTCCGGTGGCTAATTGTTTTTTTCTAAAGGCTCAGAATGGTTAAAAAAATGTTTTTTAATTTAATTAAAAATTTCGGACTCTTAATGGGTCTCTGCTAGATGTCCTTCCTGGTCCCTCAGCTGATGATTGGTTGACCAGTCATTTAATGTGTCTTGAAAGGGGCCAAGAGGGAGAGACAAGAGGGGAGCTGGGAAGAGTCCGAATTTTAGAATTTTTTTTTAGTTTAATTTTGCAATCCCATTCTGAGCCTTTTATATAAAAAAAATATACAGGTCCTTCTCAAAAAATTTGTATATTGTGATAAAGTTCATTATTTTCTGTAATGTACTGATAAACATTAGACTTTCATATATTTTAGATTCTTTACACACAACTGAAGTAGTTCAAGCCTTTTATTGTTTTAATATTGGTGATTTTGGCATACAGCTCATGAAAACCCAAAATTCCTATCTAAAAAAATTAGCATATTTCATCCGACCAATAAAAGAAAAGTGTTTTTAATACAAAAAAAGTCAACCTTCAAATAATTATGTTCAGTTCTGCACTCAATACTTGGTTGGGAATCCTTTTGCAGAAATGACTGCTTCAATGCGGCGTGGCATGGAGGCAATCAGCCTGTGGCACTGCTGAGGTGTTATGGAGGCCCAGGATGCTTCGATAGCGGCCTTAAGCTCATCCAGAGTGTTGGGTCTTGTGTCTCTCAACTTTCTCTTCCCAATATCCCACAGATTCTCTATGGGGTTCAGGTCAGGAGAGTTGGCAGGCCAATTGAGCACAGTAATACCATGGTCAGTAAACCATTTACCAGTGGTTTTGGCACTGTGAGCAGGTGCCAGGTCGTGCTGAAAAATGAAATCTTCATCTCCATAAAGCTTTTCAGCAGATGGAAGCATGAAGTGCTCCAAAATCTCCTGATAGCTAGCTGCATTGACCCTGCCCTTGATAAAACACAGTGGACCAACACCAGCAGCTGACATGGCACCCCAGACCATCACTGACTGTGGGTACTTGACACTGGACTTCAGGCATTTTGGCATTTCCCTCTCCCCAGTCTTCCTCCCGACTCTGGCACCTTGATTTCCGAATGACATGCAACAGTCCAGTGCTGCTTCTCTGTAGCCCAGGTCAGGCGCTTCTGCCGCTGTTTCTGGTTCAAAAGTGGCTTGACCTGGGGAATGCGGCACCTGTAGCCCATTTCCTGCACACGCCTGTACACGGTGGCTCTGGATGTTTCTACTCCAGACTCAGTCCACTCCTTCCGCAGGTCCCCCAAGGTCTGGAATCGGTCCTTCTCCACAATCTTCCTCAGGGTCCGGTCACCTCTTCTCGTTGTGCAGCGTTTTCTGCCACACTTTTTCCTTCCCACAGACTTCCCACTGAGGTGCCTTGATACAGCACTCTGGGAACAGCCTATTCCTTCAGAAATTTCTTTCTGTGTCTTACCCTCTTGCTTGAGGGTGTCAATGATGGCCTTCTGGACAGCAGTCAGGTCGGCAGTCTTACCCATGATTGCGGTTTTGAGTAATGAACCAGGCTGGGAGTTTTTAAAAGCCTCAGGAATCTTTTGCAGGTGTTTAGAGTTAATTAGTTGATTCAGATGATTAGGTTAATAGCTCGTTTAGAGAACCTTTTCATGATATGCTAATTTTTTGAGATAGGAATTTTGGGTTTTCATGAGCTGTATGCCAAAATCATCAATATTAAAACAATAAAAGGCTTGAACTACTTCAGTTGTGTGTAATGAATCTAAAATATATGAAAGTCTAATGTTTATCAGTACATTACAGAAAATAATGAACTTTATCACAATATACTAATTTTTTGAGAAGGACCTGTACATTTTTTACTAGACAGACAATGGCTTTAATTAAACTTAATGAGTGTATTAATGCAAAGTTCTGCATCTTGATAATATATTTTTGTGTATCAATCCCTCACCGTCCTAAAGGTTGCTGTCAGTGAATGAGAACGCTCAGTGTCAGTAAACCTGGATATAGAAGTGGATGCAATTGTTTCCAATCTAGACAATGCTCTGTGAGCTCTCGCAAATCTCTCTGCTGGTTTGCTACAATGTATCAGTCCAGACTCCAGGGAGGCGCAGTAACAGGCTTTCTGGATGGTACAGAGGAGCCGCGCAAAACATTTCCTGCAAACTCGACACTTTATAGGACATGTTTTATTTTTTTCTGCAGGGCTGCGGAACGGACACGCGGATGTGGACAGCACACGGTTCTGTCCCCACATTTTTTGCGGCCCCATTGAAATGAAAAGGTCTGCATCCAATCCACCAAAAATTTGGATCGGATGCAGACGGCAAATATGGTTGCCTGCACCCGGTGAATCTTCACCAAAACCGCAGAAAAAAGTGCACACACAGTATTTATCATGGTTTTGGCCCAAATTTTTTTTTGCCGTTTTTGGTGTGGATCTTGTAGAGATTTTCCGCAGATTCTATTGAAAAGGATGAAATCCGCACACAAAAAATGCATCAATTGACATGCTGTGGGTTTCTAAATCGGCACAGCAGTTCAGTTTCCACACGGAAGAAAAAAGTCTCCTCTGGAATTCTGGGAAGAGGAAGTTAAGCCAGTACTCTCTCTGCTCTGCACTGATGAGGGGCAATCACCCGAAACAGCTGTCTGCAGATGAGGTGCTGGCTTATTTAATATCCAAGTCATGTCTGAAGGCCTGTTTAAAGGGTCGAACATTGACTTAGAGGATAGCTGCTTTACATCTGGTGGCATTAGAGGCAGAGCTTGTTAAGAGCTTGTTTGCATCCCCAGAGGAGCATGTATGGCCTATACGTCTCCTCACACTCATTAAAGGTGCTCTCCATCATAAGGAGATATAGTATCCCCTAAAAACGTAACATGTAATCAGGGTTTCTTCAGCTAGACTCCCTCTCCTCCCACCCACTGTGGACCTCTGCCTCAGTCTGCGGCCTCTCCTGTTAGACTCCCACTTCACCTCACTCTCTGCAGCCATCTTCAGGTCTGGTGTGCTGGTGAATATTGCTCTATGTTCCTAGCTAGAGACCTAGTTCAGGCCTGGCCCCAGTCCCCAATAACTGTTTGGGCGTTACACCCCTCCATGGATGAATGCTGCTTCTGGCACTATTTTATCCAATGCACACGTGAGAGGGAAACACATGGTTCTCCTGCGACTGCAACTCTGAGGGGATTACATTAGCAGGAGGGAGACCCCCTTTTCTTCTATGCCAATGACTGGAGCAGACTCCCTCCTAGTTCACCTGCAGCAGAGGGGCAGCTTGTGCCACACTCACTCCCATGGCACTCAGCTGGCCCTTTTTATGGGACCACTCCTTTCTTGGTTCAGGGCCACCTTGTCAATCCCCAGGGTTATAAGTGAACCAAACAGACCACCTTATAACCCTATGCCCCCAGGGGTACAAGTGAACGAAACAAAGACCACCTCATAACCCTAGAACCTCAGGGGTACAAGTGAACCAAACTTAGACCACCTCATAACCCTAGACCCCCAGGAGTAGAAGTGAACCAAGCTTAGACCACCTTATAACCCTAGTCCCCCAGGAGTACAAGTGAACCAAGCTTAGACCACCTTATAATCCTAGACCCCCAGGAGTAGAAGTGAACCAAGCTTAGACTACCTTAACCCTAGACCCCCCAGGAGTACAAGTGAATCAAGCTTAGACCACCTTATAATCCTAGACCCCCAGGAGTACAAGTGAATCAAGCTTAGACCACCTTATAACCCTAGACCCCCAGGAGTACAAGTGAACCAAGCTTAGACCACCTCATCACCCTAGACCCCCCAGGAGTACAAGTGAAACAAGCTTAGACCACCTTATAACCGTAGACCCACAGGAGTAGAAGTGAACCAAGCTTAGACCACCTTATAATCCTAGACCCTCCAGGAGTACAAGTGAACCAAGCTTAGACCACCTTAAAACCCTAGACCCCCCAGGAGTACAAGTGAAACAAGCTTAGACCACCTTATAACCGTAGACCCCCAGGAGTACAAGTGAACCAAGCTTAGACCACCTTATAATCCTAGACCCTCCAGGAGTAGAAGTGAACCAAGCTTAGACCACCTTATAATCCTAGACCCTCCAGGAGTAGAAGTGAACCAAGCTTAGACCACCTTATAATCCTAGACCCTCCAGGAGTAGAAGTGAACCAAGCTTAGACCACCTTATAATCCTAGACCCCCAGGAGTACAACTGAACTAAACATAGACCGCCTTCTAAACCTGGTTCCCTTTAACCACTGTGGGTCTTCAGTTGGAGCACAGACCCTGAATGCACTGCGGACATCAAACGAGTCATAGTCTGGATAGAAGTGAAGTCTGCATTCACACACACTGGTTTGTTATTTCAGGATGAGCCACCGTGGGACACCATGTTTCCTCCTTGTACTTCTTCTCCTATTGTCTGATCATACGAGTCATTCTCAGCATTGGTCCTATGGGCTACGGCCAGGAGGAAAACGTGACATTGGAACTCTCCAGGAATCCTATCCAGAGGTAATGACAAATGGCTCAGCCTGGTGAGGCACATGAGACACCAGAGTCCACCTCTCCATATACTGTACATACAATGGTGCACATAGACCAGGACTCGCATTATGCTACCTCCATGTCCTCCAACATGCTAATATTGCCATTCCTGTGGAATCCTTCACTCAGTAGCAAGGGATGAGGCCAACCAGAGCCGGGTCCCCTCTAGCAGCCATATGGTCTCCCTCTGTATAACCTGGTGAGGTTGTCCCCTGTAGAATTAGGAATATTTGGGTAGAAATAGATTTTTGACATCATGGTGGGTTCCATGAACACTGGCTGTCAAAAAATAGAGAGATGTCCTATTGTGTCCATTTTTTATCGCTCAACAGAGTCCGTACAATTGAAGGAGACCATTTTAACCCCTTAGTGACCATCAATGCACCTTTGTTTTTACGGTGAGTCACTAAGGGGCCTTAGGCTGGGCTGCCATCTTTTTACGGCAGTTCATTCTAAGTGCTGCACGGGTCTCCCTATTACATTAGAGCTGCACTCTTGCTCTAACAGCTCAGACCGGCAGATGCGCCGATCAGGGTCATTTAACCCCTAAGATGCCGAGGCACCTAAGTGACATACAGAGGGAGCGGACTCCCTTTGTCTCCCAGTGGCGCCCTGCAAATGACATTGCCGGGTGCTGAGGTCTTGGCATGGCAGCCTAGGGCCTAATCAAGGCTGCTGGTGACTGTGTGGCACCCTTAAAACCTAGAACAAGCAAAAACAAGCTCTCATAGCGCTCCTTCGATGGAAAAATAAAAAAATTATAGCTCTTGGACTACGACGATGAAAAAAATAATTTGGTCATTAAGGCCCAAAACAGGCTGGTTATTAAGGAGTTAATGCCCGTTTTTCAGAAAGGCATCAGGGATGGCATTGAAAAACTGATAGTTGTATGAATATAGCCTAAGTAGTATTTGTCAGGCAAATTTTATAAATATTCATCATAAGCTTCACCCAAATCCCCCGCCATATGAATCCCTCTTTAGATGGGGCTAAATTATTTGACGGCACTCTATGTACCATCAATGATATCAGCAGAATGGACCAGATTGTTAAATAGTTCAGTCTCTGACCATCTATAGTGTAGGGGGCCATACTTGTAACTTTCTGCAGGATAATCACAGCTGTAAACTACAAAACAAAGATAAATGGCGTAGGCGTAGACCCCATAGCCAGTCCAGTTCTGGGCTCAGGATTATCTAGCACTGCAAAATATTTGACTTGCAATACGTAGCCTTGACTTTCTCATGCAGTCAAAGATCCCGATGACTCCATTGTATTAATATGTGTACGTTATTATATGGCTTTTATCTATGACCTTGTCCTTCTGCTCATTTCTTAGACCCAGGATGCGGTCTCCTTGTTCACAGAGCCTCAGCGCCTTGAGTGTTCCTTACCACAGAACAGATATGGCCTCTTGAAAGGAGCTTTGGTGAGTGTGGGAAAGTGCCATACCCGCTTGGCAGTGAGGTCCATCCATATACTGCCTCATCCTATAGCAAGCCGCCCTACCCTATTGGTAATGACACCTCCTTCTATTATCTACCCCCCTCCTCTGCTCCAGTCCTAATGCCGTGTCAGTCATGCCAACTGGGAGGCGCATTAACGCTTATTTTACCATAATTTTGGCTTTGGATGGTGATATATTTGCAGTTTATGTAAAATAACATAGGGGCAAAGTCAGGATGTTTAAAGGAGACGGAGATGGTACAATCCTCCTCTTGTCTCTTCTTCCCCTGATTATATTCACATCCTTAATTATTACATGTACTACAACACATATTTTACACAGGTGGTTTAGATAATGATTATACTGTACCCCTGTAATATCCCGGGGGGTCTAGAATGGCTTAGTAGTTATAAATCTGGCGGTCCAGGGTGAAGAAGGGGTTAATAGTGATATCTATTATCCATGGGGGTTTCAGATGGTTATGAGTTAGTATCTAATATCTTTGTAGATCTGGGGTAGTTTAGTGGTTAGCACTTAAAGGGTTTTCTGGGAATACAATATTGATGACCTAGACTCAGGATAGGTCATCAATATCTGATCGGTGGAGGTCCAACTCCCGACACCACCGCTGATCAGCTGTTCGAAGGGGCCATGGTGCTCCGATCTCTTTCTAGGCCGGTGACATCACGTTCATCAGTCACATGGTCTAAATCCAACTCATTCTCAATAAACTGAATGCTCCTGGGCTGCAATACCAATAACAGCCACTATACAATTTACGGCGCTGTGCTTGGTGTGCTTTAAAGGGGTTCTTCACTTTCATTTAACTCATGATCTATCCTCTGGATAGATCATCAGCTTCTGATCGGCGGGGGTCCGACACCCGGGACCCCCGCCGATCAGCTGTTTGAGAAGGCAGCGGTGCTCCAGCAGCGCCGCGGCCTTCTCACTGTTTACCGCCGGGCCGCCCGCCCACTGACGTCACGACTTGTATCAACTAGAGTGGGCGCGGCTAAGCTCCATTCAAGTGAACAGAGCTTAGCCGCGCCCACTCTAGTTGATACAAGTCGTGACGTCAGTGGGCGGGCGGCCCGGCGGTAAACAGTGAGAAGGCCGCAGCGCTGCTGGAGCACCGCTGCCTTCTCAAACAGCTGATCGGCGGGGGTCCCGGGTGTCGGACCCCCGCCGATCAGAAGCTGATGATCTATCCAGAGGATAGATCATCAGTTAAATGAAAGTGCAGAACCCCTTTAAGGAGGTCACAGCACTAGTCCTTAAAGGGGTTCTCCAGGAATTAAAAAAAATGTAAATACTTAAATATTATTTTATAATAAATATATTCACAAATACAGTGGTCCCTCAAGTTACAATATTAATTGGTTCCAGGACGACCCTTGTATGTTGAAAGAGTAATTGGTTCCAAAGCCCAAAATTTCATCCAAGATAAGAGAAAATGAAGATTTAAGAGTTAAGAAAAATAAGCAGATAACTAAGACAGATAAGACATGTCCTTACATATAACAGGAATAGCTGCACACCAGCAACTTATTCAGTTATTTTACCAGAGAAGTGGCCTTGATTGGTTGGACCTGAGTCTGAGACATTGTATGTTGAGTCTGGTTTCAACTTACAATGGATCAGAAAAGACCACTGTATGTTGAAAATATTGTATCCTAAGGCCATTGTATCTTGAGGGATCACTGTACCTTTCATTACTTAAAATGGTTTGTTTTGTCTGGGGAGCAATCATTAGGAGAAATAAAATGGCCGCCGTCCTATCAGTACACACAAAACCTGTCCTAATCACACAGGAGGACGTTACTTTACCACAATGAGCCATAGAGCTGCCTCATCCTCCTCTCTGCTCTGCTTGGCAGGAATCATGATCCTGAATACAGGTGAATCTCTGTGGGAATGGAGATGATGAGGAGACATGAGAGGAGGGTGAGGTGTGGCTAATGAGAAGCAGCTCTTGTATGGAGTCTCCATTACCACAGTCTGTCCTGTCCGTCCTCTCTGTACTTCATGTCTCCTCATGACCTCCATTGCTACAGAGATTCAGCTAAAGTTCTTATCATCAGTATTAAGGATCATAATCCTTGACAAGTAGGAGAGGGGGATGAGGAGGCAGCTCTTTACCTCAGTGTTGTAAAGTGACTTGTCCTCATGTGTGATCAGGACAGGTTTTGTGTGTACTAATAGGACAGCGGCCATTTTGTTTCCCCTGATGATTGCTCCCCAGACAAAACAAGCCATTATAAATAATGAAAAATATTTGAGAATATATTTATAATAAAGTAATATTTAAGTATTTTCATTTTCTCACTTCCCGAAGAACCTCTTTAAGCTGATTGGCGGGGGGAGGGGGTGCATTGGCCATAGACTCTACAGGGAAATTTCCCAGTAGGCCGATGCCCAGGGGGCCGCCTGGGCCCTCCTCACAGACAGGCAGTGGAGGTTTTTGGGGATGTATTCTGTGATGGACTGTGGTATTTGGCTCTGTTGGGGTGGTATAATGTGCCACAATATGGTATAGCTGGCCCTATCTTCCATCAATTTGGACCCAACTACAAAATGTGGCCACTTTTAGTATTTTTTCCAGGGCCACTTTAAGTTCCCAGTCCACACCTGTGCCCATCAGACCCCACTGATCTGATACTGATGACCTATCCCGGATAGGCTATCCTGAGTTTAGGTCATCAATATTGTACTACCAGGAAAACCCCTTTAAGATAATACAATAGAAATGTGACCATGGAGACACATAGGCTGCATTGAAGCTAAACAGCCAAAACTATGGGAAATGTTTAATTAAGACCTAATATAAAATTCCTTCATTTTTTATTTTTTATTTATTAGAATAATAAAAAAAACAGCTACAAAGCTGGATATAACCTTTAATGAAGGGGGGCAGAGGCGGCTCTAGACTTTGTGAGGCCGTAGGCGAAACTTGAACATGAGGCCCCCACGAAGACCAGATATTCTCTATCCACAGGATAGGAGATAAGATGCCGGATCCATTCATCTCTATGGGAGAGACTCTCCCAAAGAGATACATGGAGGGGGCTTGTTGTCAGCACAGTACAGGGCTTCTATTCACAGTGCATATTAACCCTGGGCTGGCTGTACTGTATGTGACATCACTGTGCATATTAACCCTGTACTGTGACTAACAGTACAGGGTTAACATGCACAGTGAGTGACATGACCGTACAGGGTATACTGGAGTGGGCACTGGGCAGGGCGGCAGCAGTGAGACACACACACCTTGGGCTTATATTCACTGGTCGGGCACCACTGTCTGTCTGTGGGTGGCAGCCAGACACGGACTGAGGTGGGGGCCATGGCTCCTTCTTCTTCTCCCCTGCGTGGCTGCGCAGCGCTCTTGGGGGCGGGGCTGGCAACGTTCAGAAGACGTGCCTGTGCGCAGGGGCGGACTGAGAACCCTCAGGGCCCCTCGGCAAAATAGATCAAGGGCCCCCTTCCAGGACCCACCCATGTCCCGCCTCCAGCCACGCCCATATGCCGCGGTTGCACCGCAATCGTTACGCCCCTGATCCCATCACTACAGAAATACAGCCCCACATGTCTCTTACATCCAGTGACGTCTCCTTTGATGTAGATGTTCTCTTTCCTCATCTTCTCCTTTCAGACCTTCAGACCAGACCACCATTTTGTCACCATTTTCCGTCTCTGCAGTTTGACAACAAAAATAAATCTTAGTTTACTACTTTTCCATCATCCTCCCATCTTCTGGACAAATCATCCTACTACCCCCAATACTGTGCCGCTGTGCTCTCCAATACTATACTGCAGAAACAGATAATACTAGTACCACACAGAGCCCCCATATAAAATACCCCTTCTTTGTGGCCTCAGTAGAAGCCCCCATAGTGCCCCATAATAATGTGCCAGTATCAAGTGCCCCCCCATATGACAGTATCAAGTGCCCCCCCCATATGACAGTATCAAGTGCCCCCCATGTGCCAGTATCAAGTGCCTCCCCCCCCCCATGTGCCAGTAGCAGATAATCCGGAAAAAAAACAAAAAAAAACACTTTTACTTACCTCCGCTGCGATGCAGGCCTCTTCCGGCCTGTGTCCCGTGCTGTATGGCTCAGGCAACGCCGCATGAACCGGCCTCTGATAGGCTGCGGGCCTTGAGTCGGCAGCCTATCAGAGGAACAGGGGAGGGAGACGCCTCTCCCTCCCCTGCCCCACAGCACAGCCATCTGTATCGCTGTCCTGAGGACGGCGATACAGATGATTATGAAGATGAGCACTTCCACAATGGAAGCATTCATCTCCCTGTGACCTGCCACCGCCGCGGGCCCCCTTCCCAGCCGACCCTCGGACCAATTGTACTTGTGACGGTGTTGGGTGGGAGCCAGAGCGAGGCCTTAGGAGGCTGCATATGAGTTTACAGAGCTAACAAGTCAGTTTGCAGTGAGCTCCCCCTAGTGGCCGCAGACAATTTTTGACTTTTAACTTTGTGCTAGCCTTAGGCTAGTCCTTACATTGAGACTGATTAAGAAAATGTGCAGTGTTAGGAGATGCATATCCATGATGAAACAGATATAGCTAGCCCGGTCACTTCTTCAGGGGCACGCATTGTATAGATTTTCTCCAGTCCAGCCTTATGATACATTTTTCTTTCCAGATGAATTGGCTGGAGGGAGAGGAAAGCAGAAAGAAGATGTGAAGAGATCAAGCTGTATATTTTACATGATATAATAAAACATGAGCTGAGATCACAGCGGCTTGTGTCGTATTTGTCCACAGAACTGGACTTTTTGGGGGGATTTATGCCTTATCGAACCCTCTCCTGAGGGGCAACTAGGGGGGTACAGTCCACACAAGAGACAGGCGGGCGAGCGGTGTCTGAAGTAGGAGTGAGAACACTGCTGATTCCACTAGTCATAGACAGTATGGGCCCCCCAGACTGAAGATACTCACTGGGACCACCATGTAGCAGGACCTTGCTGATATAACATCCGGTCCAATGCTTTTGCCAATCTCTAACTGATAGCCTATCCTGAGGATAGTCCATCAATATCAAAAGGTCCACTTAAAGGGAAAGTCAATTTTCTACAATCAACCTTCGGCCTATTGCACACGACCGTATGGCTTTTCCAGTGTTTTGCGGTCTGTTTTTCACGGATCCGTTGTTTTGTTTTTTGTTTCCGTTGTGTTTCTGTTCCTGTTCCGTTTTTTCCGTTCCGTATTTCCGTATGGCATATACAGTATACAGTAATTACATGGAAAAAAATTGGGCTGGGCATAAAATTTTCAATAGATGGTACCGTAAAAACGGAACAGATACAGAAGACATACGGATGCATTTCCGTATGTATTCAGTTTTTTTTGCGGACCCATTGACTTGAATGGAGCCACGGAACAAGATTTGCGGGCAATAGTAGGACATGTTCTATCTTTCAACGGAACGGAAAAATAGAAAAAGGAATGCATACGGAGTACAATCCCATTTTTTGCGGACCCATTGAAACGAATAGTTCCGTATACGGACCGTATACTGAACCCAAAAATCCGGTCATTTGCCTGAGGCCTTAGAAAGATCTTACACCTCCCGCTACACTATCTTCGGGTTTTTCTTTTTGAATATTGATGTCTATGTGCGCCTGTATTTCTGTAAGAGGACGAGCATGTGCAGATCATCCCTGCACATATGGGGTCTCTCACTGCGTAGGACGAGCGTACATACATGAGTTGCACGTGCCTTGTATGTGAAAGTTCTTCTGGAGAAGGAAAAAGTGCTCATGGGAAATGTACTTTTCAGTAAATAATCGGGCGTCATATGTTCCACACTGCAGGACCGCCTTGGCCTCGTCACTGAGACCTGAGCTTTGGAGGTGGTAAAGAACTCATATAATTCCCGCCCTCACAATGACTCCTAGAATGTAGATAAATTAGGGCACTGCAGGAACCCCCAAATTATTTTTGCTATCTTTAGCCTGGGGAATCGGAGGACTGAGGGGAGAGGAGTCTTTACATTCAATTCAGCCCTGTACTTTCTTGAGATCACACGATTAGGCCTCTTGCACACGACCGTATGGCTTTTTCAGTATTTAGCGGTCCGCAAAAAACGGATCCTTAAAAAAATACAGATGATGTCCGTGTGCATTCTGTTTTTTTTGCAAACGGAACAGCTGGCCCCTGATAAAACAGTACTATCCTTGTCCGTTATGCGGACAATAATAGGACATGTTCTATCTTTGAACGGAACAGAAAAACGGAAATACGGAAACGGAAGGCATACGGAGTACCTTCCGTTTCTTTTTGCAGATCCATTGAAATGAATGGGTCCGTATATGGAACGCAAAAAACGGAACGGAAACGGAAAAAAAAAACCTTCATGTGCAAGAGGCCTTATAGTATGAAAGTCCAGCTGCCCCATCAGGAGATCTGACCATGTGGCAGGCCTCAATATGTGATCTGGCCGAGAGACCGCAGACCCCCAATTCCCACCTTCATAAGGTGTAGATCACGTTTGTCAGTAGTTCACCTGGAAATTAGGCTCTGGATGGAGATATTGGTTGTAATCACAGTCCTTAGGAATGGGTCGCGTGACTCGTTGAGGGCACCAATTTATTGCTTGTTCTCCGAATCCAGATGGGTTTGTGAGGAGGGAGGACAGCCCTGCATTCAGAAGGCCCAGGAGGGAAGGCCAATAACTAAGGCTGATGATGCAGTCTGAGGTTAGGCCTCAACTTGAAATGGGGTCAGAGATGCACAATGTACAGTCAAGATGAACTCATTAGACTCTGGGAGGATGGAGCAGGAGATGTGGCACTCTAGACATGGATGTCTTGTTCCTTCATTACTGATCAACAACCACCATGATGTCATCTTCTTCTTACTCCTCCATTTTTATGCTGAACCAGCAGAAGAAAAAAATCTGAGAAATTTAAGGAAATAAGTTTAAGGTTTTCATGAGAATGGATGAGTCTTGTGGTGACAGCAGTGACTGGTGAGTAGGGTGCAGTGACCATGTTTGAGTTGGACCCAATACTACGCTAGATCCACTGGACACCATCGAAGTGTCACCACTTGTTGCTGCTCTCCGGAAGGGATGGTAAGATGTGGTGCATCCCAATGGGAAAGAAGTCAGGGTCTGCAATAACCAGTGTTCTTCTTTACTGGAGGTACTCAAGTACAAAACAATCTAGGCAATGCACTGAACTGGCATCTCCAGTCTCTTCCCTAGCAGAAGAAGGTTCTGTGCTGAGGAAAGGTCTGAGCTAGCTATCCGTCTGTCTCAGAAGGCTGGTACCCTACCCAAAGGGTTGGTCTGCAGCTGAGTCATCACACAGGGTATTCGCTTCTCATCTTCTTCTTCTGTCACTTGTACATTCTGGGAGAGCCTCTCCTACTAAACTCTGGTCCCTATCTGCACACCTTAGGGGCTATGACTGATCTACTATTATACTAACTGACCCAGAACCTTCTAGTGGGAAGGTGTCACGGCCATGGTCATGGTCGTGACTCCTGTGTCCGCATGCTGTTGCCTGCGGTTTGGGTGTAGTTGTTCAGCCACAGGTGAGGGCCGCTAGTTTGTTGCCTCACTTGTGGTTGCCGCTGGCAACATGTGATTGTACTTGGCAGTATAGCAGCCGGAGCTGGTGCTAGGTTGCTTACTGTCAAGTGCATGCGGTTACACCTGAGTGATGTGGGTGTATGTATGCACTCTGTATTATGTTTGGTGTGCACTCTGACATTTTCCCTTCACTGTAGCTGCCTGTGGCAACGTTTGGTTTGATGTACATGTGGTGGCAGTGTCTCAGCCTTTTGGCCGGCTCCCAGGACACGTTTGCCACACATGTCGTTGTCATCAGTAACAGCTGCAGTGAGTATTTGTGTGTATTTCCCCTTATGTGGTCTCACTACACTTCCTGGTCTTGGAAGGGTTAATTCCCTTCTGTGTGTGTGTGAACACTGGGTGTGTCTGTGTGGGTGTGACTACTTGGGCCTATAAAGCCTCAGTGTTTATCTCCAGTCTGGGGGGTACTTCAGCCATGGCTAGCTGGAGTAGCCTCCTGTCTTATATCACCTGCCAGTGGGGGCCACCCTTGTGGTCATAAGTTTAAGTTTGTGTGATGTTCAGTTTATGTTTTCCTTTATTATTCAGTGCAGCTATGGATCTGGGTTCCTGTGTGTGGATGTGTGTGTGCCGAGTTCTATTTTGTATTTTTGTGGACTTCAGCTTGCCTGCACACGGATCCAGTCAGCAAGGCTGTGGCAGGTGGCTGGAACTAGTGCAGTTCACCTGCCATATCCATAGGCCTGTTTCTGTTCCCCTTTTTCCTGCAGCTTGGCCAGTGAGACTCCTGTTCCTCCGTGTCCAGAAGGAACAGGTCGTCTTACCCTTTACTCCTAGTTCAGGGACCGACGAAGGGTGAGTAGGGATCCGAGGTTCCTGAGCATGTGCCCTCCTACCTTCAAGGTCGGCCCATGCAGCTAGGAGTTAGGGACGGATTAGGGATGCGTTAGGAGGTGACCTGCTCCCTAATTCTCTCGTCCTGGCCGAGCAGTGGTTTACATCTTCTGGCATCGCACGGCTGAGGATTTTCCCCATCCTCAGCCGTGACAGAAGGGTGAAGTTAGAGAAACACACCCTAACGGAAACATTGTTGCAGTTCGCGGCTTCCATAGACTTGTATTGTGCCTCAATACATGTCAATGGGAAAGACTAAGCAGTTTCCAAATATAAACAACTATCTGGCAGAGCCAAACAAGATGGCAAAAAGTTCAGTGTGTGTTTTTTCCCCTCCAAAACTGAGCTCTTTATATTTGCTTATGATGGTAGTGGAAAAGTATTAGCTTCTCATTGTACAGGCTGGAAAGTCCCAAAGTCTCTCAGAATTAGCTGGCTGTGCATTAACCCTTTTCATGTTGCAATGCAGATATAATGAAATAACAGTGCACGTGAACAGGATATATTACAATTAACATATAAAATGCAGTTCAACAATATAAAATAGTGTAAACAGCGACATAAATCGCAGTGCAAGTTAACCCTTCATAGTACACTACGGTATGGAGTTAATGGCTTTGCATAGCAGCAATAGGGGCAAATGCCCAGACTCCAAACTACCCTTTTTCCAGGTCACTATGAGGGTTCAGACTGTTGTTGGGGGCAGGGGGCTCCAGCGGTTGTCCATTTTGGAAAAACCTCTTTTTCTGAAGCAGTTTCTTAAGCAAGTAGGTTAGCGACATGTTCCAGTAAGGAAGATTGGCAAGGAACAAGGCTAACCACCTTGTTCCTCTCCCCTCCTGCTCCTAAAGAGGATTCTCCAGAGAGATCACAGATATACAGCCTCAAGTGAATCCTTTAGGCTGAGTTCACACGGGCGAGATTTCCGCGCGGATGCAATGCGGGAGGTGAACGCATTGCACCCGCACTGAATCTGGACCTATTCATTTCTATGGGGCTGTTCACATGAGCTGTGATTTTCACGCATCACTCATGCGTTGCGTGAAAATCGCAGCATGCTCTATATTGGGCGTTTATAACGCAACGCAGTCCCCATAGAAGTGAATGGGGTTGAGTGAAAATCGCAAGCATCCGCAACCAAGTGCGGATGCGGTGCGATTTTCACGCATGGTTGCTAGGTGACAGTCTATTCACTGTATTATTTTCCCTTATAACATGGTTATAAGGGAAAATAATAGCATTCTGAATACAGAATGCTTAGTAGGTGATCAATTGAGGGTTAAAAAAAAATTAACTCACCTTCTCCTCTTGATCGCGTAGTTCCCGGTCTCTTCTGATGAGCTGTCGGCTAAAGCAGCGGTCCCCAACCACCGGGCCGCGGCCCGGGACCGGGCCCTGGAAGATTGTTTGCCGGGCCGCGGCCATACAGAGGAGGGGAGACGCCAGGGCGGAGGGGAGACGCCAGGGCTGGATGGAGGGGAGACGCCAGGGCAGGGGGGAGGGCCCGCGGCCCCGCAAGTGCTTTTTTTCAGTGCGGCGGCCGGGCCCTCCCTATATTTTGAGTGCACCTGCGCTGCATAACCTGTTGTAATCCCGCGAGACCCGTGACCTCCTGCGGCGGGTCTCGCGTCGCGGGATCACTGCTGGAATGACGCGCCGCAGGCAGAGCCACGGGATTGCTCATCGAACTGAAGCCCGCCACAGCCTGCAAGTACGGGGGGGGGCAGATGATCAGTGGCACTAATGTTTTAATTTAGAAAGGGGTGAGCCCGCACCGGCCATATGAGGGCAGGGCAGGGACAGCAAATAATGAGGGGCAAAAACTGAAATATATATATAGAGAATGGGGGCAAAATGAAATGTAGGTAGAGAGGGGCCTCTGACAAAACATTGGCAATTATAACTGGGTTATTATATAGCCCCCTATATTTCATTTAGCCCCCATTCTCTATATATTTCTTTTTCATATTGCTCCCTCATTATTTGCTGCCCCTGCCCTAATATCATATCACATTATAATAACCGGCACTAATGTCTGAATTCGGAAAGGGGGGCCCACACCGGCCATATGAGGGCAGGGGCAGCAAATAATGAGGGGGCAAAATGAAAATGAAATATATACAGAGAGGGGCAAAAAATTAAATATATAGGAGTGGGGGCAAAATCAAATATAGTGAGAAAGGGGGCGATCTGAAAAACTTTGGCAATAATAACCACGTCGGCCACATGAGGGGCACGGTGGTGCTCATGGTTATTATTGCCACAGGGGGGGCCCAAATTCAAAGGTTGCCCTGGGGCCCATATTAATTCTAGTTAAGCCACTGCGCCAGACGCATGCGTGCCCTACGCGCATATCACACACAGCGTGCGGCCGTACAGCGGGTCGGAAAAAGAGTGTTCCTTCCTTCCAACTGTAATGCCGGCCAGCAGGGCCGGCTCCAGGTTCATGTGGGCCCTTGGGCGATAAAGCCTCAGTGGGCCCCCCTGTGCTAAGGCCCCTTGCAGATGAGCGTTCCTCCAGCAGCGAGTCCGCATCGCAGCACCCGGCCTGACCTCCCATCGCTGCAGGGAGTCACATAGCATTATATTGATTTATGATGCTATGTAACCCTTACAGTCCTGGAATGTATTAGATGACACTAACAGCATTATGCCAGTGTTATCCAATACATTCCAGAACTTTAAGTGTTAGATCAATCAATATAATGCTATGTGACCCCCGGCAGCGCTGGGAGGTCAGGCCGGGTGCTGCGATGTGGACTCGCTGCGGGAGGAACGCTAGTCTACAAGGGGCCTAAGGGCTCTTTCATACGAGCGGATGCTGTGCGGGTAATCCGCTGCGTGAATGAGTGCCAAGCCCCGTCCCGGACAGCAGAGACACGGAGCATTAACATAAATGATAATGCTCTTTGCCTCTCTGTGATCTTTTTACTACAAAATCATGGTGACAACTGTATCTCACTGTGATTTTGTAGTAAAAATGTCACAGAGAGGCACGGAGCATTATCAATCATGTTAATGCTCTGTGTCTCTGCTGTCCAGAGCGGGGCTTGGCTGTCTTTCACACAGCGGATTACCCGCACGGCATCCGATCGTATGAAAGAGCCCTTAGGCCTCATGCACACGGCCGTTGTGCATCCGTTGCGGTCCACAATGCATGGGCAATGTCCGTGCAGCGGCCGGGACGGATCTGGACCCATTCAACTTGAATTGGTCCATTAACCGTCCGCCCCCCGCAATTTTTTTTAATAAGTTCTATTTTATTGGGGTGCGGAGGCACGGCCAGAAACACCACGGAAGCACTCCATAGTGCTTCCATGGGGTTCTGATCCATGCGTTCGTTCTGCATCTCTGTGATTGGGTCCGCATCTGTGATGCAGAGTGCACATGGGCCGCTGTCCGTGTATTGCGTTGCGGACCGCAATACAGCCATGGGCACACAACGGCCATGTGCATGAGGCCTAAAACATAAACTCCTATAAGAAAATGATAATCAATAATACACTTTATTGGCAAAAATCCATATGAGGAAAATTTCCTCTTATGAATTTTTGCCAATAAACTGTATAATTGATTTCATGCGTTCTGGTATTTTCTTATAGGAGTTTATATTGTGTTTAAGGCCGAATGCACGCGGCCGTGTTCCATGGCCATAAGCGGTCCGTGGTATCCCGGCCTGGCATCCTGCTGAGAGCAGGAGCGCACGCCGTCATTGGTTGCTATGACGCCGTGCGCTTCATGCCGCCGCTGCACTACAGTAATACACTCGTATAGATCATACCAGTGTATTACTGTAGTGCAGCGGCGGCATGAAGCGCACGGCGTCATAGCAACCAATGACGCCATGCGCTCCTGCTCTCATTTGGCCTAAAACACAATATAAACTCCTATAAGAAAATACCAGAACGCATGAAATCTATTATACAGTTTATTGGCAAAAACTCATGAACTGGTCTTGGTATGTGACTGTTACTAGTTCACCTGAATTCAAAATTTAAAACGAGTCCAGCAGCAGCAGCAGCAGCAGCAGCAGCATTCAGCTTCAGGTGTCCTCTGGGCTCGGCTATGCTTCCTGTCTTCTGAATCTTCTGTAGCTGCGCCGAGACGAGTCCCTGCTGCTGGCTGAGGGCGGGCTTACAGTGAGTCAGGCTCAGATCTAGTACTTGCGCCGCACGGCACACAGACGATCATGTGACAGAGGGGCCGGGCGGCAGGCGCTGCGCAGCATGAATGAAGTTGAATGTTTAAGTTTTAAAGGGGCCGCCGCCGCGCCGTGGAAATGAGTGGGCCCCCAAACTTACAGTGGGCCCCGGCACTTGCCCGGGTATGCCGGGTTCTGACGCCGGCCCTGCCGGCCAGCCACCAATATGAAAGCTGAAAAGGGCTAGTGAGGGAGGGATTGGTTAGGTCTCATTGCCCCACCAATGGAAATGAACATGAAGGCGGGGGGGGGGGGGGGGGGGTTGTCGCCATCCAGTTTCAGATAGTATCTGAGGGAGTGAGTGGGAGAATGACCTGCAGTTCCTTTTCCATGTCACCTTGAAAATATCAGCAGTGCAGCAGAGACCCTAGTCAGTTTTGAGACACATTTTAATAATAAATGTAATAGTTATCTATTTTAACATGAACCTTGTGTGAATCAGTCAGCGCCGACCATCACCCACTAAGCCCCGCCCACCCCCGAAGCCCCGCCCAAGACCTAAGCCCAGCCCCCCCCCCGGTCCCTGGGAAAATTGTCTGACATGAAACTGGTCCTTGGTGCAAAAAAGGTTGGGGACCACTGGGCTAAAGGACCTTTGGTGACGTCAGATCACATGCTCCAATCACATGGTCCATCACCGTGGTGATGGACCATGTGATTGGAGCATGTGATCTGACGTCACCACAGGTCCTAGCCGGTAGTTCGTCATTAACCGCCTCCGGACCGCCTAACGCAGATGTGCGGTCCGGAGGCGGCAGCGCTGCGCACAGTCACGCATATACGCGTCATCTCGCGAGACGCAAGATGACGCGCTATGCCGGCCCGCGCATGCGCAGTTCGGGCCGGCACTTCGTCAAGGGGGGTCGCGTCATCAGCTTGCGGGCCAATGATCGTGGCTGTCAAGCTGATGATTTTTAAAAAATCCAATCAGAGTGCCAGATAGCAGATCATATTAGTAAATATGATCTGTTATATGGCTGCCTGCTCCTCTGCTGGTCCTTTTCGTCGGTTGGTCTCAGCAGAGGAGCAGGCTACACAGTGAGTACACCAACACTACACACTTAGCCCCAGATCACCCCCCTGAACCCCAATTAACCCTTTGATCACCCCTTTGATCGCCCCTGTCAATCACTAGTGAAAGGAAAAAAGTGATCAGTGCAAACTGTCACTTTTTTTTCACTGGTATTGACCGTTAGGTTTTAGGTTAGTTTAGGCCCCTTGGTTAGGTAGTTTAGGGATCGGTTAGCGCCCAGCCCACCGCACCGCAGTCTGTTATTCGCTGATTAGCGTATCGCTAATCAGCATTTGTACTTTTATAGTATCTGGAAGTGATCAAAACTGATCACGGTCAGATCTATAATTGTATTAGTGTCACTTTAGGTTCGCCTTCCACCCAAAACGCAGTGTTTGCCCGATCAGGCCTGATCGGTCGCCCACACGTGCGTTCGCTTACGCCCGCCCCACCGCAGTGACAATTCGGCAAGGGGTACCATCTTTATGTGGACAATTTTTACACAAGTGTGGCCCTCTTTAGGCATTTGTTTCTAGAACGGATTGGCGCCTGTGGTACCGCGCGAACTAGTCGCGCGGGCTTCCCCCAACGGCTCGTTAGCACTTGTCTTGCAAGGGGGGAGAGGGCCGCACTGTGTAACGAAGAACTGCTCGCGGTGAAATGGAGAGACAAGCGTGACGTTTACATGCTCTCCTCCATTCACGCAGACACGACAATACAAATTGAGCGAGCAACCCGTGTCATTGAAAAGCCCCTCTCAGTCCACTATAATTTGCTCATGGGAGGGGTGGACTTCAATGACCAGATGTTGTCTCCGTATTTAGTTTCCCGCAGAACCAGACGCTGGTATAAGAAGGTGTCTGTATATTTAATTCAATTGGCTCTGTATAATAGTTTTCTTCTCTACAGTAAGGCTGGGAGAACTGGATCCTTCCTCAAATTTCAGGAAGAGATCATCGCGAACCTCCTGTACCCAGGAGGTTCCGTGGCCCCATCCACCAGTGTAGTTAGCCGTCTACACGAGCGACATTTCCCCAATGTCGTTCCTGGTACCTCAACCCAACCGTCACCCCGAAAAAGATGTTGTGTCTGTAGCAGGAGTGGAATAAGGCGTGACACCCGCTATTTCTGTCCTGACCACCCTGCCCTATGCTTAGGGGAGTGTTTCCGGAAGTACCACACACAGGTACACTATTAGCATAGGGATCATCTCACCAGGACAGGCACACAGGGCTATTAGGGGCCATTGACTCACACAGCTGCTGCAAACGTCTCCTTTCACATGGGACAAAGTGCATAACGCACTTCGCCACATCTTTGGGCGATTTGCGCTTTGCACATTGACCCATGGGGAAGGAGAGGTTTGTTCTATAAAGGTAAAAAAAAACAAAAAACAAAAAAAACACACCAGTAAGCTAAAAAGTTAATGTTCAGTTAAAAAAGTTAAAGTTTATATATTCTGTTCCAAAGTTAATAAAATTATTGCGTTGCGGCCTGGTTTTTTCATTTTCTTTTTTTTTCTTTTTTTACCTTCCAGGTGGACCAACCGATCGATTAGCTGCAGCACCGATGTGCATTCTGACAGAAGCATTGCGCTGCTGTCAGATTACACGCAAGTCGGTGTATGCGGCGCTGCAAGACAGGATTTTCTCCTCTGCAGTGACAGATACGTTTGCCAAGGCATACGAGCTGAGGAGGAGGCGGCGTTCCTATGCTTTGGCAAACACTTTGTATATATATATATATATATATATATATATATATAAAAAATAAAAAATCCTGGCAATGATTTATTCATCCACATCGATTGATGTGAATGGAGAAATCTGGTTTGCCAGGGCATACGAGCTAAGTGGGTATGGATGTTGGGCGGAGCTCCTATGTCCTGGCAGACGCCTTTCCCCTCCTTTTTTTTTTTTGGCAGAGATTTTTTCATCCACATTGATCGATGCGAATGAAGAAATCTGTGCCGTTCATTTTTTTCTTTCAGCCCAGAGGCTGAACGGAAAAAAAAATCTCATTACCTGTATGCTCAATATAAGGAGAATAGCAGAAACTCCTAATGCTGGCCAAACATGTAATGATTGCGGAGACCCTCAAATGCCAGGGCAGTACAAACACCCCACAACTGACCCCATTTTGGAAAGAAGACACCCCAAGGTATTTGCTGAGGGGCATATTGAGTCAATGAAAGATTGAAATTTTTGTCCTAAGTTAGCGGAAAGTGAGACTTTGTGAGAAAAAACAAAAAAAAATCAATTTCCGCTAACTTATGCGAAAAAAAAAAAAAATTCTATGAACTTGCCAGGCCCCTCATTGGATACCTTGGGGTGTCTTCTTTCCAAAGTGGGGTCACATGTGGGGTATTTATACTGCCCTGGCTTTTTAGGGGCCCTAAAGCGTGAGAAGAAGTCTGGGATCCAAATGTCTAAAAATGCCCTCCTAAAAGGAATTTGGGCCCCTTTGCGCATCTAGGCTGCAAAAAAGTGTGACACATCTGGTATCGCCGTACTCAGAAGAAGTTGGGGAATGTGTTTTGGGGTGTCATTTTACATATACCCATGCTGGGTGAGAAAAATATCTTGGTCAAATGCCAACTTTGTATAAAAAAATGGGAAAAGTTGTCGTTTGCCAAGATATTTCTCTCACCCAGCATGGGTATATGTAAAATGACACCCCAAAACACATTCCCCAACTTCTCCTGAGTACGGCGATACCAGATGTGTGACACTTTTTTGATGCCAAGGTGGGCAAAGGGGCGCATATTCCAAAGTGCACCTTTCGTATTTCACCGGTCATTTTTTACAGATTTTGATTGCAAAGTACTTCTCACACATATGGGCCCCTAAATTGCCAGGGCAGTATAACTACGCCACAAGTGACCCCATTTTGGAAAGAAGACACCCCAAGGTATTCCGTGAGGGGCATGGCGAGTTCCTAGAATTTTTTATTTTTTGTCGCAAGTTAGTGGAATATGAGACTTTGTAAGGAAAAAAGAGAAAAAAAATAAATCATCATTTTCCGCTAACTTGTGACAAAAAATAAAAAATTCTAGGAACTCGCCGTGCCCTTCACGGAATACCTTGGGGTGTCTTCTTTCCAAAATGGGGTCACTTGTGGCGTAGTTATACTGCCCTGGCAAGTTAGGGGCCCAAATGTGTGAGAAGTACCTTGCAATCAAAATGTGTAAAAAATGCCCTGCAAAATCCGAAAGGTGCACTTTGGAATATGTGCCCCTTTGCCCACCTTGGCAGCAAAAAAGTGTGACACATCTGGTATCGCCGTACTCAGGAGAAGTTGGGGAATGTGTTTTGGGGTGTCATTTTACATATACCCATGCTGGGTGAGAAAAATATCTTGGTCAAATGCCAACTTTGTATAAAAAAATGGGAAAAGTTGTCGTTTGCCAAGATATTTCTCTCACCCAGCATGGGTATATGTAAAATGACACCCCAAAACACATTACCCAACTTCTCCTGAGTACGGCGATACCAGATGTGTGACACTTTTTTGATGCCAAGGTGGGCAAAGGGGCGCATATTCCAAAGGGCACCTTTCGGATTTCACCGGTCATTTTTTACACATTTTGATTGCAAAGTACTTCTCACACATTTGGGTCCCTAAAATGCCAGGGCAGTATAACTACGCCACAAGTGACCCCATTTTGGAAAGAAGACACCCCAAGGTATTCTGTGAGGGGCATGGTGAGTTCCTAGAATTTTTTATTTTTTGTCGCAAGTTAGTGGAATATGAGACTTTGTAAGAAAAAAAATATATATAAAAATCATCATCATATTCCGCTAACTTGTGACAAAAAATAAAAAGTTATATGAACTCACTATGCCCATCAGCGAATACCTTAGGGTGTCTACTTTCCGAAATGGGGTCATTTGTGGGGTTTTTCTACTGTCTGGGCATTGTAGAACCTCAGGAAACATGACAGGTGCTCAGAAAGTCAGAGCTGCTTCAAAAAGCGGAAATTCACATTTTTGTACCATAGTTTGTAAACGCTATAACTTTTACCCAAACCATTTTTTTTTGCCCAAACATTTTTTTTTTATCAAAGACATGTAGAACAATAAATTTGAAGAAAAATTTATATATGGATGTCGTTTTTTTTGCAAAATTTTACAGCTGAAAGTGAAAAAGTCATTTTTTTGCAAAAAAATCGTTACATTTTGATTAATAACAAAAAAAGTAAAAATGTCAGCAGCAATAAAATACCACCCAATGAAAGCTCTATTAGTGAGAAGAAGAGGAGGTAAAATTCATTTGGGTGGTAAGTTGCATGACCGAGCGATAAACGGTGAAAGTAGTGTAGTGCCGAAGTGTAAAAAGTGCTCTGGTCATGAAGGGGGTTTCAGCTAGCGGGGCTGAAGTGGTTAAAGAAGTAAAGAAGAGACGGGGAACTACGCGATCAAGAGGAGAAGGTGAGTAAATTGTAAAAAAATGTTTTAACCCTCAATTGATCACCTACTAAGCATTCTGTATTCAGAATGCTATTATTTTCCCTTATAACCATGTTATAGGGGAAAATAATACAATCTACACTACAACTAACCCAAACCTCTGTGAAGAAGTTCGGGTCTGGGTACCACAGTCGGTTTTTTATCACGCGAGTGCAAAGCACATTGCACCCGCGCGATAAAAACTGAATATCGGAACGCAATCGCAGTCAAAACTGACTGCAATTGCGTACCTAATCGCGCGGGTTTGCCGCAATACACCGGGACGCATCCGGACCTAATCCGGACACGCCCGTGTGAACCCAGCCTTAAAACAGTGTTTCTCAACTCTAGTCCTCAGGGCCCACCTACCGATCATGATTTGAGAATATCCCACAGAATAAATACCTGTGGTAAGTCCTGATGCACTGACACTAATTTTATCACCTGCTCAATACTAAGGAAATCCTGAAAACATGACCGACAGGTGGGCCCTGAGGACCGGAGTTGAGGAACCCTGCTTTAGAAGACAGACAGCAGAGTGAACTGCTACAACCAGCATTTAAAGACACTGCTGTAAGGTGAGGGACTACGGCTAAGACACCCATCACCCAGACTACTACTAGTGAAGTACAATATAAGTGATAAACTGTAACCTTCCAACCTGCCTCCATATTCCTTACTGGTGCCAGGAAATTGCACTTGAAATCAGCTGCTATTGAATATATTTGAAGTTCTACGTGGCACTGTTGCCTGTATGGTTCTTGCTGTTACCTTGATGATCTTCTGGTCTTTCTGCTGCTGTTGGGGAGAGATAAGAACTGATGATGAAATATTCCACAGAGCCTGTTGACTAGCGATGAGCGAATCGACCAGATGAAACATCCGAAGTCGATTAGCATAAAATGTTGTTTCAATACTGTATGGAGCAGGAGCTCTGTACAGTATTAGAATGTATTGGCTCCGATGAGCCGAAGTTATTACTTCGCGAAGTCTCGCGAGACTTCACATAATAACTTCAGAAATTGACTCGGGATCGGTTCCAAGGGCACAGACAATAACTTGGATGTATAAGCCGTCTTCTAGGTCCCATCACATGTTCCATGGATGATAACGCTCAGGGGAGACGAGATTGTCCTACTTCATGTTCTGTGGACACGGAATGAAGTGGAAATCAAAGCAGAAAAGTATGTGACCCTTCCCATAGGCTTCCGCAGTGTAAACGCATTACTTCATATAGTTACTGGATGGACTGCTCACTTGAACAGATAAATAATATGGAGGCGAAAGCCTGAACAATGTAAAAAGTAGGGAACGCATATAAATTCCAATTGATGGCGGTTTTTTATATTTTTTTAACCAGAGTGGTCCTTTAAGTAGTTAATTCTTAGGGATTACCCCGGCCATGGCAGCAGGATGTCAGCGGTATACAGGTCCTTCTAAAAAAAATAGCATATTGTGATAAAGTTCATTATTTTCTGTAATGTACTGATAAACATTAGACTTTCATATATTTTAGATTCATTACACACAACTGAAGTAGTTCAAGCCTTTTATTGTTTTAATATTGATGATTTTGGCATACAGCTCATGAAAACCCCAAATTCCTATCTCAGAAAATTAGCATATTTCATCCGACCAATAAAAGCAAAGTGTTTTTAATACAAAAAAAGTCAACCTTCAAATAATTATGTTCAGTTCTGCACTCAATACTTGGTCAGGAATCCTTTTGCAGAAATGACTGCTTCAATGCGGCGTGGCATGGAGGCAATCAGCCTGTGGCACTGCTGAGGTGTTATGGAGGCCCAGGAGGCTTCAATGCGGCCTTAAGCTCATCCAGAGTGTTGGGTCTTGCGTCTCTCAACTTTCTCTTCCCAATATCCCACAGATTCTCTATGGGGTTCAGGTCAGGAGAGTTGGTAGGCCAATTGAGCACAGTAATACCATGGTCAGTAAACCATTTACCAGTGGTTTTGGCACTGTGAGCAGGTGCCAGGTCGTGCTGAAAAATGACATCTTCATCTCCATAAAGCTTTTCAGCAGATGGAAGCATGAAGTGCTCCAAAATCTCCTGATAGCGGCTGCATTGACCCTGCCCTTGATAAAACACAGTGGACCAACACCAGCAGCTGACATGGCACCCCAGACCATCGCTGACTGTGGGTACTTGACACTGGACTTCAGGCATTTTGGCATTTCCCTCTCCCCAGTCTTCCTCCAGACTCTGGCACCTTGATTTCCGAATGACATGCAACAGTCCAGTGCTGCTTCTCTGTAGCCCAGGTCAGGCGCTTCTGCCGCTGTTTCTGGTTCAAAAGTGGCTTGACCTGGGGAATGCGGCACCTGTAGCCCATTTCCTGCACACGCCTGTACACGGGGGCTCTGGATGTTTCTACTCCAGACTCAGTCCACTGCTTCCGCAGGTCCCCCAAGGTCTGGAATCGGTCCTTCTCCACAATCTTCCTCAGGATCCGGTCACCTCTTCTCGTTGTGCAGCGTTTTCTGCCACACTTTTTCCTTCCCACAGACTTCCCACTGAGGTGCCTTTATACAGCGCTCTGGGAACAGCCTATTCGTTCAGACATTTCTTTCTGTGTCTTACCCTCTTGCTTGAGGGTGTCAATGATGGCCTTCTGGACAGCAGTCAGGTCGGCAGTCTTACCCATGATTGTGGTTTTGAGTAATGAACCAGGCTGGGAGTTTTTAAAAGCCCCAGGAATCTTTTGCAGGTGTTTAGAGTTAATTAGTTGATTCAGATGATTAGGTTAATAGCTCGTTTAGAGAACCTTTTCATGATATGCTAATTTTTTTAGATAGGAATTTTGGGTTTTCATGAGCTGTATGCCAAAATCATCAATATTAAAACAATAAAAGGCTTGAACTACTTCAGTTGTGTGTAATGAATCTAAAATATATGAAAGTCTAATGTTTATCAGTACATTACAGAAAATAATGAACTTTATCACAATATGCAATTTTTTTTAGAAGGACCTGTATATACCACCCCTGCTCCATAGATTATTATTGTTTCTTGCTCTCTACATTGATACAAGTTTCTCCTCATATGTTATTATGTGTCTTCTCCATTGACCAGCACCTGAACCAGTGATGTGTAACCTGCTGCCGTAAAACAACAACTCCCAGCATCCCATGACAGCTGCAAGCTGTCAGGTTGGTATGTGTAGTTCCATAATGGCTGCAGGTTGCAGATCACCCTTGATGCGAGCGCTCTGCAGATCTGTAATGTTAGCATAGGGTTAATATACCGTAGAGGCAGACGCTATGGGGGACAGTGAGGTGGAGGGCACAGAGTTAGGGTTCAGGAGAGATGCACCAGGGGTGGGATTGAGCTGGTTCAGGACAGTTTTTCCTGATCCGATCGTTAAAATTACAAGTGTAGTACCCCAGCAGGCCTACTGCAAAGAGTTAACTAAAGCTACAAGGGTAAACTCTTTGTGTCATGCCTTGTATGTCATCCCAAGAGCTGTCTATAGGTGGCACAGTGTAGTTTTCGTGCCCTACTCAGCAGGAGGAAAGCTGGACCTCCCCCTCTGAGCAAGGAGCTGTGTTGTTTTGATAGCATCATCCAATAAGTCAGTCCTAAGCTGCCGAAGTGACAGGAGCTGCATGTGCCTGTGCCGGGCGAGGAGCCTCCATCCCTCCATGCTGAGGACAAGTGCCAAACTCCTGAGAGAAAGCAGGAAAGATATCCACAGACTATCTAGGATCACAAGGGACTGTGAGTGTTAGCAAAGGTAACGCTCGTTTATGGCTAGGGACTTTGCTGCTTTGTAGAGAGGGTATGATGCCTCTGTTCCCACCACACTTATATAACAGACTGGCTTGGGAACTGCATGTCACGGCCACGGTTATGGTCGTGACTCCTTGGGAGCCGCATACAGTTGCCCGCGGTTGTGGTTGTTGTGTCAACCGCAGCTGAGGCATAATGTTGTTGGCCTCAGTGCGGTTGCCGCGGACAACAGCTATGTGTGCGGTTCCCGGGGAGTTGTGTGCGTGTGTGGATGCACTTTGTTTGTATGTCTGGTGTGCACTTGTTGTTGATTGGTGCGCACGGACATCTTCCTTTCACTGTGGCTGCCCGTGGCAGCGTCTGGTATGTTGTACATGTGGTGGCAGTGTCCTGGCCTTCGGGCTGTCTTTCTGGACGGCTGCCACCCATGTCGTTGCCAGCGGCAACAGCCACAGTGTGATCTGTTGGACACTTCCCCTGTCTGTGACTTTCCCTTCTGTGGTGCTGGAAGGGTTAACTCCCTTCCCAGTGTGTGAGTGATGTCACTGGGTGTGTCTGACTGTGGGTGTGGCTTCTTGGCCTATAAAGCCTGAGTGTTTTGCATGGTTCAGTAGGTTGCTTCAGCCCTGCTAGCTGGAGCAGCCTCCTGTGTATTTGACCTGCCTGTGAGAGCCACCCCTGTGGTCATAAAATTATTGTTCTTGTTGATGTCTTTATGTTGGTGAGGTTCAGGGCCGGCCTTAGGTGTTCAGGTGCCCTGTGCGAGCTAACCTTGTGGCGCCCCCCCCCCCCCCCCCAAAAAAAAAAAAACACTGCTTGTTGCTGGCATCATGGCATAGGCTGGCTGACTATCCAACCAAGTAGTTACCAGCCCTCACACCCCAAAGGCCGGTGTAATGTTATACTTCCCTAGTTCGTGAGATTTCCCTACCCTCGTCACTTCCGGTCACACCGGACATGACGTGAGGAGGTGTGCAGCGCCGCGCAGGCGCACAACGACAGGTTAGGGAAATTTCACAGCAGAGTGCGCATGCGCCAGGAGCCTCGCCGGCGGTTAGGGTAGGGAAAAACTATGGGCCAATGCGCAGGCGCAGTGATCGGATGGATGTTCTCAGCTGAACACCGGCCGACACTGCGCATGCACCGGGAGCCTCACCAGCGGTTAGGGAAGGGAAAAATTACGTACGGGCCAGTGCTTTTTCCCTACCCTAACCGCTGGTGAGGCTCCCAGCGCATGCACAGTGTCGGCCGGTGTCCAGCTGAGAAAAATTTGTTTCCAATGTAGTATTAATAACTAAACAATTAAATAATAAACATATTGCATTGTCTACTTACCACCAGGACAATAAGATGATCTGGACTCTGGCTGCAGTCTGGCTCTGGGGACTCCATTGTCACTCTCTCCCCCCCCCCCCCTCTTGTCACTCTCATTATCCCCCCTCTCCCTTGTCACTCTCATTATTCCACCCGCCCTCCCTTGTCACGCTCATTATTCCCCCCATCACTCTCATTATTCCCCCCATCACTCTCATTATTTCCCCCATCACTCTCACTATTCCCCCCCCATCACTCTCACTATTCCCCCCCCATCACTCTCACTATTCCCCCCCCATCACTCTCATTATTTCCCCCCCATCACTCTCATTATTTCCCCCCCATCACTCTCATTATTCCCCCCCATCACTCTCATTATTTCCCCCCCCAATCACTCTCATTATTTCCCCCCCAATCACTCTCATTATTTCCCCCCCCATCACTCTCATTATTTCCCCCCCCATCACTCTCATTATTTCCCCCCCCCATCACTCTCATTATTTCCCCCCCATCACTCTCATTATTCCCCCCCCCCATCACTCTCATTATTTCCCCCCCATCACTCTCATTATTTCCCCCCCCCATCACTCTCATTATTTCCCCCCCCCATCACTCTCATTATTTCCCCCCCATCACTCTCATTATTTCCCCCCCCCCATCACTCTCATTATTCCCCCCCCCATCACTCTCATTATTCCCCCCCCCATCACTCTCATTATTCCCCCCCCCATCACTCTCATTATTCCCCCCCCCCATCACTCTCATTATTCCCCCCCCCCATCACTCTCATTATTCCCCCCCCCATCACTCTCATTATTTCCTCCCCCCTCCCCCCTTGTCACTCTCTCTCTTTCTTTCCTCCCCCCTTGTCACTCTCTCTCTTTCTTTCCTCCCCCCTCCCCCCTTGTCACTCTCTCTCTTTCTTTCCTCCCCCCTCCCCCCTTGTCACTCTCTCTCTTTCTTTCCTCCCCCCTCCCCCCTTGTCACTCTCTTTCTACTCCCACCTCCACCTCTAGTGTAGCGTGGCCGAGCTCTGTTCGATCCGCGGTACAGGAGCATTTGTTTCCTGTACCCGGCCGGACTGACAGGAAGTGCACACTAAGTGAGCACTTCCTGTCAGTCCGGCCGGGTACAGGAAACAAAAGCTCCTGTACCGCGGACCTAACAGAGCTCGGCCACGCTACACTAACAGGCGCAGGCAGGATTCTTTAGAGCGGCAAGCCACTCAGGCGGCGCAGAATGAGGGGCGCCGCCAGCCGCCCCCAACTTATATAAGCAACTTTTTTTTTTACCGCAACGGGCGCCGGGCGCCCCCTGCTGAGTACAGGAGGGGGGGGCCGCCCCTTGGGAAAACATAAGTGCCGCCTCGCCTGCCCATATTACATTGCGGGCTGTCGGCCGCCCGGCGCCCCTGTTGCTATGGCGCCCTGTGCGGCCGCACAGCCCGCACACCCCAAAGGCCGGCCCTGGTGAGGTTGTATGTTCTTCTGTTGGGAGCTTTCTATGTTTTGGTGCAGCTAATGGTTCTGGATTCCTGTCTCTTGAGGGATCCAGTCAGCAAGGCTGTGGCAGGTTGGTAGAACTACTTAGTTCGCCTGCAATTTCCATTAGTCTGTTAGTGTTCCTCTTTTCCCAACAGCTTGGCCATTGAGACTCCTGCTCCTCCGTGCCTAGGAGGAGTAGGTCGTCTACCCAGCTCCTAGCGCAGGGATCTGCGGAGGGTAAGATAGGGCTCTGAGGTTCCTGCGCATGGGTCCTCCTACCTTAAAGGTTGGCCCATGCTGTTAGGAGTTAGGGTCAGGGTAGGGATGCGTGAGGAGGTGACCTGCTCCCTATCCTGTTCTCATGGCCGAGTAGCCACTACAACACCTGGCATCGCACGGCTGAGGGTTTCCCCCGTTCTCAGCCGTGACACTGCAGTACTGATTGTGAGAGTTTTGGAAGAATAGTAAAGTATTTAAAAAAAGCTCAGGGACTAATACTACTCCCAGGGGCGTAGCTATAGGGGAAGCGGCTGCTTTGTGGCCCGAATTTAAAAGGGGCCCATCCAGGAGGAGGACTAACAGATTTTCTTGTCAGGGCCCCCTCAACAGTATTATACAATGATGTTATATACAGTGACACTGCATGAAACTGATGGGGCAGCTGCCAGGCCTGGACTGAGAGAGCGATCTTCACTAGCCACAGGAGTGGGGGTTGCATGGAAGGAGGTGGTTGCAAAGAAGTTTCTGGGATGGGGGATCAAAAATTTGCTGTGGGGCCCAGTCATTTCTAGTTACGCCACTGTTACTACCATCATTGTTGGTTCCCACAGACAGGAAGATGGCTATACTGTGCCTGTTGCTGCTGTTTGTACAGCAACTCTCATCATCCTTGGTAAAGAGACTGTTCCTTGTGATCACTAAACTGGGCCTGGTTATTGACTCCACCATCCGTCCACTGGGCCCAGCATGTGCCAACTATCTACCATCAAGGACACCCCAACTACCACCAGGCAGGAGTCCTAGTACCTGGGTGCATCCTCCATTCACTGTGCACAGCCCAGGGAGCCAATATGAGGGCTGCCATTGTGAACCAAGAGTACTGCGACCACCATCATAGCCATTACGACTCCTCCCATCCTCCGCTGCACAAGCAGATTGCAGAAATGTTTGCCGGCTGTATCCCGTTCCAGCGCTCTTTACTACCAAGAGTCGCTTCTCGGTTCTGTAAACTACATACTGTGGACTCAGTGGTAGAAGCTGAATTCTACTAGTGCTTGTGGTGGAGCGCCCTCTAGTGCATGGGTTTGGTACAGCAGCATTCACTCAGGGGTAGACACAAATAGCAGAAGACCCCTGTGCAAGAATAATATAATGGGTCAATTTCCCTCCAGCAGCTCATCACAGAGCAGCCCCTAATGTCCTGCTAATAATCCCCCAATAATTGTCGGCCATTGTCATTGCTAATAGTAAGAAGGGGATTTACGGTAAGTTGGCATGGGCACCCTTCCTAGCGGGCACGAACATATGGCATGTCCTCCTGTGCCTTCACTTTTACATTCTTGAGATCAGGTATAAAGATTATCAGGGCAAATAGTTTATAGATTGCATGTTCGTACCCCCGACTAGTAAATTCTGGGGCAATACAGGGGATCTTCTCCCTCATTCCTCGGTCAGAGTGCAGGGATTTTACAAGGAGCATCTCTCGCTCTGGAGGACCCGTCGTATCCTACATTACACTGACAATCGATTAATCTGAATGGACACTGTGCAATACTTCATTTCTCCTGTGGTGTCGCTGCAGGGAAACTTACCATAAGATTTCTGGCACATACCGCAAGTTAGAGATCTATTGATGAAGCAAATGCACCAAATAGAATAATCCTATGTGCCTAGAAGACCTGTTCCCTGGGGGTTG